>NC_139229.1:22497711-22969555 GCF_977018435.1 Lepisma saccharinum
CCCAAAACAATAGCTCTCAGAGCATTTTATGGCATGTACTTGATCCCTAATATTACACACCACAACAACACAATTGCAGTAGGGGATGAAAAAATTGTCATCACTCCAGGGCAATATAATCTGTCCACTCTAAATGCTCAATTACCCAGAGGTATAGTATTAAGTCAAAATTCTGTCACTCACAGAGTAGAGATTGCATCTGCTACAGAGACAGTGGATCTGGGTACTATAGGAGAGCTGTTAGGCTTTGAGAACAACACAAAACTTGAACCAGGCATCAAACACACTGCTATGAATATACCTAAATTCTTAGCCATAGAGACTCTAAATATTCACTGTAATGTGGCCGAGGGTATGATCACCAAATCAAATGGCATAGGCACTCATAAACAAACTGGCATCATTGCAACATTCAAACCTAATTCTGAATTTATGGAGCCTATTATCTACAATCCATCCCCAACATTATATTTTCCTGTGTGTCATAATAGAATAGATAATATTGAATTGATGGTCACTAATGAAAAAGAAGAATTAGTTGATTTTGCTGGAGCCACAACAACTGCTATCATAGAAATTAATATTTAAATAAAAATACATACAAGAAAAAAATGGAAAATATTGAGAGTTATGAGCTACAATCATTCCCCCCAAACAGGAGAACATTTGCAAATTTAAATCAACCCAACACAGAAATTGAGGTTGATCTTGATGTAGGGGATGGCTTTATACACCCCCGCAGAGCAGATCTATATATCAAATTTGATGTTGTAAAGCTCGATGGAACAGATTATCCGGCAAATTCAAATATAAGATTGGTGGACAATGTTGTGCCTCATCTGTTCTCTGAAATTGAGATCAGAAAGCATGGCGTTGTTATAAACAGAGTAGATTATCCCGGCATTACCTCCACAGCTTTGGCCACACTAAAATTATCCAAAACCGAGGCTTCTTACTACAAAATAGGTGGATTTGAGGCTGGTGATAAAATATTATCTAAAAACCACACAGTGCTGTTCCCCATGCGCCTATTGCCAGGATTCTTCTCAGATTACAAAGATATTATGTGGAAGGGTGTTTTAAGAATCACATTTAGAAGAGCTGCAAATGATAACAATGCTTTGATGAGGTACAGCACATTAAACTCTACAGGGGAAGCTTTGCCTAATACCCTACCTGATGAGGGCAAGTGTATTATTCAGACTATGGAGTTAAGAATCACAGTTGTTGAATATGAGGCCAGTTATGCTCTTAAATACAAAGCAGATATAATAAAAAATCCACAGATTCCTTTACAATTTTATACATATCAATGTGTACAGAAGCCCGCATCTGGTACCTATTATGAGTTTGATGCTACAAATTCATTCTCCAGCATACAATATGACATGCCTGATTTTGTGGTGGTATTGTTTCAGACTGGAAGACACAACAATCAGGAAAAAAATTCAAGTAAATTTGATAACTGCAACATCAAGAACATATATCTTAAAAATGGCAGAAATGAGGTATTTCCTAGAGAAAATTATAATTTAGACATGTCCAAGGATGATTTCCTCAAATTATATGAGGCATTTTCGGCATTCAAAAGGGTCACTACTGGCAATACTGACATGTATTACACACCAGATGAATTCAAAGCACAGAGACCCATGTTTGTAATCAACACTTCAAAAAGGAAACAAGTTGTGGTTAATGACAGGACAAACATTAAAATTATATGTGAATTCCATGAGGCATTACCTGATGACACCATATGTAGTGTTATTCTCATAGGTGAAAAATCATATGTTTATGATGTAAGAAATGAGAGAGTTACAGAGCAATTCTAGAGGGTCTCTGCATATTGCATTGTTTTAATATTAGATAAACAAATTGAACCTGGTATCCAATTAAACTTAAACCAGAAGTAAATATGTGTGGGTGGGTATGGGTTTTTGGCTTAATTTCAGGTGTATCCAAAACAATATCAAAAAGAGCTTATTTTTAACAAGCTTATGGACAACAATCTCACAGAAGTGCCTTTTGTAAGTGTGGACAAATCAATCTGAGGGGGCTCTTCATTTCTCAGGAAATTCTCGAGGGCATTTTTACAAAAATCTTGGATTAGAGGGGGTGCTACACTTGAGCAAAAAGCTCATATGGGCATGTTGAGCTAGTTTTAAGTGTAGGCAAATCTGCTTGAGGGGGGCTCTTCATTTCTCGAAATGGTTATAGCATTAATCCCACTACTAACAACAATTTACATTTTTACGAAATTCCGATCGACGGGAAACTTCGGATCACCGTGAATCCGGAGAACGAAGGGCGAAAAATCAAAATTTCTACCGGCAAGAACATTTTTCGAATGAAGCACGACAAGGTATTTTCTAACATGGCGTACGATGTTTCTGCAGGCGACTGTTTATACGTGGAACTCCTCGGAGATTACGACAAACTCGTTCCTCTCTTCGTAGAATTACGAATCGTCTATCCTTTAATAAATAACCGTTAACAAAATGCCTAACGACATTTTCGGCCACACCAAGCGTGTAGACCACGCAGAAGAAATTCTCATGTTGGACGTTCGAGTTAAAAAGTTGAGGAGCGATTTGATCGCTTTGCAGGAGACCTTAAACAAAAGTTTAGAGTCGGAGATCGCTACGCTCCAAACGCAATGTCTCGATCCTATTCTGAAAATCGATTCCGAACTGAAAACGCTCATAAAAAATTATGTTGACGAACCTTCTTACGACAACGTTCAAAATATACAGTTGAGCGTGGATTCGCTTCAAAATGATTTGCTCAAATTACAGCAATTTCAATCGAAAGATTTGGAAAAATTGAAACTCGAAATCGAAGAACGAACTTCCGCAATCGTAAAGAATTTCTCTGAACTTCAAACCGTCGTGAACGATATCGATGTAGAACGCTTGCATGTCGTCGTTTCCAAATTACAAGAAGAATTCACCAGCACGTTGGAAGAAATTAAATCCAAGTTACAGACTTTGGAAGATACCATGACGAACCTACCATCGTCAGACGAACTGCAGGTCATCGGTAAAAGCGTCGCGAACATAAAAATTCAATTGGAGGCTTATCAAGATTTCGAACACATTCAAACCACCATCGCTACGCTTCAGGCGTCTTTGGAGTTGATCAACGAAGAAATTAAAAATATTCACGTTCAAGCAAGCGCGTTGACGAGTATTCAAGACACGTTAAGCACGGTTCAGCATAAAATCGAATATTTAGAAAATTTGAACGTCGAAACGAATCTTGCTCATTTTCATCACGTACTGGACAACATACAGGGTGACTTGGAATCGTTACGGACGGGCGTGCCTTCGAAGGAAGATTTGGAAACATTGAAAACGGCGGTGACGGCATTATCCGATTCGAGCGACATCAAAAGTTCATTGAGCGATCTCGAGAGTAGGGTGGCCAATCTCCCCACCTCCAAAGAATTACACGCTTTGAAAAGGAACATATCTCGAATGCTGAAACGACTAGAAACGGAAACGGCAAACGTGGAACAGTTTCGAGATGAAATTACTTCGCTGCGAGACACGGTTTCCACGTTACCTACATCGCAGAGCGTCACGGATCTTCATACACAGTTTACCGAGATGCGAAGCATTGTGAACGATCTTACCGAGAAAAGTTCGAAATTGAATCAAGTTGAGAACCTTCAGAACATTGTCGTCAACATCAGAGATCAAGTTGGAGTGCTGGAATCCACGCAGGAATCGACGCTGGCCTCTTTCGGTACCAAGTTGCAAGAACTGAACGAAAACTACAAGCAGTTGAACGTGGAAGTGAAAATCAAACCGTCATTTTCTGCCGTAACGGATCACGTTGCAGAACAACTCGTACCTTCAGAAAACACACTGGGTCAGCTTCACAGTAATTTGCTCAGCGTCGACACTAAAATCGCCAAATTGCATTCTCTGGATGCCATCGAAATCAACAGAGAATCTCCACGTTCGTCGAAGGTAACAAACTGTACATGTTACATCCTTATCATCCGTACTACAAGTTTCTCCTCGATGGCACGATTCAGATAAACGAATTTTCGTACTGGTCTCACGGCAGAAAAGCTAGCGTCCCCACCATGACGTTGATATCGAATCGTGGTGTCCAGAAAGCAGGAAACATTCCTCTGGCACGTTGGAATGAAATGCGCAACATATATGAAATACACGAAGACGAAGATCTTACCGTTTTCGACGTGAGTGCCGGCGATAAGCTGATCATTCAAAACACAGGTGAGGTACCACCCTCTTTGAATCCCATCACGCTCGTGCTTCTCTTCAAACGTAATCTTCAAAATGTCTAGGCAAGCCATCGTCGAAGAATTGCATAAACCTGCACGCCGCAACTACGAACGTTTAGCTGTGGTAACCAAGGGAATCGATGACCTCTGGCAAAGTGACCTCGTGGAGATGAGCAGCGGCAATTTGAAAAATGTACATAAATTGAACAAGGGCAACAAGTACCTCCTCACTGTCATAGACACATTTTCGAATTTCGCATGGGCTCTACCTTTGAAAGCCAAAACGGGAACATGCGTCACGGAAGCATTCAAATTAATTTTTCGCGAAAGCGACAGACGACCACGGTTTTTGCAAACGGACAACGGTAAAGAATTTTACAACGCCGTATTCCAAAAGTTTATTCAAAAACATGACATTCGACATTATTCGACCTTCAGTCACATCAAAGCCAGCATCGTGGAAAGATTTAATCGAACCTTGAAAACACACATGTGGAAACGATTCACGCTTCGGGGAAATTACAAATGGGTCGACATCCTGCCGGAACTCGTCGACACCTATAATGATACGGTACACAGAACGATAGGCATGAAGCCAGCTGACGTTACGAAATCTGACGAGCAGCGTTTAATTTCTACAGTTTACTGTCCAAAGTACACTCCCACGACTACCAAGAAATCAAAATTCAAAATTGGAGACCAGGTGAGAATCAGCAAATTCAAACGCATCTTCGAGAAGGGATTCACAAAAAATTGGAGCACGGAACTTTTTACGGTGGTTCGAGTTTTACCCGGAAACCGACACACGTATATAATAAAAGATAGTAGCGCCGAGATTTTGAAAGGAAGATTTTACGAAGAGGAACACTCTAAAACGAAACACCCCGACACGTACCTCATCGAGAAAGTATTGCGTAGGAAAGGTGACAAACTGTTTGTCAAATGGCTGGGACTTCGTTGAAAAGAGTTGGATCGACGCGAACGAAGTGATCTTGTGAGTACGTGGAACGTGGTGAAGCGTCTACCGGATTCGGAAAGTCAAACGAAAAAAAAGAACGGCGAGTTGTTTCCCGACAGCATCCGCTGTCTAATCGTAGGTCCTTCAGGGTGTGGGAAAACGACACTGCTCGTGGACAATTTTCTCCTCGCACCGAATTGGTTAGATTGGAAGAACAGGTACCTGTACGTGTTCTCGAAAAGTTTGGAGCAATCCAAATACCAGCAACTGATGAAACTGTACGATGGTCTGGACATTGCAACGTTCGCTTCGGAAATAAAACCACTCGACGATTGTCGTGAAAATTCAGTCGTTGTGTTCGACGATGTCATCCTGGAAAATCAAAATGAAATTCGCAACTTTTTCACGCAAGGTCGTCACAAAGGAATGGATTGCTTTTACCTAGCTCAAACGTTTTCCAAAATTCCAAAACAGTTACTACGCGACAACGCTAATTTCATATGTTTGTTTCGTCAAGATCACACCAACCTCAAGCACGCGTACGATGACTACGTAGGCGGAGACATGAACTACAATCAATTTTCGGAACGCTGCTCTTCTTGCTGGAACAGTGACGATTTCGGATTCGCGACGATCGACATGACGAGGAAACCCAACGACGGAAAATACAGAAACAAAATCAACGACTTTCTAAACGTTGTGAGAACGTTGTGAGAAACGACGTGTATAAATAACGTTATGACGAAACGAAAAATCGAAGACGAAAATCTTAAGCTTCGCGATTACCTCGCGAAACGCTTCAAAGGTTGGAAATCCGAGAATCGCGGATTCTACGAAGAGAAGAAACGTCAAGATCAACCTGTGATCGATGCCATCAGCGATCTAGGTAAAGAAATTAAAGGTGTCACGGAACAAAATAAAAATTTGATCAACGAACTCGTACCACTTGCAGCTAAAAGTTACATTGTACCCACGCCCATTTCGAGCATTCCTTCGACACCGTTCGAACTGAAGGACGTACCACGACGTCAAGCCATAAGCAGCACGTCTTCGGATAAAATCGAGTTGGGACCTTTGGCACGAGACTACCTGAGCACGGGGAAATTCGACAAGGATGAAGTGTTCAGATTGTATCCGAGCATGGAAACCAACGAGGGTGTGGTTTGGAAGATTGGGAAATCGAAAGTCACCTTCGAAGGCAACGACATTAAAGTTAATTTAGGCGATAAGAATAGTTGGACCAGGTATCCGGGTACGGTGGGACTGTGGGAACTCGTTGCCAAAAAGCAGCCGAAAGATTACACCGACGAAGATTACCAAAGTTACAGGGAAATTCTGATCATGACGGATGCCATGTACCAGAACAACGATGCCTCGCAGAATAGGGTGAAATCGAGCAGCGGCGAGAAGTACAGGAATCTCATCAAACCGATATGGAACGAGGTGAAAAGTGGAAGCGGCGTCAAACGCTACAACACGTTACCCAAAGTATTCGTTTGGGTGGACGACGTGAGGAAGCTCGTGGACAGATTGTTAGTGATAGCCGGTGAAGAGAATGCGGGCAATCGTAATTTTTACAACGAGAAGGTTGGCATCGTGGACATGATCAACACGAAACTTTCCAACTTCATCGTGAACGACGACAAAGGCATAGGTTACCTGATCAAAATTATCAACACGCTGCCTCCGAGATTCTGGAACGTGGCCGAAGGAAAGGGACTCGTGAACGACATCATCAACAAGTTACCTTTCGAGATGCATTTACCTGGCTACCAGTACTGCGGACCGGGTACCAAACTCGAGAAAAGATTGGAGAGAGAAGACAAGGGTGTGAATCCGTTGGACGCGGCATGCAAAGATCAGGCCATCGCTTACAACAACACTCGCACCGATCTGGATGCACGTAACGAAGCAGACAAGAAATTGGAGCATGCCGCTTTCGAAAGATTCGTCAGCAGAGACGCCTCGCTGGGTGAAAGAGTTGCAGCACTGGGCACCACCATCGCCATGAACACGAAACAAAAATTTGGGTGGGGTATATAAATAATATACAGTAAAAAATAATAACAACATGTCTCGTATAACTGATTTGCCGCCCGAGCTACTATGTAAAATATTCAAACACGCAGTAAACGGAGATTGTGAGGATGTAGGGAAACTTGTAATCATAGCAAATACAACGCCGGAATTTCGTATCCCTTGTGAAATGGTTGTCAAGGACCATCTTCGGGAGATCAGCGGCCTGAGGTGCGGTGATCTCGACACTCTTCTTTCGGCTGCAGGGGAAAAATTAAACGATAGGATGGACGAACTTTACGAGGAGAGGCAGGGGAAAAGACGATACACGGATGATTGGTGCAAGTCTAAACAGAAGACGGAAGATATTATAACGCACATCATCGCGTTTTCCGAAGCACGAGCTTTCTTCCTCTAACATACACTGTGAAAAAAATAATAATATACGTGTCAAAAAAATATACGTGTCAAAAAAAATGTACGTGTCAAAAAAAATATGAGACAAAAAAAATATACGTAAAAAAATGTACATGTCAAAAAAAATTGCCATGGAAAAATTTTTTATCGTCAAAAAAAATTTGTCTCGTCAAAAAAAGTTGACGTGGACATCGTCAGAAAAAAAAGTTGCCTTATCGTAAAATGTTTTTATCGTCAAAAAAAATGTCTCGTCAAAGAAAAGTTGACGTGGCATCGTCAGAAAAAAGTTGCCTTATCGTAAAAATTTTTTATCGTCAAAAAAAATTGGCTCGTCAAAAAAAAGTTGACGTGGAAAAATTATCACCGTCAGAAAAAAAGTTGCCTTATCATAAAAAATTTTTATCGTCAAAAAAAGTTGTCTCGTCAAAAAAAAGTTGTCAAAAAATGTGCAACAAAAAAAAGTACGTGTCAAAAAAAATATACCTGTCAAAAAAAATGTGAGAAAAAATGTAGGTGTAAAAAAATATACGTGTCAAAAAAAGTACGTGTCAAAAAAAATATGACAAAAAAAGTTGTCAAAAAATGTGCAACAAAAAAATGTACGTGTCCCAAAAATGTACGTCAAAAAAAATATACGAGAAAAAATATACGTGTCAAAAAAATATACAAGACAAAAAAATGTACGTACCAAAAAATGTACAAGTAAAAAAACGATATATAAAGAACACACATCGTGAAAAAAAATCTACGAGATCAAAAAAAATTCTTCGGTATATAAATAACACACATTGTGAAAAATTAAAATTCTGTAACACACACCCTGAAATTTCTCTTCGATATGACTGAAAAAAATGAGTGAAATCCAAGCATTAAAACAAATGCTAAATTTGTCAGTCGAGTATGTAAAAATTCAGGAATTGGAAGTCGACAAACCTTACACGATAACTTCCGGTTCAATCGTTTCTACCCAGTATGGTCCCAAGGTGCGTCTGTTGGTCGACGGACAATACAGTCTATTTTTACCAGATCGATACGCTAACATGTTATCCGACGAGAAGCTATCTATTTTAATCGAGAACAAAACTCGAATCGTGTACAAGGGGACAAAGGAACTTCTTGGTAAGAAAACGAAGCACGTAATAGAATTTGTGTAACGGGGCTGCGCGGAGTATATAAAATAACATACCTCGAAAAAAAAAATTACACGAAACAAAAAAAAAATCTCAGAACATTTATATATAAATAACATACCGTGAAAAAAAAAACATGAAGCCCAAGGGTGTCGTGTACTAGATACCATATTCGAATCTGAAAACGCTGGGTGCCCTCGATGGGTTACTCACCAAGAAACAACGCGAGAAGAAACGTTCTTGTTTGACGAAAGGACACGGAATGAAAATACTTCTCAGCACACCTCAATTGAGACGGTTGCAGCGTTCGCGGAAACAGCAAAAGATCGGAGGTTTCATATTCAGCATCCCGGCCATCCTATCAGTATTGGGGGCCGTTGGAAGTTTGGCTGGGGGTAGCGCCGCCATCGCGAAAACCGTCATCGACTAGAAGAAGAACAAGGCGGAATTGGAAGAACAGAAACGTCACAATCTGGCCATGTAGAAGAAAGGGGGGAAGGGCGTGATGAAAAAGTTTAAAAAAAAGAAACAGCAGCACTCACCAACCGAGACATTGAATCTCTGATCAAAGCATTACAAATCAAAAACTTCAGAGGAGTTTTCATGTCCGACTCGTTACCTTCAACCGTTAAAAGAAGAGAATGCGGAGTCGTCAACGTGGACAGTCAAGAAATTCCAGGCACGCATTGGATATGTTACCACAAAAATGATGATAATAACAAAGCATTCGTTTTCGATTCTTTCGGAGGCGTTCCACCTACAAATTTAGTTTATTATCTGAAAACAAACAAAACCTCTATATACTACAACGACGAACGCATTCAAGATTTCGGAGACGTGAACTGCGGTCATCTCTGTCTCTCCATGCTCGCGTTTCTCTCTAAAATAAATAAGCCATCTGTGGAAGATTTCCAGAAAGCATTGTGGAACCTCAAACACGATGGGCGTGTTCCATCTCACGAGCGAATCTTCGATCTTGAAACTCACGCTGCACGACGACATCGTCTATCCTAAATCCGTAGCTCTGCGTGCATTCTACAGCATGTACCTCATACCTAACGTCACGCAGTACAACAACAAAATTAGCGTCGGAAGCGAACATATCGTCGTCACGCCAGGTCAATACAATCTTTCTACTTTGCAAGCTCAATTACCCAAAGGCACGTACCTTTCTCAAAATTCCGTCACGCACAGAGTCGAAATCGTATCGGTGACGGAGACGGTGGACCTGGGCACCATGGGAGAACTTTTAGGTTTCGAGAACGACACCAAACTCGAAGCTGGCATCAAACACACGGGAGCGAACATTCCTAAATTCTTAGCCATAGAGACTCTGAACGTTCACTGCAACGTAGCGGAAGGCATGATCACGAAATCCGACGGGGGGTTTCTGGGAAGTCACAAGCAGACGGGAATCATCGCCACTTTCAAACCAAGTACCGAATTCATGGAACCGATCATCTACACACCCTCTTCGCCGATCTATTTTCCAGTATGTCGCAACCGCATAGACGACATAGAGTTGGTGGTGACGAACGAGAAAGAAGACGTGGTGGATTTCGCAGGTGCCACGACGACGGCCATCGTGGAGATCAACGTATAATAAATAACACACATAGTGAAAAAAAATGGAGCAGATCGAAAGTTACGAATTGCAATCTTTCCCTCCGAACCGTCGCACGTTCGCCAATTTGAACGAAGCGAACCGGGAGATCGAATACGACGTGGACGTAGGCGACGGGTTCGTTCATCCTCACAGAGCGGACCTTTACCTTCAATTCGACGTGGTGAAGAAGAAAAGCGGAGAAGAGTTCCCCGCAGCAGCAAATTTGATACTCGTGAACAACTTCGTGCCTCACCTGTTCTCGCAGGTGGAGGTGAGGAAACACAACACCGTCATCGACAGAATCGATTATCCAGGCATCACGTCGACGGCAGTGGGAACATTGAAATTATCCAAAACGGACGCAGCATACTATCAAGCGGGAGGGTTTGAAGCGGGAACCAAAATATCGACGAGAAGTCACACGGTTCTCTTTCCCATGCGTCTGCTTCCGGGATTCTTCTCGGACTACAAGGAGATCATGTGGAAGGGAGGACTGAGAATCACATTTCGAAGAGCGTCCAAAGACAACGACGCACTGATGCGATACGCTACTTTGGGTCCGGACGGCACCACGCCGCTGCCCAACACTTTACCCGAAGCAGCCAAATGCGTCATCCGGAGCATGGAGTTGAGAATGCCGATCGTGGAATACGAAACGAACTACGCCCTCAAGTACAAAGCGGAGATCTTGAAGAGTCCGCAGGTGCCGATTCACTTTCACGGTTACCAGTGCGTGCAAAAGATAGCGTCGGGAAGTCACATGGAATTCGACGTGACGACGCAGTTCAACAACATGCAGTTCGACATGCCAGATTTCGTCGTAGTGCTCTTTCAGACCGGACGCGATAACAATCAGGAAAAAGATTCCAGCAAATTCGACGACTCCAAGATCAAAAACGTTTATCTGAAGAATGGCAGGAACGAAGTGTTCCCGCGCGAGAATTACAACCTCGACATGACCAAAGATGATTACCTCAAACTTTACGAAGCTTACACCGCTTACAAGAGGGTATTGGAGGGAAACGTCGACATGTACTACACACCCAGCGAATTCAAAACCCACAGACCCATGTTCGTCATCAACACCACAAAAAGGAAGCAGGTCGTGGTCAACGATCGAACTAACATCAAGATCGTCTGCGAGTTCAACAGTCCGTTGCCCGAGGATACCGTGTGCAGCGTCATCCTGGTCGCAGAGAAGTCCTTCGAGTACGACGTGAAGAACGAGAGGGTCACGGAGCAGTTTTAAAATATTCGTGAAAAAAAATTTGCCACATACTAAAAAAAAAAATCTACTAAGTTTACTACCACAACTAATTATTATTCTATTATGTCATTTGCTTAAGTGAAAGGGAAAAGAATGGTCCAAAAAGGGAAATTTTGCCCCTTGGGAAGGGAAATTGTTCCCTCATAGTGTGGCAGCACTGCGTCCAAGTCGCCGGTGGTGACATCTAGTAGCAAACAATAGAAATATTTCCACAGGTATCGTCTTCATGTTCTCGACTGAAATATTAAAACAAACGCGGAGTCCAATGTAAGTTAGTTCGGTGCGCAAATAAAAAAAAGTGATAGGTTAAGTTATATTACTGAAGATCGTAAAAAAAAATCGTAAGAAAAAAAGGATAGGTTAAGTTATATCACGTAAGATCGTGGCATTCGTACCAAGTGTGAGGTGGGAAAAATTGAAAATTTCACTAAAACATCGCTAAACGCTAAAACATCGACAAAAAATTGTCAAAATATGTCAAAAACTGATATTCAATTGATAAAAAAAGAGGGAAAAAAAGGGCTCGTACCAAATGTGACTTAGAAACAATACTTTTACACTACTATCTTTCAAGGTTTCCATTGTTTTAATTTCACACATATTTTATATTTCATACATTCCTCTCTCTTTTCATACAGTCTTTGGAAAAAAGCTGAAGTTTCTTGTCAAACGGGGTCTGGTTCAAATGACTCCTTTTCCCTCTCTTGTTCCTACTTTAAACAAACAACAAAATACTTCGTAATTAAACGATTGCTTGTTCAAAACACGGACTTTTTACACAGTTTACAAAATATGACAAAACACCAATAGACATGTTCATCATTTTTCCCTTTCAGCGTTTCTCGATTTTATCTGAATTCGTTTCCTCATGAAAATTGCCATGAGGAAATTATACATATGACATTATGTGTGAATTGGTTTCTTCAAACTAGTAGCAAATTTTAACATGAGCTCCCTGGAGAAGAGGTAGCGTGCTTGATTCTTACGAGGGAGGTCGTAGGTTCGATTCTCCACCTAGGCAGAATTTTTTTCAGGAGTATATCGTTGGGTGAAAAGTTTATCCACCGTGCTAAGAAGTTAATATTGGTCTCTGTATTTCACGAGAGGAAAGGAAATAGTAAGAGAAAGTTATTTCGATGATAGGAGGAAGTCACATGCCATGTGGAATGCCCAGAATCAAGTTACATAGAGCTAAGTCTGTAAAGGTGGTTTCGAATATTGCAAAGTTAGTGCGGAAAGTTTGTTATATCTGATACTCGTACTTTCTGTTCAAAGAAGACAAACATTTTAGATACAAAACAGTGAGGAAATAACGATCATTATGAGGTTTTGAATTTTTTGTTTGTCACTCACTATATAAATACATATTAGTAGTTCCTTTGTCACAGTAACAATTTATTTATGTTAATTAGCGATTTACTATTAGTTTTAGACGCATGGTAAGATGGTGGTGAGGGGATTGACAACAGTCATTACGAAGGAACGGACATAACATTACCAATCTTAGCAATTTGAACTCATTAAGCGTTCTCCTTCATTACAGTACTGCACTACATCACTACTTAACATAACTGTATATCTTTTTTTAGTATATCGAAATCAAATAATCAATATTTTAGGTGTCAGTGAAGAACAAACAATACATAACTTAAATAACATTACATTTTGCATCCTGAATACATATATGTGATTTGTGAATTAATCATGATGTGTGTGTTAATACAACATATGAACAATAACTAAAAAGAAAAGTTTTAACTTTAAATCCTGGAAATCTCCAACTTCTAACGGGAAATATGCGCAGAATATGTCCCTCAAGTGTGCATCAGATCTATTTTTTTAAATATTCTAATATCAACGGTATCTGTTCAGCAAACAAAAAAAAGAAAAAAAGGTATATGAGGGGGTGGGATTTGAACCCGCGACCTTTCACACTTGATGAAAAATAAGGATAGCAACGCGTAACCAACTGCTATACGTTAACTTAATGACGTTACACCCTTAAAAACATGTTGACGTTTATGAAGACTCCCACCTTCCTGTGTTTCAAGCACATTTTCTCGACAAGTCGTGTAAAATATATGTTTTTGAGAACTGTTCGATATTATGCAAGGTATTGTAAATAAAATGTCGCATAAACTCCTCACAAATTTGCTTCTTTCTGCTATTCACATAGCTAAGGTAAAGTTCCCATTGCACATTGCACCCCTCCACATTTGGGGAATGTGGGAGTAGGACCCCACATATTTTTGATCTCATCATTTTGGAGGTGTCATCAGCACCACGGTCCGGCCGACTTAGCCCAACCCAAGGGTTGCCCCCAAGAACCCATTTATTTGTGGCTAGGTGAATCCCAGAGTCGCTTCATGCAAGGACAATCGGATAAACGTCCGACCTTAGATCACATCCAGAATGGAACTCGGGTTTCCGGGATCGAATCCCGGCCTGGGCATGGATGTTTGTGAGTGTCCATTCATCGATTTCATCATATCATCACTCATCCCCATCTTCGCAAATTAGCCAAAAGTGGCAAAAAAGCAATGTAAATAAACCAAATCAATCAATCAAACAATCGTACTTTCTGATCAACATTTATCCTCAAGTTGAATAATCCCGGAAGTATTTAGCCAGAAAGCCAATCTTATTGATAGCAGCTTTATTCTTCACCAATCGTTTATAAATCTCCCCGAAAACCTTACCCCACATATAAAACACACAACTCCCAGATTGTTCTTATGAGTTTGCGTCAAGACGCAGGAAATGTAATTATTTTTGCAATTCCGTGAAGAAACTTCATTGTTATTCACTAACACACACAAAACAATACATATTTTTTTAGCATGAAATGTCTCTCAAATTTAGATTTGGTTTTCAAGATAACTCCTAGACTTTTATATTTATTTTTATTTATTTATTAATGCCTTGTTTCAAATGGCGGAGTTAAGGCCGTACAAAGCCTTTTCTTCCACTCAACCATACATTTAAAATTATACATTATTATATTATACACAAAGTACACTAAGTCATTTCACATAGGTCCACACACACACATTATACTCATACACACAAATCTTAAAGCCCTGAATATAACACACAAAGTACAAAATATATAACATAACCCCACAGCTCTACAGCACCTTGGCGGGCCTTGGCTTACCTACCGACTGCTGGTCTCCCTCCCACACTGTTCCGCCGTCACCTGTTATAGCGTGGAGGTCTCAGACCAGTGTTGGGGTGACGGGTGATCAGCCCGACGAACCCCCAGCCGTTGTTGTAGGTCTTCTCTACCGGGTTACGCTCACTTACTCGGAGCTTCCCAATTTCCTCACGATGGTGGGTTGCCACCAGCCCTATACGTAGGCCGAATAAATTCCGACCAGAGCCGGATTCGAACCTACGCCGTCCCGCAGCGAAATACAAAATATATAATACACAAAAAACTAAATATGGAATGAAAGAATGCAAAATTTAAAATTGTATTTAAGTAACTGCAAGGTATTTTAAGAATTCGTTCACTTGCATATGCCCTTTGGTCTGCTTGACAGGGGAAGATCTAACGACTACTCTGAAGAGAGTGGCGAACACATCTGCTAAAGGAAGCGACGGAGCTTACTGCTCTAGTGCTTTCTGGCAACTGATTCCATTGTCTTACAGCCGATACAGAGAAAGAGTTGGAGAAGAAGTTCGATCTGTGGACGGGGATAGAGAGAGATGAGGAGCTGCGTGATCTGGTGTCGCGATCGTGAAATTCGTGAAGAAATTGGAAGCGAGAGAGGAGATAGGAAGGTGACTTGAGGTTGAGAACTTTGTAAAGTAAAATCAGAGTGTGCAGCGTTCGTCTTTCTTGCATACGTAGCCACCCCAATTTGAGAAAATAAGACGATAGGTGGTCCCAATATTTTAAATTAAAAATGTATCGTACGCAGGCATTTTGAACACTCTGCAGACGTCTAGCTGACTCACCTGTTAAGCCGGAATACGCTACGTCACAATAATCTAAATGGCATAAAACTAGGAACTGACATAGTTTGGCCTTGATAGAGGTGGGGAGGAACTTGCCCATGCGTTTTATAGAATACAGAGATGCGAAAGCTTTTCTACACGCCGAACTTGTGTGATGTGACCATGATAAATTTCCGTCTAATACGATTCCCAGATCTTTAACAGTTTGGTTAAATGGAATGTGAGTCGAATCTACAAGAATGGAAGGCAGAATGTTAAGATCTACGTAACGTTTCAGTTTATCGGAAGCAATCAAAATTGCTTGTGTTTTATTAGGGTTAATATACATGCCATTGTCTAGCGACCAGTTAACAATCCTCTCTATATCTTCATTAACCTTGGAAATACCATCGCTTAACATTACTGGGGGTGCAGAATAGTACAACTGGAGGTCATCGCCATACAGGTGATAACGGCAGTGTTTCAAGATATTTGGCAGGTGATTAATGTATAAAGAAAATAATAAAGGCCCGAGTACACTTCCTTGCGGAACGCCACAGGTGATCTCAGATAGCGCCGAGCACTTGCCATCATAAACCACCCTTTGTTTACGTCCAGTTAAGTAGGATTTGACCCAGTCGGTTGCAGAGGTGGTGAAATTAAAAAATGATTTTAGCTTGGAAATGAGAATATCATGGTCGAGTGACTGGAAAGCTTTCGTGTAGTCCAATAAAACTAAAACTGTCGCCTGTCTGCAGTCCATAGGTTGTCTGACGTCGTCGGTTATGTGAGTCATGGTGGTGCTAGTGCTGTGATTAGGTCTAAATCCCGACTGAAACGGAGCCAGAACTTCATTAGTATGTCGGCTGATTTGGTGGTGAGCAATGTATTCTAATGCTTTCGATGGCGCCGGAAGAATACTCATAGGTCGGAAATTGTCAATGGAAGTGGCGGGGTCAGTCTTGGCGAGAGGAAGAACGTGTGCTATTTTCCACTTATCTGGAAAAATACCAGAGCGAAGAGAAAGATTAAAAATGTCGGTGATGTATGGCAATACATGAGGTAAAATCATCTTTATTAGTCGCAATGGGAGGTTGTCGGCTCCTTCAGAACCAGATTTGATCCGACCGATCGCAGTTGCAACTTGGAACTCATAGACTGGGTTAAAATTAAACTCTATCATTTCTGTTTTGTGGTTTGCCATAGCTCTAATAGTATCATTTTTAGCATCATTGAATTAATTCATTAAATTAATTATTAATTAAATTAATTGAATTAATTCATTGAATTAGAGAGAGACAAATGTGTATTTAATTCATCAAGGGACGAAAAACGAGTAGGATCTCCATTACGTTTCTCTCCTAGCCCTAGATTTCTTAAGTTATTCCACAACATTCGGGGGCTGCCTTGCATATTTAATAATTAGTAAGAAAGCCTCCTCTTTGCGTTGCACACGACCTGATTACATTGATTTCTCAACACGCGGTAGTTATTAAAACTATTTAAAGTATTTGGAGATTTGAGGCACTTGTCAGATTTAAACCTGCGGTGAGCCGAATCACGCTCCGCCATAAGTGCGAGAATGCTGTCGGTCATCCAGGGAGAAGCAGGCCGCGTGACGCGTTTTTTCTTTAGTGGAGCATGTTTGTCGAAAAGGTGTAAGATTAGATTATTTAATTCGTTGAGCTTATCGTTAATATTAGTGAAGCTGTATATTGAATTCCATGGGGTTCTTGTAGCATCTTCGTTTAGTGAAGCGGGGTTAATTTTCTTTAAATCCCGGTATTCAATTATGTTTGGCTTGGATTTCGGAACATTGAGCGAGTAAGCAACGTAAATAAGGTCGTGGAACGAGAGACCGCAGGCGCTCGTTTGTCCATGTTTGATGATTCGAGAGCAGTCTCCTGTTAAGATTACGTCTAGCCAAGAATGCGAGTTGGCCGTGTGGAAGGTAGGATCGAGCTTCAAAATATTTAGATTGTAAGAAGAGATAGCAGCACGGAATTTATTTACTTCAGGTTTGTCAGTTTCTAAATGAAAGTTCAGATCGCCCAGTAATAACACATGCGAGTACATGGGAATGAGTTTAGCCAGTTCCTCCTCACAATTTACAAAGCACGTTCCAGGTGGACGGTACGCATCAGCCAGCAGTAGCTTCTGTTTGTTGATGGTAAGTTCCAGGAAAAGATATTCTGTCATTCGTGCGTAGTTACCGTCAGATTTAGCCACAACCACCGCAGTAATATCTTCCCTTATCAGTGCCATCACCCCGCCACCTCGTTTCCCCAACCTGTCGTTTCGGAAGACGTTGTAGCCTCGCAAGGAGACCATGCTGGAGGGTGTGACTGGATTAAGCCAAGTCTCCGATACAAGAATGCAGTGGAGATTCAGGGGGCAGAAAATAGCTTTGAAGCTATCAAGGTGCGCTTCGATGCTCTGTGCATTCACGTGCGACACCAACAGTGAGTTCGGACAAGTCTTCAGCTCATTTCCGAGAATTTCGGCTGTGCTGACCGCGGGGGGCGGAGTGCCAGGGCAATTAGCAGAGCGACGACCCTCTTCAGAATTTCGTCCACTCACCGAGATGCGTTGTTGCCAGATTAGCCATTTTTAGAATTGAGGTTTAACGAACAGAAACAAGATGGGAGAAGAAACATTAGCATACCAAAATTAAATTTAGAATTATTACTTACCCTGTCAAGCAGAATAGCATGGAGGAAAGCATCAGGGAATGACACACACACACTCACATTAAAAAACGATAACATAAACAAGAACCCGGACAAAAAACTCACACTAAACACACATGATTTGAACACATCACACACACACAATTATTCATACACAGCGTATCATAACGACAAAAGTCACATATGCTCCTCATTACACTTACGCGGTGGCTCAGTCGGTAACGCGTCTGACTACCATGCTCAAGGTCCCGGGTTCGATCCTCGGCCGGTTCAAATCCGGGAACTTTTCTAACGGTGGAAGCGACCCCGGCGCCCACCCAACGTCGAATAAAATGGGTACCTGGGGGAAACCCTGGGGGGTAAAGGCGGTCAGGGGCGTGATGCTGATCACATCACCCCACTCACGACCGGATCAAGAAAGTGTGGGGCGTTACCCCCACACCCCCTATACGCCTTCATGGCGTGGTGCTATGCACAGGGGAACACTTTATCTTTTTTTTTTATTACACTTCATAGTCAGTTCGCGTTGCACCCCATCTCAAGGGAGAACGTCAAGATCCTCGGGGGAAGATATAAGGTAGCGACGACCTCCGTGAGATATGAAAATGCGCCCGTCTTGGCTCCAGGCATTGCGTGTCCCTACGCGATCCTTTGCCACCCGCAAAACCCTCTGTCTGTAGGGAGTTAGCGACTCTGTAATTAATAGGGACGAGTTCTTTAGCATCTTCTTTGACTTCCACACCTCGTTCCTGGAGGGGTAGCTTACAAATTTCACTATGATGGGGCGTTTTCCCGATCTCAACACATCCGCAGACGATCTTTTCGGAGGGCCAAGCCTGTGGCACCGGTCAACGTGCTCGAGCTTGATGTGCTGCAACTGAAGCTTATTTTGTAAAGTCTGGAGCACGATGGTGTCCACATCTTCGTTGGTGGTTTCGGGGACCCCATGCAGCAAATTGCAGTTCCTCCAAGAGTACTGCGCTAGGTCATCTATTTCAATGGTGTTCGTGCGTATCTGCTTGTTCATGCTCTCTAGGTCTCGCCGCAGCTCTGTCATGGAGTCGCTCGTCGATCTCTTAAATTGCACAAACTCCTCTCTGAGGTTCAGGAGTGACTTGCGGAGGTCAGCATCTTCTTGCACCAATCCATGATTGTCTAGCAACTCATCAAGCCGTTGCTGGAATGCTTCCATAGTTTTGCCTATTTCTTCCACTTTGGTCGAAACAACTGATAGTGTAGGCTTGGACATGATAACAACCCCGAAGATCCACACGGTGAAGCTATTGACCTGGCGGAAGATGTGGCAACGTACAGCGGTGGAGAATAGAATGCCAGGCTAGCTGAGGGGTGAAAGCGCGGAGCTCTATTCAAGCACGTCCATCCACTACAACACACTACATGAAATAGTGGTATTTTAATAATATGGACTGAAACGGGACTGTCACGGTCAAAACTGGACGTATGGTCACCCTGTAGATAGAAGATGAATTCGAGAAATATATAGGTTGCCAGAAAGTTTGTTCAACATATTTTAAGGAAGTGAGATAGGCGAATGTGCCTTAAATGTGGATGGACAGTGTAATTTTCACATATGGACATTATTTCGAAAATATCCTACTTGAAACTTATATTTACAATGACCCAACTAAATTTAACCCGAGAAAGCCCATGACTTTATTTCTGTGAGTTTTGTGATCATATTAACAGGATTTATTGGTTTTGCAGCAAAATGGAATAAAATAAAGAAAAAATAAAGATTTTATTATCCTTCTCGAAAATACAGGGGTGTCACCTGTAGGTGACATTGGGCATTCAAGGTATCAAAATGAACATAACGTGAAACTTATACCATGGAACATCTGTGTTTTATACCTCCCTTCTCATTTTTATGTGACACAGATGATATTAACAATGTCAGAACTTGACATTACACTTTACTCTTTTTTCCTGTTCATGTATGTGCATAAAATTCGTACCAACAGTGCATGTGTAATGCCACACCGCACTTCATACACATTATCCGTGTCCTCTTGTGGCAGTGTGCACATCTTCTTTGAGAACACTCTACCTGCACATGTTCTGCAATGTTGATGTCTTGTCTGACTTCATTTGGTACACGCAAGGACACAGAATCACTGTGAGGACTTCTGTAAGAAGGGTTGCCATGTAAACGGCAGTATGATTCCACCAGTGATCGTCAGAAATCACAATATGTCACATTTTTGACATTCACTTTCTTGAAAATCAACCATGCATTGTGGCATGCTGCATCTATTCCAAAGGCAAACAAGGAGAACCACCACTTTTTACCCCTGAAACTGACCCTCAAGGAGTGAATGTTCTGGTCGAAACGATCGACGTCACCCATGTACTTGGGGTGTAAGGGGTGACCTTCCACGTAGGCGCCCAAAAGTCAACCTCACTTCCACGTAGTGCACCCTGGACTAAAGACTAACGAGGCTCTGGCGACTGGCACTATGGCCAGTATAATTTTGTGTGTGTTGTCCTGTTTGTTGTCCTTGTGTGTGCTGAGTGCCCGTTTACGGCCTCAGCTTTTAACAGAAGTCAGAACATTTTAACATTTTTAGTTATGCAACGCTAGAGTTGTTATTTGTAATGATAAGGGGCTGGCCCCCGTATAATGTGACGGGAGCAAAATAGCCTAAGTGCTGACGCTCCCAAAATTTTAAATTCAATATCAATATCAATATCACCCATGTACTTGTTGTATTTTACCACAACGTTAGGACAACTAGACACTGACTTCGGTCAGTGGAAAGGTTCCATGGCAATTTGATGCTAGAGTAACAATACTGTTGTCATGCCACCTTGTTGTTTGAATATTTCCTGACTCACGTCTACAAAAAACTCCACTGTGCTGTTTTTCATGCTGGAAAGACTGTCAACTGGGCATCTCTCTAGGCGTCTATCCTGTATATTTCCCGTAGCTCCCGTTCCAATTTGCGATAATACGTCCAGAAGCTTCAGACTGCTAAAGTAATTGTCGTAATACAAATTGTATGGTTTGAAATCAGCTGAGAGTCTAGATTCAAGCTCCAACACAACAGCAGCAGCAAGACCGTACTCCTGTTGGTTGGGCAATGTAGCAACTTTTGAACCCTGGTATGGATCACAAGAAATCAAATATCCACTGCGGGAAGCGGCAGACCATAATTTATATCCAAATCTCAGCGGTTTACCATGAATATGCTGCCTGGATCCATGTCGTCCATAGTAAGGTACCATTGATTCGTCTTTTGATATGTGTGTAGATGGTACTTTCAAGAAAAGAACAGTGAAATTGGTGGTCAGTATTTGAAGGTACTTCCTAATGTTAGCAAATTTGTCGTTAGAAGGCAAGTGTAGATTATCGCATGTGTGTAAATATCTATGAATTTCCAGAAATCTATTTCTGCGAATACTACTAGAAACAAGTTCATCGTCCGTATCAGGTTTTGTTTCCCAGAACATTCTAATAAATGTTGGTTTCATGTAACCTGTTAACAATAATACAGCCAAGTACACTTTCACTTCTTCTGCAGTGACATTCAGGGCATGGTTCTTCTGCAGTGCATACAAATTTGAATTTTCTACAATCATTGCAATCACATCATCACTGAAAAGTAACTCGAAACATTCAACTGGTGTCAAGTGGGGTCCGTCATAATCAATGTTTACTTCGTCACTGTCACCTCTTCCAGGCTTACAAAACCTGTTTCACTGTCTGACCAATGTCTATCGTGAACACATACTTTCTGCCTTTTCCACTAGCCCTCCCGATTCCACTAGCATCAATTGTCGTCTCTTCAGTTATTGCGGTCTCTTGTGAACCATGATAACTTCTTGTGACAACTTCCGCCTCGGCGAGAAGCATTGCTGGAGGAAGGCGATTAACATCTGTGCAATTCTCATCCCCACTGTCTTCATCTGTGAATCCATCATCATCAGGTGGGAAAAGAATGACCTCATCAATGTCATCATCATTTTCTTCAATAAGTTGTAATGCTTCATCCAAATTCAACCTGAAATGATAGTACAGGGTGTCCCACGAACGGCGCAACTGGGAATTAAGAGTGGCGTTACTTTGTAACCGAAACCTGTACATACATAAGTCATACACCAAATGTTAGCCCTGTCCAAGTAGATAATTTTAAACATAGAAACAACAAACGGAGTGCAGTGTTGTTTATGCAGTGTTGCCAAATGTAAGTGAAAGTGTAAATTTATTTTTCCACAAAGCATGGAAAATTGCATGTCAAACATTCGTACGGAAATTTGGACGTCAATTTCTACCTTGGGTAGGTGGACTATTTCGCCATCTATAGTTCAGAGAAGAAAACCGATCGTTTTCGCGTATAGCCAATCCTGAAATGCCTCGTAAAGGCGTACCGGTCCAAATGGGTGTTTTAAACAAAATATGAGGTACAGTGGCAACACTGTTGATGTTTGAAGGCAACAAAAGGTGTGTTTAGTGATGGTCTATGACATGGAAATACTGGAAACAGGAAAAAAAGAAAATGAAAATTATGGTGAAAGAAGTGTTACTTACCTACTCCTGGCAACCATGCAATGCGCGTAACAGGCAGTGTAGCTTTACAAAAGATGTTGAAAATGACAACCATTTTCCCTGAGGCATTGATCAACACGTTTTATCATGTTCGAAGCAACTTTATGCAAGGTTGATTGGTTTATATTGTTAATGGCTGTGCAAATGTTTATTTTTAGATCATCAAGTGTTCTTGGGTTATTAATGTAAACTGTTTGTTTCAAATAACCCCACAGAAAAAATCTGGAGACGTCAGATCCGGGACCGACTGGGCCATTAGTTTTTGCTTATAATGTGATCGCCAAAAAAACGCTGCCAACATGTCTAAAGTTTCATTAGACGTGTGACATGTTGCGGAGTCTTGTTGAAACCAACAATCACGTTCATCACGTTCCAACAGAGAAATAAACTGTGTGATAAGGTCACGATAAACTATTCCGTCAACTGTTGTGTTGAAAAAGAATGGACCGATTATTTTTCTCCGCGAAATCGCGCACCACACACCGATCTTTTGTGGATGAAGTGATTGTTCATGTAACAAATGGGGATTGTTACTTGACCAGTGTCGAGAATTTTGACTGTTGACATATCCATTTAAGTGGAACCATGCTTCATCCGTGAAAAAAACATTATCCAAAATATTCACACCATTGTCTCTAATAAAATTTCTAAACCACTGGCAGTATCTTACACGTGCATCTTTGTCTGCTTCCTTCAGTTCTTGCACAGCCTGTACCTTATATGCACGTAGGTGCAATTGTTTTAACGCTCGGTGAGTTGTTGTTTTTGATACACCTGACTGTGCAGCAAGTTTACGAACAGATTTCCTGGGAGATGGTGATATTCTCTGCTCCACATCCTGCAGCACACCTTGTGTCAAAACTGGTGGTTGTCTGTGGTAGGGTTTGTCATTAACTGATCCTGTTTCACGAAATCTGGAAACAAGTCGATATATCTTGAATTTTCTGGAACACTGTTATTCGGATATATTTCGCGAAACACAGTTTTTACACTAGCGTACGATTTTGAACAAACATAATGTTCCACAATGAACACCCTCTCTTCCAAAGAGTACTTCATTTCACAGAACAATTCTAATCTTCCCCTACGAACAATGCGAAATGCACGGCTCAAACAGTTCTGAGTACACAACTAACTGATTCTTTTGTTCTCGTTCGGTGGGCGCTCTTATCGCATTGCATGGTTGCCAGGAGTACGTAAGTAACACTTTTTTCACCATAATTTTCATTTTCTGTTTTTCCTGTTTCCAGTATTTCCATGTCATAGACCATCACTAAACACACCTTTTTTTGCCTTCAAACATCAACAGTGTTGCCACTGTACCTCATAATTTTTTTAAAACACCCATTTCGACCGGTACGCCTTTACGAGGCATTTCAGGATTGGCTATAAGCGAAAACGATCGGTTTTCTTCTCTGAACTATAGATGGCGAAATAGTCCACCTACCCAAGGTGAAAATTGACGTCCAAATTTCCGTACGAATGTTTGACATGCAATTTTCCATGCTTTGTGGAAAAATAAATTCACACTTTCACTTACATTTGGCAACACTGCATGAACAACACTGCACCCCGTTTGTTGTTTCTATGTTTAAAAATGTCTACTTGGACAGGGCTAACATTTGGTATATGACTTATGTATGTACTTCTTTCGGTTACAAAGTAACGCCACTCTTAATTCCCAGTTGCGCCGTTCGTGGGACACCCTGTAGATTCCGAGTTCGAAAGTTTGTATTATTTTGTTTATTAGTACTAGACTGTAATACACATACCACAGCATTACACTGTATTCAGAGTACGATACTATAGCATTGTTTGGCCCCAAGATTTTATCATTATTATTGATAAGGAAAGCATTTTCTTTGTGTTTATTTTTCAAGTCTCAATGTTTTTATTCTTGTTTTTACAATAATTATAAATCATTACTCACTGGAGGACTAAAATTTTTAAAATTATATTTTATTATTATTATTATTACATCATTGTTACAATATTATATTGTAATTATATTATTACAATTATAATTATTAAAAGTAACGCTGCAATGCAATTATGTCCTAGTCGTTTATACATTTATGACTTTCAGATCCCAATGTCCCCTACAGGTGACACTACAAATTTATTCAACAATTACACCAACTTATTGTTGAGGGAGAAAATTTATATTTACCAGACATAAACCTTAAACCTTTAAGAGTAAGTAAAAATAATAAACTTCTAATCATCTTACCATTTTGATGTTTTTGGATGTCCTTTTCCAGGAGCAGGTGATGTGTCGTCCTTCCTAAGGGCAGCCATCTTTACTTCAATAGTTTCAGAAAGTTCCACAAGATGTCCCTCAGTTGAAAACTGCAACAATTCAGTTGAGAAAAAGTGAATTAACAGTTTGACATAGAAAAAATATATGCCGGCTACAGCATACAATAACAAAAAAATATTAAATAGCTGTTACCTACAGGTGACATTGGGCTTTCTCAATTTCTTCATCTTCAATGGCTTTTCGTGAATTTCAACGAAAATACAGCCTCTGCGTCACCAATATTTATGGGCTAAGATACAACAATATACCATTCAATCTCAGAAATTGTTGAAACAAAAAATTGTTTGGCAAGTTGTTATGCTATGCTATGTTATACTCCTATGTTGTAGTGGTAACCTGAAATGTGCCGTTTCTGCCTCTAGTGAGGCAGGCCCAAGCCGGGATTCGAACCCGTGATACCTGGTGTCGTAGCTTGCTGTGCACGGAGGTCGGCCAGAGTTAAATGCGACTATTAAAATTTCGACGCCTGTCACCTTTACCACTTTCATTTTTTTTAAAAAAAAGAATTTATGTTGAAATCTAGCGTGGGCGGTAAAGCTGTTTAACTTTTAATTTAATATCGTATAGCACTTTGGAAAACGGTATATGTAATAATGCTCTAATCTGACTCATCTTCACTGACTACCCTTCCTTTCACACACCATCGGACACTTTCACTTCACTGAAAAGAAAAGCACTAAACAATTAGAGAGACCAAGTCGACCACGGTATTCTCGCCTTGCTTTGATTATAATTTGCAACCGCAGGACGGCAGACGGTACTAACAACTGAAATATGATTATCTGCTAAATAAACTGTGGATCTACAATTTTGAAAATTCAATGCAAGAAATTGAATTACGTATATATCCAAATGAAATTCTTATACTGATAGATTTTCCGTGTGATTTTTTTCCAAATATTAAAGTAAAAGATCCCTCTTTGATATTTAGACAGTTCTTTATATATATATATATATATATAAATACAGAAAATGTCTTCAATATTGTCAACGTCAGTTGCAGCACGTGAGTGTCTGAGTGCGTGAGAGCAAGGGATATATATTTTCTTAAGGAAGAAATCGATAACAAAATGTCTGGATGGCTCTTTAGACGCATCTGTCTACAGGTTAGATAAATTTGGGAAGATATTACGTTCGATCTTTCCAAGTAGGCAGGAAAGTATCTTTCTCGCGAATTACTTCTCCAACGAGTATTACAAATCGGTCAGGATTAGTCACTTCTCTCTGAAGTTTGCAACTATGTCAACACAATTCGAAAGCTCTTGCTTCGTGCTAGCCGAAAATGGGCACGGCTGGTTGTCTTATGGCGACCACCTCCTTTCCGTCTACTGCGGAGACTTTATCGTGCCTCCGCGCATGCCTCTGCGCAACGGCCTCACTATGCTGGCCGGAGCAAGTGAGAGAACAGCTGGGGATGCGGCGCAGGAATTGAGGCGGCCGTAAGCTCGAATGCTTACGAGATTCGAATCTCCTTGTTCGTAAATGTATTAATTTAACTATATTTTGGCGAAGCAAGTGCTTTTTCTGAGGGTAGTGCCATGGCACGGCGGCTCTCCCCTTAGAGCCGCCGCTGGATCCACTGAACATTCTGAATAAATTTCTAAGTAAAAAGATCGATCAGGAGTGATATATCGGTTAAATTGATTGATTGAGTTCTTGTTTTATGTCCACTTTATGCACAGTAAGGCTAATCGGGACTGGACATACAGTTTAAAGTGGGATCCGAACCACTATGTGCCTCCACCGGGTATCGATCCCGGGACCCCTTAGACCGGATAACTGTGACTACTTAGATGCTCATGTTTTTATTTCAGATCTAATTATGTCATCGAGAGAAGAGAAACTGTGGAAGGATCTCGAATGTCCAGTCTGCCTGGAAATAGTCAAACCTCCCATTTTTATGTGCAGTGGGGGCCACAGTCTTTGCGAAAGATGCAACAACAACTCACAGCAGTGTCCATTATGCCGTAACGCTTTGTCGAACGTCAGGAACTTCACCCTGGAAGCTGCTGTGAAGAACATCCCTCTACCATGTTCACACAAGGCAAACGGCTGCGCTCACACCATGCTTCTGGATCAAATGGATGAACACGAAGCCTCTTGTCTCAGGAGACCCATCAAATGTTGGGTTGTAGGATGTGAACAGTCTGCTTTGAAAGAGAAGTTTTACGACCACATGCGAGTTGTCCATTCCGTACCTTCAATGGGCTTTGGATTTGGTGGATATTATGCTATTCAAAGTAGATGGGTTTCAAAAGGCACCTGTATCCACATTTTGAAAAACTGTTGCGAAATCTTAATTTACAAACAACTCAACAAACCTGACTGCTCAGAATTTCGTATACAGTTTATTTCAGGAATAAATGTAGGTGCTGATAAGTTTGAGTATAAGCTCGACGTAACGAAGAAAGATAATCAGCTGTATTCTTATTCGGGTCAAATGCAGGACATAACTCTCAGTGATAAGAAACTTCAAGATGAAGGAAGATTTCTAGTCGTTCCTGGAAAAAACATAGAAATCAGCAAGATAACTGCCATGATCACGGAGAAAACCAATTGAGCGAACCTACTTCGATAATGGATTTGTACGTGTGTGCTTTGGTGTGTTGGATCAATTGTTCGGAATTCGGATCTCGGAACCTATATTCAAATTTGAACTCCCTTCATTAATTTACAGGCCATATCTATGGAAACGCCCATTTAAAACATACAGAGAAGATAAATCACGAATAAATCATACCGATACATGATAAAAGGAAGGGGTTAACCCGATAGAGCATGTGACCAACAAGGCGCCCATCTTGGATTCAACTTCAGTTGGCATATGACATATGCAAATGGGCTAGACTTTCAAGAGAAACATGTTGCTATGCTTTATTTTCATTTAACTTTAATCCTTAAGGTGGTCTTTACAAGATGAAGACTACCACATTGAAATAACACGTGTGTTCACATTAATCACATTCAGTGGCGGCGATTGTGTTCCAAAACCGGGGTGGCAAGGTGCCAAATATAGGGGGGGGGGGGGCAAAGACAGCATATTTCCCTTTGTATATAAGGTTTAGCAGAGTGCGGGGGCAAAAATGGCGGAAAGTTGGGGGTGCAAGTGCCCCCCTCGCCCCCCTAATCGCCGCCACGGATCACATTAATCAAAGAGCATGCGACGAGTTGAGAGGTTATGTTTGGTGGAGGATATCCGGGAGAAAAGAGTGGCACTAGAAAATCAGATGAAGTGTAGCTTGAAAAGTATTTTGGCATAATCTTTGTTACTTCGTTCACTGTTTGAACTTCTATGATAGAATTCATATAACTTTGTTAGAACTGCACCACTTGTGAGCCAAAAATAAGTAATATTATTGCATAATAAATATTGTGTGAGAATTATTATGTGAGAAGTGTTAACCAATTTTATATATGTGTCTAGCAAGTTCATGAGAGATTTCAAATATATTAATTCGCGTTAATGGATAAATAGAACAGTAAGCACGTCATTATTTGACTGCATGCGACGATTATAAAGGCTGATTGCCTATGTGTTGTTGTCAAGTTCTGTGTTTTTAAGAAAGAGCTTAAATTTTCACCCAGATTTTGTATATTGTCATAAGAAATGTTAGAGCTGTACATAGCTACAAATATGGTAATGCTTTTGTTAATTCTATGCTGTTGTTAGCCCTACTGAAAATTCTGTCTACTGTTTTCAGTAGATCAATGGGTGTTTTGAAACATCTGCTGTTTTCAGTAGATGAACTGTTTTTAGTAGGCTACTGTTTTCAGTAGCTGAACTGTACTGCTAAGGTTTTCTACTGTCTTTAGTAGCCCAACTGTTTCTACTGTATTCAGTAGATGAACTGTACTGCAAATGTTTTCTACTGTTTTAGTAGCCCAACTGTTTCCAGTAGATGAACTGTACTGCTAATGTTTTCTACTGTTTTTGGTAGTCCAACTGTTTCCTCTATATTAAGTAGTTGAACTGTACTCTTAACTTTTTCAGTAATATAATTGTACAACTAACATATTTTATTGTGTTCAGTATATTGCTGTCTGAAAACAGTGCTCTTGTCAGTAATGAAAATTTTCTTATCTATACAACTGGAAATGCAATGGAAAAATCATATACATAACTTTGTTTGAGTTGGTGTTTTAAGTCCATTTTATGCACAGTAAGGCTAATCGGGACTGGACCTACAATTTAAAGTAGGATTCGAACCACTTGTGCCTCCACCGGGTATTGAACCCGTGACCACTTAATTACAAGGCGGCGACACTACAACTGCGCCATCGGGGAGGCCCTGACATGTAAACAACTAAAATAATTGTATGGGAAAGCATGTGGAACTTACTACTTAGGAATGCATTCACACAACAAAGAAATCAAATAAAGTGAACACGTTTTCAAGTGTGTAGCTTCATTGTGGTTAACGCACTTGTAGAAAATTGAAACACATACTCATTTATACATAAGTTGACATATTGTTCTTCCTATATTCACACGAAAACAGCAAAAAATTATTAGTTTAAATGAAGACCTGACCCTCAATGCTTGAGAAATCAAAACAAGCAAACACTATTGACTACGTTGATCAAAAATGGATCCTTTCTGCAATTGCATTACATAGATATAATAATGACCATGGAAATTCCATGCTGAAAAAAAATCAACTGATATTGTAACCAATTTCTTATGCCACCCTCATTGTGCAAAGAAATTGCTCCTCTCGGTGACAATGGATTGTTCGATTAACACTGGTCGGCGGTATGTTGAAAGATATAAAAAGAAAAAAGGGAGAAAACCGGCGGGAGAGCGCCAACTTTTTTTTTAGTAAGTCCCTTAGAGTATAGAAGGTCAGTCCGCATGGTGAGCTTGCGCCAAAACAGTAATCGTGAATTATTACTCTTTTAGAGGTATTTTTATCGCTGGGTCTAGAAAGAGAACAAAAACCTAGAAAACTTAGTATTGTGTCTAGTTTCTAAGGTACTTTTCAAACAAAATTACGGTCATGAAATAGTATTTTTGAGTGATCGTAATCAGAAGAAGGAATCCTTATAAAGTTCACTACTACCTTAGTGAAGAATGGATCGACGCGGAGTATAAACAAGAAAGAATAATGTGATAAAGAGGAGATTTCAATATATCAGGAAGTATTTAAAATCGTCAGTTTAGCACTAACTTACCAGTGTTTAGTGTTAGTGTTAGTGCATGTGAAAGAAGAAGAATATCGAGTGCTTTCAAAAATTTCCTGGAAATGAAGTCATAACTAATTATTGTGATTATAAGCTGCAACTATCTTGTTTATTAATTGTAATCTTGAATTGTCTGATAACTATAAATAGCCAAAGTTTCGACTTACGTATTGAGTAGGATCTCGTAAACCGTAGAATGCCGAGTATCAGGGTCCATTATGTAAATAAATATTTGTAAGGGTATTATTTAAACGTGTAAAATATATAAAGAAACAATATATACCTTTCTTGCGTTGTAATATGATCATGTATTCAAACTGCTAGCTGCTTTAAGGTTGAGTTATTTGTTAAGAAAGAATTGTAGTAACTTATTTCCATAAGCATCTCCATACAAAATATACAAACAACCCCTTAATCAAACCAACTCAACTTCCTGGATAACCAAAGGTATAAAAAAATCCTGTGAAACAAAAAGAAAATTATACAAAGAAATCCAGAAAAACAAGAATCCCATACTTAAAGACCACTACAAAAATATGTAAATATCCTCAGGAAGGTAATAAACAATGCGAAGAAATTAGCCATTGCAGATAAAATAAGCAAATCTGCAAATAAATCAAAGAAACTATGAAAAATTGTTAATGATGAAACTGATAGGAAAAAATAGAACGTAAATGAAAAAATAGAAATAATGTCTGATGGAGAAAAAATAAACAATCCCCTTGATGTAGCACAAATTTTTAACACATCTTTTGTGAACATTCCAAATACAGTAAATAAAAATTTAAGCAGTCCCCGAAACCCAAACACTATGTTTCTCACCCCAGTAACTGAGGTAGAAGTCGAGAAAGTAATTATAAATTTAAAAAATAAGTATTCATCAGGGCCAGATGAACTATCAAGTTCTCTACTCAAAACATGTGCTAATAGTATACTACAACCACTAGTAAGTATTTGCAACACATTTTTAGAAACACGTATTTTTGCTAGTGAGTACAAAATAGCACAAGTGAGACCATTATTCAAGGAAGGCAACAAAGAGGAATGCTCAAACTATAGGCCAATCTATATTTTGTCGGTTTTCTCTAAAGTAATAGAGAAAATTATACTAAATAGATTAGTAACTTTCTTAGAAAAATATAAAATTTTATCCAGACATCAATTTGGATACCAAAAAGTACATCAATATCAGAATTCTAAGCTAATTCCGAATTTACAAATAACATACTAAAATCGACAGACAAAAAAAATTCATTTGTATGGATTATTTTTAGATTTTACCAAAGCATTTGATTTGGTACAGTATGACATTTTACTAGATTATGGAATCAGGGATTTAGCAAAAAAAATGGTTCACTTCCTATTTAAAAGACAGATGTCAATATGTAGTTATTAACAAATTCAAATCAGACAGATTGTTCCTCAAAACAGGTGTACAGCAAGGTTCAATTGTAGGACCAGTTTTATTTTTACGATACATAAATGATCTTCCAGAAACTTTATCAGAGTCTCAAACAATACTTTTGGCGGATGACAGAAACAACATAGTAAAAAGCCTGGAACATGATCAACTTCAAAGGAATTCCTTTTTGACAACGAAAGAACTAAACACCTGGCTAAACAACAACAAGCTTTCCCTGAATGTTAATAAAACAGTTCTAATAAATTTTATTCCAGTAAAACAAACAAGAAACTTATAAATGTAATTATTAACAATGCAATGCAATAAAATTCTTAGGAGTATGGATAGACACAAGCCTGTCTTGGGACATGCAAATTACTATTTTTACCCAAAAGTTAAGCAGGCTCTGCTACATGATGAGAATTCTGAGAAATGTTTTATCTTTAAATGATCTAAGGACAGTATATTTTGGACATATTCAACCTGTACTTATGTACATATGGTATCTCTTTCTGGGACAGTTCAACCAAAATGCAGAAAATTTTTATTTGGCAAAAACGGATATTAAAAATTATGAAAAATGTAACCCTCTCAAGCCCAACGAAACAAATTTTCAACGAATTTTAAATATTACCTCTTCCATGTTTGTACATATTAAAAACATTGTACTTTATTCATACAAATTCTGAAATCTTCTAAAAACATCTGGACATACACACTTACAGCACTCATATGCATAACTCCCTCCACCTTTCTACTGCCCGCAAATCCAAAACACAAAATGGTCTAGGATTTCAAGGTGTAAAACTTTATAACAAAGTACCAGAGGAATTCAAGAATCATTATCCAACTAAATTTAAGATGACAGTAAAGACCTTGCTAATGAAGTATTTGTTTTATAACACAGAGGAGTACTTACATTATATTTTTCATTAATAGACATAACCTTTTGATTTTTCTTCTCATTAATAGACATAACCTTTGTTTTTTCTTCTATTTTTTGTGATGTTATGTTATACTCTTTTATACTTTTTAATATGCTTAAGTATGTATGCATTAATTCCTTTGTACTCAAAATTATACATGTAATTGACCTATCCCATATCATAGTGCTATTTGTACTCATATGATCAAGTGGATGGAAATAAATATCATATATCATATTAACATATATCTGACTTCAGTAGTATTAATTAGAAAAGGAGTAGAAATTCAGTTCATGTACTGTTTTTCCAGTTCAGTTCAAAATCACTGAAAATATGGTGTCAAGAACTAATTTGTCTATTCTTGGAGTAAATAAATGATTTTATAATATATTGTAGCAAGTATTATGCATTATTATTAACATTGTTTTTTCAATACAGTAACCCTACTGCACAGTACAGTAGTCCTACTGTAGAGTACAGTAGCTGTACAGTAGATCTACAATAGGATTTCAGTACATTTCACAGTACACAGAAGATTTGAAAACAGTAGAATTTGTCTACCGAAGACAGTAGAAATTTCCAGCAGGGAGGGTTTCATAGCTTTACTTAACAGTGTGATGCATATGTTATTTAGCAGACAAGTTGTGATTGAAAATCAGAAGAGTCTGCTGTTTATTATTACACTTATTTCCACATCCTCCACAAGAAGATAAATTTCTAGCATAAGTGGAAACAAATCTCATATAATTGTATAATGATAATAATTTGCACATTATTACCTCAAACGTTATACGTTCTGGCGGTTCAAGACTTTGGACTCATCCTGTATTTACATGTAATACATAATTTCATATATAATATACATTTGTTATATACACGGTGTTGAATAAATACATTTCAATTCACAAATCAATTTATTTTTAATAAGTGTATGTGTAAAATGTATTTATAACTATCTTCTGTGTTTCATTTCTCAATCCATGTGTTTTATTTAGTATTGTAAATGGGCAATTTTGTCAAAATTTAATCTTAAATATCTTTTTTATTCGAAAAAAAACACTGTCGCCAAATCTTTATATGTTGAACTTGAAAGGTATCATTGTGGTTCAAATTTCAGATTTTTCCTCTGTCCATCATTTAGGTTACATAGCATCAAACTTAAAAAAAAAAAACTTTTAATTTTTGAGAGATTATAGGAAAAAGAGGCGGCTAAGACACCTCATGCTTTTCAAATAACATAAAATTCAACATTTATATATTTTTCTAAAATATATGTAAAATTTTTACACATTAAGGGAACCATATTTAATCCATTAAATGAAGAAAAGACAGTACTTAGGGGCAGGGGTGCTCACAGGTGTGTTCGTGAATGCCCGTTGCATCCACCCAATTTGGAAAAGGGGGGGGGGATTTTCATGATGAAAATTTTAGGTGGACAATATAACATTGGACACAAGTTACCATTGCTGCTATACAAATAGCAATTTGTAGACTTCCAAGGAAAATGTAAAGAGTAATATGTATAATCCGGAAGGGGGTTGGAAGGAAGTATCCAACTCTTACATATTGGCACGTGGATTCTGGGGGGATTGAATATTAAACATTAGGGGGGGTCAATATCCAACTCTTGAATATCAGTGTTAAGTCTAGAGGATATCGATATATCGTCAAGAAAATATCGTCACATGCAATATTTTTGCGTATCGTGATATCGGCGATATATCGTCTCAACGATATATATCGCTAAAATATCGTGACGATATATCGCCAAATATCGTAACGATATATTGCCAAAATATCGTGACGATATATCGTCTAGTTGATATCGCCTGGACAATATTTTTTCAATATCGCGATATATCGACTGGACGATATATAGTCCCAACACTACTGACCCTGTGCTTAGCACTAAAATGTAGTAGTAGTTGTGCGTTTATGTTTTTTCTTGTGTAGAGGTTGTTATGTGTTTGGGTGTATTGTGCAGTAGTTGTGCTCTGTAGTGTGTTTGGGTTTGTCTTGTGTAGTAGTTGTGATGTGCTTGTATGTGGGTTTGTCTTGTGTAGTAGCTGCGCTGTCTAGTGTGGTTGTGTTTATCTTGTGTAGTAGTTATGTTGTCTAATGTGTTTCTATTTGTCTTGTGTAGAATCGGTGGTGTGTATGTATGTGTCTTGTGTTGCAGTTGTGCTGTCTAGTATGTTTGTGTAGTAGTTGTGCTGTCTAGTATGTTTGTTTTGCGTAGTAGTAATTTGTTTGTGTTTGTCTTGTGTAGTAGTTGTGGTGTGTTTGTGTTTATATTGTGTTATAGTTGTGATGTGTTTGTGTAGTAATTGTGCTGTCTAATGTGTTTGTGTTTGTCTTGTGTAGTAGTTCCTCCATTCATATTGGGGGTTAGGCGTAGAGCTGACAACTCTGCACTGTAAAAAGCCATGTCAAGAATCAGCAATATAAGGCCATGGATGTTCCCAAGGTAAAATATTCCGGAGGTAAAATAGTCCCCCGTTCGGATCTCCGGGTGGGGACTACTTTGGGAGGTCCCTGGACTAAGGATAAGATCTACGTTAGGAATAAGGATATTCAATTAGGCACCTGGAATGTTCTGAGCCTCTACCGGCCTGGGGCATTTCAGTGTACAGTTAATGAGATAGTTAAGTATAAATTAGATGTAGTAGCTGTCCAGGAAGTTAGGTGGCCAGGAGAAGGGAATTGTAAAACTAAAAATTATACTTTTTTCTATGGTGGTACTGAAAATCATAATTTTGGAACAGGCTTTTTCATAAATAATAGAATTATCTCGGCTCTTAAAACAGTAGAATTTATTAATGATAGGATATCATATGCAGTTTTACAGGGTAGGTGGTGTAAAATTATCTTAATAAACATACATGCACCAACGGAAGATAAAGATGATAATACTAAAGATGATTTTTATACAGAGTTAGAAGAGGTCTTTGATAAATTTTCTCAGTATGATATGAAAATTCTGTTAGGTGATTGTAATGCACAGATTGGCAAAGAAGAGACATTTAAACCCACGATTGGTAAAGAAAGTCTTCATGAATTAAGTAATGATAATGGTATAAGATTGATTACTTTTGCAACCTCAAAGAATTTAATTGTGAAAAGTACCACTTTTAAACATAAAGATATCCATAAATATACCTGGTCTTCTCCAGATGGTAAAACTCATAATCAGATAGATCATATTCTCATTGATAAGAGAAGACATACTAGTATAATTGACGTTCGTACACATAGAGGTGCTGACTGTGCCAGTGACCATTATTTAGTAATTGCTAAATTAAGAGAAAGACTCTCAGTGATAAATCATAAGCAACAAAATCTAAAAGTTATAAAATTTGATACAGGAAAGTTTACTGATGAAAGAATTAAGAAAGATTACCAAATTAAACTGTCAAATAGATTTGATATTTTGCAGGATTTAAATGATGATGAAAATATAAATGAAAGAGACGTAAATAAGAATTGGGAGCACATACGTAATGCAATAGAATCAGCAGCTAAAGAAAGTATAGGATACCATAAACCGAGAAAAAGTAAGCCATGGTTTGATAGTGAATGTCATAATCTAATAGAAATAAGAAATCAGGCTAGACTTAGGTGGTTAAATAACTCTGATGATACAAATCTAAACAATTATAATAGAATAAAGCGAGAAGTTAACCGCACGTTTAGAAGTAAAAAAAGAGATTACTTGAAAAGCAAAATTAACGAAATTGAAACAAACAGCAAAAATAAAAATATCAGAGATTTATATAAAGGTGTAAATGAGTTTAGAAAGGGGTGGCAACCTAAAGTAAACTTGATAAAAGATAAAGACGGTGATTTTCTAGCTGACCCAAGCGATATTCTAAATAGATGGAAGAACTACTTTAATGACCTTTTAAATGTCCATGTAGGAGATAAATCAGAAGTAAATGAAGTACACACAGCAGAACCTTTAGTTCCAGAACCTAACTTGACTGAAGTTAAAGATGCTATTAAAAGGCTAAAGAATAACAAAGCACCTGGCATTGATTTAATACCAGCTGAGTTAATTAAATATGGTGGAAATTCATTAATATGTCAAATTCATAAATTAATTTGTTTAATATGGAATAAAGAAGAAATCCCTCAACAGTGGAAAGAATCCATAATTGTTCCTGTGTTTAAAAAAGGTGATAAAATGAACTGCAATAATTACCGTGGAATTTCTCTACTCTCAACAACATATAAAATATTATCTAACATTCTTTTAACAAGACTAACCCCATATGCTAATGAAATTATAGGTGATTATCAATGTGGATTTAAACGTAACAGATCAACTACAGATCAAATTTTTCACATCAGACAGACACTTGAAAAAAAGTGGGAATATAATCAAAATGTCCATCAGCTATTAATTGATTTCAAAAAAGCATATGATTCGGTCAAAAGAGATAAATTATATAATATATTAGTAGAGTTTGGAATACCTAAGAAGCTTGTTAGTATGATAAAAAAATGCACCAGTGAAACAGAAAGTAAAATTCGTGTGGGTATTAATATGTCTGACAAATTTACAATTCATGATGGGTTAAAACAAGGAGATGCATTATCTCCATTGATCTTTAATTTTGCCTTAGAATATGCTGTAAGGAAGGTAAAAGAAACTAAAGAAGGACTAAAATTAAATGGTGTGACTCAGTTGTTAGCATATGCAGATGATGTAGACTTACTGGGGGATGATGTGAATACAATTAAGAATAATGCTAAAATATTTTTCAAAACTGCTAAAGAGATAGGTTTGGAAGTTAACAAAGAGAAAACTAAATATATGCTTACAGGCCGAAACCAAGTGTTAGGTAATAATCAAAATCTAATTATTGATAACAACTCGTTTGAACCAGTTTCCAAATTCAAATACTTAGGAGTAATATTAACAAATGAAAATTATATTAAAGAGGAAATAAAAAGTAGGCTTCATTCAGGAAATGCATGTTACTTCTCTCTTCATAAACTTTTGTCTTCTCGTTTAATATCTAAGAAACTAAAAGTTAAAATATACAAAACAGTAATTTTGCCTGTAGTATTATATGGGTGTGAAACTTGGTCCCTTACATTGAAAGAGGAACATAAATTGAGAGTATTTGAAAATAGGATCCTTAGGAAAATATTTGGACCTAAAAGGGATGAGGAGACAGGTGAGTGGAGAAGGTTACATAATTTAGAACTACATAATATGTATTCATGTCCAGACATTATTAGAATAATTAAATCAAGAAGACTTAGGTGGGCAGGCCATGTGGCACGAATGGGAGAGGAAAGAGGAGTTTACAGGATTCTTGTTGGGAAACCTGATGGTAAGAGACCAGTAGGAAGGCCAAGACGAAGATGGAGGGACAACGTCGAGATGGACCTAAGGGAAATCGGTAGGGTTGGAAAAGAGTATATAGATCTTGCTCAAGATAGGGACAGATGGAAGGCCTGTGTTGCTGCAGCCATGAACCTTCGGGTTTAAGAAGGCTAGAGAGTTAGTTAGTTAGTTAGTTAAGACACCTCATGTGTTTAACAATTTTTTAACTTAACCTGGCATCGCACAGTAAACATAAGAAATATGGCTGAGATGTTCTTTCCCTTGCATAATTATTTTATGCCGTGAAGATAAATTATGAGAAAAATATTTATTGGATTAATTGTAGTGTGAACAAAAATGTTAATAAACAAAACAAAAGAACATCTATTTATGAAGGAAATGGCTTTTTAATCTTTACATTTGGAATTGCAGAACAGAAGTTACAGAGATTTTCATGAAGGTCTGAAAACACTAAAATCTCCACACGCGACTTACTAAAGATGGCGCCAATATTATTGTATTTATTTCATTACCATAAATGTATTTAGGGTAATGAAAGTTAAGTGTTTTTGTCTTTTTGGAAACATAGGTTAGAACGTAAGTACCTTATTATATGTATTGATTGATTAATTGATTTGATGTTTTAAGTCCCCTTTATGCACAGTAATGCTAATCGGGACTAGACCTACAGTTTAAAGTGGGATCCGTACCACTATGTGCCTCCACCGGGTATCGAACCCGGGACACCTTGATTACAAGGCGACGACACTACCACTGCGCTATATGTATTCACGTAAGCTTGTCTACATATAAACTTATTTAATCTTTTGTGAATTTTTATGTCACAAATTTAACTAGTCTTGTGTGAGATAAAATCACTTAGGAAAGAAACCTTTAATTTTATCACATTGTTGAAATGTTGACACGTGTCTTATTCATTATTGTGGTTTTCAAAGTTGCAGGACACACTTATGAGCCTACTTCAACTTGATACACAATACCCGATTAAATCACAATACACTTTAAAAGTGCACACTATGACGATTTTCCTCATGCAGTACATTCTTTGCAATTGACACTTGACACTCGATATTACCGTTGAACTTAGACACACCTTTCAGCATGTTCCTATGTAACATCAAGCAATCCCCTTTTTGAACCAACTCTTTCAGTGGACTATGAAGCGAATTCACCATGTTGGTGTACGACAACTTACCATTGGTGGATTCAGTGAACAACAATGTGTACAAATACGCACTGGCTTCTTCCTGAGGCCCCAGATGCTGAAGACCAAATTGCCAATTGTCCTCAACCAAATTTGCTCTGAAGAAGAAAGTGCCCCACGGTTGAATGGTTGCAACATGGATACTGTCTGACTGGAATCGAATGCTGAATCTTTCCCTGGTTTGTTTACCATCAATGTATCTAGATTCTGCAAGAACTTGATGGGTTTTCTCTAAGTGCTGCAACAACTCCCTACGTTTCGTTTCCAAATGACACCCACTAACAGGGCAGTGGCAAGGACAATAGCCGCAATGGACTGTATGTATCTCCCTTTCCTTCAACATGTAGAACTCCTTCGTGCACCCCATTTCCCTGTAGGAACATGTGAAAGGGAGTTTCTTCAACATGGTCTCCATGTAGAGGTTCCTTGTGTTTGTAATAGGTGTTCTACATATTTGGCAAATCTTTGTGGTCCTCTTGCAGTGGTCGCAGACATGGTATCCCGTGTCGCACATGTAAATTGGAGGGACCACGGTTTCACGGCAGCCGGTGCAAAGTATGGTATCCAGATGACTTCTCTCTGGCGCTCTGCTCGCTGACGTTTGTCGTCGGATTGGTTCCTGAAAGACAGAATTAAGTTACCACAGTGTACTTTCTACATGCAACATGTATTGTTGATTGATTTGCTTTATTTTACTTCGCTTTTCTGTGCCACTTTTGGCTAATTTGCGAAGATGGGGATGAGTGATGATATGTTGAAATTGATGGATGTACACTCACAAACATCCATTTAACGGTGCGTATGACGACGCTCCGGCAGTACGTTACATGGGCAATGTAAACAAACAAGAAATAAATATAGAATAGGCAATGCTTCATACAATATTTACCTTTTGTGCCAGGGTAAGTGCCATCAGTTGGAGCCCAAGAGATTGCATAGGGTACAAATTACACACCACAGGGTTAGTTTACTATATATGATGTAATTGCTATATAAGAGCACATGCATAAAACACTTACATTAATGCCCCTTTCATTCCTACATTCACTCTCTCACGCATACTTCGGCATTTCAAAAGACATCATTAATTAATAAAAATTTAGTTTCGGGTGATGTTTAAACACAGTAGCATTGATTACATCTTTTCCTATTTTTTCATTCACGTTTCCGTTTCCGGGTATCTTATGTTCAGGTAGGAGCTTAAGCATGGACGAAAACACTACTCCTTTATGCAGGTATAATTGAATGTTATTAGGTTTACCTTTATATTGTTGCTTTTTTTTTTCAGGTCAAATTTGATCACCGTTGTATAATTACAGCGACAATCTATAGTGTCGGACAATCTGAAGGTTAAGTACTTTGCCTACTTGAATGACTGAAAGTTGTATTCTGATTTACATAATAAAATTATCGCTGGTACGATTTAATCACCGTAATAAGCAATGTCCATGAGTAATTTATACGTAAATATGCGAGTTCATTGGGCGTTTATACTTACGACGTGGCGAACGAAGCTTCTCCATTTACAGACGTCACACTTTTCACTCGGCTAACTTGCCGGATCTGTTTGATGTAATCCTCTTGGGGTGTTGATGCTCCTGGCGGCGTGATGAATGATATGGCTTCTAGACGGTAAGGCTTCACACTTCTAGATCTCAGCATCTTCGAGGGAGGCAAGGGGTTGAACGCCCCACGTGGGCTCTTTCCCGCTCTCTACTCCATCGTGATTGGAAACAATCCCGGGCGAACTAAACACAACACTGATTGGTTAGACACACAAGGCGAGTACTTGTAAGCGCGGATGGTTCCCGAGAGGTTGTGTAAGTTAAACTGTGTTTTCCGCTTCCCCGCTTGTCTATTTATGTGCTATTCCAAATGTTCGTTATGATACCCTCTCGGTCTACGCCTTGTTAAATCGTACTCAAACCATGGCATCTTACCCTTCTATCTTTGCCCGTGTAATTTGAGTTCCTTGACCTATCTCCAGCGACTCCTCGAAGGGAGGCTACCCTCTCGTCGGATCCACTGTATTCTGCACGGTCGCTCAATACGCAGCGACGGGGAGTCTGTACGTATTGTCATCCACTCTCGCTCTTTAACTTTTAATATCTCCCTTAATTCATCTCCTATCATGTTGTGTTTTTGGGATTTTGCCGATCAGGATCTGATACTCTGCTGTCTTAAATTTCAATCGAATCCGTTCATTGGCTCCAAAGTTGTATTTTTTTTGTTTTTCTTACCCGAGGATCTGCCTCCTCGCTCGGTAAACCGGATTAACATCTGTATTCCACAATGCAACTCTCGGGGAACATCCACAAACCAATTCTTATTATTGCTTATTACGGTGATTAATCCATTTACTTGATAGTTGGCAAGATTTGGTCGTTATATCCATGCCCAAACCAGGATTCGAACCCGGGACCACTGGCGTCGTAGAGCGATGTGCTAACCACTCCGCCACGGGGGCTGGCAGCATGTATTGTTATCAGTGTCCCTCTGCAACAATAATAAATCACACATACATATTCGCATATGGTAGTTGAAAGTTGTTATTGGTTTTAAACAAACAGGCCATTAATGGTGGTCAGTGCTTTGTTTTTTGGCTTTCGAGACAGGTGTCATTTATACAAATTTGATTATTATGAGAAGGTGACTATAAACTGTAAAAACTATATTTGTCTACAAGAGTAACAATCCTGACAAATTATGAAAAGTGTGCACTTATATATTAAATGAACTATACATGTGTGACAACAATTGTTAAAATATGCTACGTGAATGAGGTTTGATGTGATTGCCTATGTGTCAAAACGCACAAGAAAAACAATAATTTTTGGAACACGCCTTTTGAGTAAGAAAACATGCATTTTCAAAGAATATGTATACATTGCATTTTGTATCTTGTTATTTAACGTCGATCTTCTGCCACTTTTTGACTAATCGCGAAGATGAAGATGGTTGATGATTAGATGAACTCCCAAAAACACCCAAGGCGGGATTCGAACCCGAACTTCGGTGGTGAAATCGGAAGCTGAACACTTTACACATCGACCACCGAAACTTCACATTTGCAAAGGAATGTTCAGCCTGGCTTGGCTATAACTTTATACTGTTATATTATTTTTGTCTTAATTCAGTGGCGGTTCTAAAAAAATGGAACACAAAAATGCTAATTTGAGTTAGAACATGTATTTATATAGTTTATTTTTGTTTGTTTACAACAGGATGGAACAAGGCGGGCAAACTAATGGACACCCACCTCCCTTTCGGTGCACCTACCATGCCTCTGCTAGAAGTCCTCTCCCATGAATATGAATGGCGACAGCCTAATATATACTGTTTAAAAAATGCCACATTGACTTTGTTCCAGGAATTCATTATAAATATTTTTCAAAATTAGAATGAAATCACCCTTTTTTTTGAAAATGGAACTCTTCAAATATCGGCTTTATGAGCAGATATACGTATTCATTCACAACCAATAAAAACTGTTAAAGTGTTACTACCTGGTACTGATATGTTGTAACGCTAGAATAAAAGTGGAAAAAGGGGGCAGAGTGTAGTTGTACATAAAACTTCTCAGAAGTTGAAAAGTTAAAGAATATATTGTACAATTGTTAGTCAAATAATTTTCCCCTAGAAACTGGGGATAGCCGTTTTTATGGGGACGTTCGCCGTTCCTGTCCTTCCCTCAGAGAGTCGTCACACTGCTTCTGCCCGGCTAGTGATCGTTACTTGTGTTAGTTACGACACTCGTTGAAAGATGTCAGTAGCCTCGCAATGGAGAAAGACATTAGCGACATTTAACGGAACTCACAGGAACTAGAGCAAGTCTAACATTCAACCAGGTTTGGAGGTGTTTTTTTTTCAGGTCGGATTTACGGAAGGAGGGTGGTTGGTATAGTAACCCGGGCCTCCAACTGCAAATATTACTTCACAGGAGAGCAAAAAATGATTAAAAAATAAGTATTGAAATGATGTAAAAATACTATAACCTACAATCTGACATAACTGGAAATACAAGTTAAAATTCCTTGAAAGTTTGGAAATTCTTACAAATCTTACTGGAACAACAAGAGTAGTTGTCCACAATCCGTGTAACTTCGCGCAAGGAACAAATTCAACTCCCTTCCTCCACTTTTGGCTAAGAGGGAGATGAGTGATGATATGATGAAATTGATGAATAGACATCACAAACATCCATGTCCAAGCCAGGATTCGAACCCGGGACCCCTGGCGTCGCAGCACGATGTACTATTCACTCCGCCACGGGGACCGGATTCGTGTCTTCCTGTTTCACAATCTGTTTATGAAAACATTTCTTCAATAATGTTATACTGGGAGAGAAAATTAAAGGAGAGGAAAATTCGAAGCTTGTTTAAAGACCAATTTATGTTCACATACCCTAAACGGGATTATACCTTCAATCAGTGTGTTCAAAACTGGAAGGGGGTGCAAGGTGCCAAAACTAGGGGGCCAAGGACAGTTTACTTTCCCTTTGTAGATAAGGATTAGCATAGTGCGGAAGCGAAAATTGCAAAAGGTTGGGGGGGACAACTGCCCTTACTCGCACCCCTCTAACTGCCTTCAATTTACGTGGGATCTGAAACTATGCGCAATATGCACTCATTGAAATCCTGAATTCCCTGATTAGGAGATGAATTCGTTATCAATACTTCATCAGAGAGAGAGAAATCAGACACTGAGAGAGAGATAGGGACGCAGAGATAGCGAATGACACACAGAGGCAAAGAAAAATGTGGAGGAGTGAAAGAAGGAGAGAAAGCTAGAAAGGGAAATATAGTGAGAGAATACCGGAGAGGCAGGCATGTGTCTGTGAGTGAAAGACATATTTTATCTATCATATGAGAGGAGGTGAGTGAGTAAGAGAGAGAGAGAGAGAGAGAGAGAGGTATAGATAGATAAATGGAGAAGAGTGGCTGATAAAGAGGAAAAATCGACTCGACAAAAAAATATTGATTGATTTGCCTTACTTTTTTTCGCTTTTTGTGCCACTTTTGGCTAATTTGCGAAGATGGGGATAAGTGATGATATGGATGAATGGACACTCACAAACATCCATGCCAAGGCCAGGGTTCGAACCCGGGACCCTTGGCGTCGTAGCGCGATGTGCTAACCACTCCGCCAGGGCCAGTTTTACAAAAAAAAGAGGATGGAAGGAAAAGCATTCGAATTTTAACATGTTTTGGTCAAATATTAAACTGCTTTTGATTCACGATCCCTCCCACCTCCTTAATTTCCATATCTTCGCTTGATGCGGCAAACTACGATCGTTGCGGTTTCCATTCACGTTTCTGCTTTTTAACCATCATCTTCCAGCCCATTTCCCAAACTTCAGAGAGACAGATATGAAATAAAGGCTTACGCATTTCATCTACTGAGTTCATGATTATTAGAAAAGATCTGCATTGACCCAGAGTAAAAATGATTAAAAAAATATAGGAAGATTTAACGGTTACATTTTATTGGCTGGATTAAATGTTGTGTTAGTGCTTTTCTTCTGGCTAGAAAAGTTATTTTGTTAAAAAAAAACGGATGTTTGTGGCGATATGTATACAGTGACCAGCAAAAAAAGTGGACACATATATCCTGAAATACACGCTTCCCTGCATAGCGTTACAGGATAGTATGTAGTATTCCAGGATACAGTTATCACATTTTTATTGCGGTTGACTGTACAGTACATCCACAACGTTCTTCCGTGAAGGGAAATGGGAAAGCAAGAATACCCCCCCCCCCCCGCCAAACAATGCCCTCCGTATAAAAATATACTCCAATTTGAAGTTTTCTATTGATACGACCTGTATCCAGGGTTCTTAAAGGTCCAGAGAACCCATAACTTCTGATGGATTCCATTGGGTTCCGCTGCAGGACCGGGACATTTTTCTTGCACAATTTAAATTCGGACCAAGTTGCGTATTGTTTCATTGAAAAAAGGTTCCTGGACCGTATTTAAATTGATGCGGGAAAAAAGGTTTCTAGACCGAATTTAAATTGATCCGGAAAGAAGGTTCTTGGCCCGAATTCAAATACTTTACAGATATAAAGCTTCGTTATGGTCCAGAACTGATTTTCTGTTCTTGACCGGAATTTAATTTTGTTAAAATTCCTGGACCTTTAACAACCCTGCCTGTATCAGCCTCACTTGTAATTTTCAGTTCCTTATAATTACTGTAATTGAAAGAAAAATTATATGTGTGAAACATACTATAGGCTGAAATTCATTTTCCAAGGATTCATTTCCCTAAAGGATGCCTAAGGAGGTCGACATTACAAAGGATGATAAACAACACGAATGGAATAATCTTGTTCTATGATTATCGTGCAAAAATATCAGAGGTGCAGAGCATTCTTGTATATTCATATCTTCGTAGTAAAGTGCGATAGTGATGGATAATTTGCTTTTTAATATTTACCCATGCTACTCTACGCGTATATTTGTGTGCTTCTTATCAAGCGTGGGAGGGGAGGCCAGTATGGTGTGTACTGTAAGAAAATAAACACTATTTCTATTTTATTTTGGATCAATTTCTCCCTCTTGGGTTAATTGCAACCATAAATTATAGTGTGTGTGTGTGTTAGCACTCCTGCGCACATTGCATTTCGCGGAATATGTCACATCATACACATATTTGATAGACTACACCAGAGAAATGTTCTTCATTCTTTAAGGACAATACAGTTTTAACTACACGTGGGAATATTACACTGAAGGAATCCTTTTCTTTTTATTTTAATGCAATGCTCGTTTTGCTACAATAATAGCTGTACTTAATTTATTCAAAAACAATGCTTTTAAATGTGATTTACTTATGTACCTCACAAATCAACTGAAAATTACGTCATTTCTCATAAGGATCACCTTGAACTAACAGCAACTAGCGCCACCTGTATGTAACTGACCTGGCTCGTTGCAAGCTGAGACTTGTACATACCGTACCAGGCTAACTAGGGCATTCATTTGCAAAGTGTGATGCGATATTCGCTTGTTTGAGTGTTTTTCATTGGGTTGTAGTGCGACTTGCTGCTTATTTATGACTGTGTCTCTATTCTGGTTTTATGTGTTAACAAATTTAATAGAATTTGCCTTGAAAAAGATTCGTTGACAGCGTTCAGTTCGCTATTAAACAGAAGCAGAAGCTGTTACATTTTCGTAAGGTAAGCAAACAGGAGTTGATTTTGGAAGGTGCTTAGGGTTCAGTATAATCACTGTAAGTAGAAACGTAGAACATGATTTCCCAAAATGTGGGAAATGTTAGCAATAAAACTGGCACATTTTCAGTTCAAAAATAATGAATTATTAACCAAACATAATCAAGGGCCGGGCCAGAGTCTGCACAATGCCCGGTCAAAGATTAACTTTTATTTTTATCTCTCGAATACAGATCTATAGGTCCTCGTCCTAGTAAATTTCTCGTAAGGGACAGTCGGATTTCATCAGATTTACAGGAGAAATTTCTTACCAAATGAAGTTTCTTTATACTTCTGGAAGTTCGGGGAAGTGTTTTCTTGCATCGTTCAATGAATTTTGCCGGTAAATCATCTATTTTTCGATATAAATGTGTGACCGATGCACGAAAGCTCTTGTGCATCCATTTACTTCCAGGTGGATGTAGCCTGTGTGTGATGAAGTAATTCCGGTCAGTGTTTCCTAACATGTGTTTTTGTAACTGAAGAAGGTACGTTTCCGCAAATGGTTTGTGGGGCTATGTGTCAATGGTTCGTTGTACTATGCGAGAATGGTGTGTGGGGCTACGCATATTTTACGAAACTCATTTTTATTTGCATAAAATTTGAAATCGAGGGGAGCAATTGCCCCTCTGTGCCCCCTTCAGGTGCTCTTGGATACACATCAAATTTGTTCGTTTAATCTGTATTTTCATTCTTCTAACAAGTTCTCCATCACAAGGGGATATAGAGATTCTTTATCTAGGCGATGGATATATTTTCAATGGTTCCGTAGCTACGATTCTCCAGTCCCTTCCACCCATTTGTCTTATTTTTTTACTTTATTCATATCAACTCACGAAATACCATGAATCTAACGAAAACACACAGATATAGTTAGAACAAGAAACACACCTCGCGTCGAAGGTTCCAGACTCGATTTGTCGCTTTTTTGCGAGGGTGATTATTCCTGTGTGTCTGTTTATTATCTTGTCTAAATAAAATATTCCTAATTATTGCCGTGATGAACCTAAGGGGAGACCAAAGCGACTGAAATAACAAAAGTACAGAAAATGCAATATACATCTGCCTAGGCATGTTATACCTTGGGAATTAGCAATCTGGAAATTAACTCGTTCCAGTCGACTACTTGCGAAAGAGCTTCGTGTTGTCTCGTTTGGAGTGTTGGTTATCGTGTCGGACTAGCATGCGGGCAACCCGAGTTCGAGCCCAGTGTAAGGTAAGTTGTTTTTTTTTTGTATAATTTCATCCAACCTTATTTATAAAACTTAGGTTTTTCTGCAAAACCTTTGAATTGCATGCCACTTCGTATGTTGGTAATCTGAAAGCAGCAAAGATGAATATTTGATGTTCTGAAGCGACGATGTATTTGTGCATGTGTTGAAAAAACGCAGTTATTTATTAGCGAAAAACATGCAGCCACGTGATAATTGAGAACGCTTCCTAGTTGTCAGTGCTAATATGGCAGTAGCTACATTCGGTCAACACACACCAACTTTCACGTTCCCCGTAAAATGATTACCTTTCCACGTTTCAAAATCATGAGTGCTGTCTAAAGCAATACTTTGATACTTCCGTTTGCATGTTCGAATCTAAAGTAATACGAAACTTGTTTTCCCCCAACAAATGACATTGAAACCATTAATAACCGTTTGCAATGTGATATTGATATCATATATGGAAAGAATAAAAATGGAGAATTTCGCTTAAAACAACTTATAAATATATTAAATTATGTAGATACCTAATGTGAAACGTAGGGTGGAAGGGACTGGAGAATCGTAGCTACGGAACCATTGAAAATATATCCATCGCCTAGATAGAGAATCTCTATATCCCCTTGTGATAGAGAACTTGTTAGAAGAATGAAAATACAGATTAAACGAACAAATTTGATGTTTATCCTTTCGTCAAAATGTCTAAAAAACAATATTACATACTTCTTCACTAATAGAAAAGAATGAAAAAATTGTCCTTGGTGGGGATCGAACCTAGACCTCACTGATGAAAGCTCTGTACGCTAACCAACACACTATCAATAACACCACTATTTTTTTTTCCAGTCAGTCTGTTTCCTTCCTCAGCACCTGAAGACGAAAATGCATCTTAATTTATCTGAATAATTGTTTCATTGCCTATTAATAGAAACCACGTATGTCAAAAATAGACGGATTGTTTCTGTGAAAAATCCCATGTTTCGCACATCGTGCTTCTCCATTTACTGTTATTTGGACATTCACTTGGAAGTTAAAACTTAGTTTTGTGTGTTTGTTTTCACGTGCATGTGTGTGAGAAGAGTGGTGTGCACGTGTGTTCGATGTTTTTCTGGGTATTATTTTCGTTCAAAGCATTAATATAATTGTAAAATATGGAATTTACTGTAATCTGTTGTTGTATTACCAACCACGGTAATATGATATAATAAATCATGTGGGTTCGATTTTATACAAAATAATAATTTAATCCCTAACTAAGAATATACAACATGGCTAACTCCATGCTTGACAATCCATAAACAACAAAACAATTGAACATCTATATTCAAAGATATAATAACATCATAGATGTTTCACAATCTAGCTACTGCAACTTTCCCCTTCTTCCAAATGACAGTTGCAACCTGTCAGGTGGTTTCCTCCTTCTAAAAGATCGTCGTGGACTGTTCACTGCGGAGGCGGTAACAGCTTCCTCTCGCGAAGTCTGCGGTCTCTCCTCACACGCCCTGTCCTGCGCTGACACGGAACCATCAAAGATCCAAAAGTCATCTTCTCGACTGTCGGTATCCGACCTGTTAGATTTAAACTTCACTTGATGCAAGTGTACCTTTCTCGTTGTTCCACCGGCATTGACCAATAACAAGCGTCTTCCTAAATGACCCGTAACTGTAGCTCGTACGTATTTTGGAAATCTGGATGTATAATTTCTTGTCCACACTGTACTTCCGATTGATGGTAATTCTTCGTTCTTATTGGTCTCACTTCTCACCACTTCCTTCTCCATTATTTCCGACCAGGACCAATTATAGATATTACGAGGTTGATATGACAACAACAACTCTGCAGGAGTCTTCCCCGTAGCATGGCAAGGTGTAAACCTGGCTACTCTTAACGCACCTTCCACCGCTTCTCTGAAATCGAAACTTCTTCCTAGATGGCAATCTTCTAACCACCTCTTCTTCAGAGTACGTTTTACGTTTTGGACCCACTTTTCGGCTAAACCATTACTGGGTGGATGATATGGTGGTGAATGAATAATTCGTATTCCTAACTTAGTGCAAAATTCTTTAAGCTTCTTTCCCGAAAATGGAGGTCCATTATCACATGCGATTACACTAGGATATCCATATCTTTCAAAACATTCTTTGAGACAGTTTATCGTATCTTCACTAGACGTGGACTTAACTTTCCAAACCTCTATCCATCGTGTGCATGAATCAACTAACAATAAACATGTGCGACCAGCGAAATGAAAGAAATCCAAATGAACTCTTTGAAATGGCTTATCTGTTTGCTCCCAAGGTACATATTTATTTTGCGGAGCATTGTTCTGAAGTGCTTGACACTGTGGACAATTAATAACTTCTCTTTCTAAGTCAATATCAATTTGCGGCCACCAATACATAGATCTCGCTAATTGTTGTAATTTCCACAAACCTAGATGATTAGCGTGCAGTTTTTTCAAGACTGCATTATGCAACGATCTTGGAATAATTAACCTGTTGCCCCATATCAAACATTCCTTTACAATCACTATTTCATGTCTTCTCCGAAAAAAATGTGCAAATGGTGAAGCTTGTTGATCTTTATTTAGCTTTGCTGGCCATCCTTCAGTAACATACAACTTTATCTGCTGCAGTAACAAGTCTTTGGCTGTTTCTTCCTTAATGCATTGTAACAAGACTGGTTCACATTCTAAGTGAAATACATACTCATCGCTAGGAACATCATCTTCAGGTACTTCCATTAAGGGTAATCTTGATAACAGATCTGCTACTTCCACATGCTTAGTGTACTCAATTTTAAAATCATAGGTTGATAAAAGCAAAGCCCATCTTTGAAGTCTACTGTTACCCGTAGAAGGAATTTTACCTTTTTCTCCAAAAATATATTTCACAGGAAGAGAATCGCTATGTACAGTGAAAGTTCTTCCATACAAATATTTGTGAAATTTCTTCACGCCATGTATAAGAGCTAAAGCTTCCCGTTCAAACTGACAATAGTTCTTCTGAGCATCAGTTAACGTTGCTGATGAACAAGCTACTGTGCGTAAATTACTTTTGTACACATTACATAATTGACAACCTATTCCTACAGGACTTGCATCTGTAATTAGTACAACTTCCAAATTCTGATCGAAAGGAAAAATGACATCTGCTTTATTCACCATTTCCTTTACTAATTCATATTCCTGTTGATGAATATCAGTCCATTCACATTTATGTCCTTTCTTCAGCAATTCATGCAAATGAGGTATATGCATTGACAAGTTGGGTATATGCCTATGGTAAAATGAAATACCTCCCAAAAATGACTTTAGTTGACTGACATTACTAGGTACAGCACATTTTAATATTGCTTCTAAGTTCTTCACAGATGGTCTAATTCCTTCACGAGAAATGCAAAATCCTAAATACTCAACTTCCGTAGCAAAAAATTGACACTTCTTAGCGTTTACCTTCACATTATATTTCTGAAGACGATCTAGTACATTCCTCACGTTATTATAACACTGTTCCAGTCCTTTACCGCAGATAATTATGTCATCTAAGTAACATTTAGCGAATGGAATTCCTGTTAAAATCTGATCCATTACATGTTGAAATATCAAAGGACTACACTGCAAACCAAAAGGTAATCTGTTGTAACCAAATAAACCAAAATTAGTATTTATTACCAAATATTTCTTCGAATCTTCATCTACTTCCAACTGTAGAAAAGCATTCTTCATGTCAAGAACCACATATGTATCAGAATCACCTAATGTGTTCAAAATATCATCTATTTTTGGTAATGGATAAGTTACTTTCTCAAGTAAAGTATTCAGTCCTGTCTTAAAATCAGCACATAACCTAAGATCATTTGACTTCTTGACAACTACTACCAGTGGTGATGCCCAGTTAGAATAAGTTACTTCTGACAGTATACCATCGGAAACCAATTTACTTATATCCTTTTTAACCTGTTCACTTAAACTATAAGGTACTTCATAAGCTTTCCTAAAGATTGGTGTACTGTTAGGTTTAACCGGAATCACAGCTTTAAAACATTTAATAGGCTCCTTAAGATCATCTGAAAATACTGCCTTGTACTCAGACAACAACTTATTCATCAGTACTTCCTTATTATAACAACTCTGAACTTCTATCTGCTGTAACATAAAATTTTGCCTCCAGTTAGGCCATAAAATGTCCAGCCAAGTTCTTCCTACAATCGGTTGTGGCAGATTTTGCTTACAAACAAAAACATTCATATTATATTTCTTATCTTTCCACAATACATCCAACATAACCTGACCTTCTAATGCTAATGGTCTTCCATCAGCATTTTTCAGATTGATATTTGCAGGTTGAATCTTTAAATACGGAAAAGATTGATCGAGAAATCTTTTATCAAACACACTTACAGAAGCTCCGGTATCGATCTCAAAATTAACTAATTTACCATCACAATTCAAATCAATTGTACATTTGTCAGCATTATGCAAAGTTCCAACTACAGAGTTGAATTCAAATTGCCGTTCTTTAGTAGAACCATACTTGTACAACGGTAACTGAAAAGTGTGCAAGGGCTCGCGTGATATTAACAATTCTTGATGTTCCTTTTCTGTATTACACTCAATAGCTTCTTTACATTCTTTCGAAATTACATCAAGAGACACATTACTTAAGCAACTGTTAGATTCAGTGGATTTATCTGTCGGTTTATTACGAAATCTACAAAATTTCTGAATATGTCCTAAGAATCCACAATAATTACATCTAACTTGCTTTAAATAACATTTACCTTTTTCATGCGTCTTCCCACATTTATAACAAATCCATTGTCTTGAAGTTCCAGGTTTCTCATTAACTATGCTCTTTTCAGTCTGATTATTAAAGATAGTTTTCCTATTGGAGAAAGCTTGGAAAGGTTTAGACTTGCTTTCATGAAGCTTATGTACATTATAATCACTAGCAAAACCTTCTTTTTGATGGAATAGCCGTACATCTTTCTCAACCATTTCCATATTCACTGCAATGTCGCAAGCTTTAAGGAAGGAAACGTCGCCTTCTGATAACAATTTCTTCCTTGTAACTTCACTGCTAACTCCAAACACTAGCTGATCTCTTAGCATATCATTTAAGAATGCTCCAAAGTTACATTTAGTAGCTGCATGTTTAAGAGAAACTATATATTCAGACACAGGTTGACCTAACTCTTGCTTCAGAAGATGAAAACGGTATCTTTCTGCGACTACATTATGCTTCGGTTGAAAATGATTCAACAATACATCTTTTATTACTTCGTATGTTTTACTAGCAACAGAATCTGGAGTAACTAAATCCCTTAAAACATCATATAAATTTCCTCCACAGAATGCAATAAAATGACTAATTTGCTTTTCCTTTGGAATGCCATTAGCAACACAAATCTGTTCAAACCGCTCCAAATACGAATCAATGTTACCTTTATCCACATCGAAAGGTTCCAGAATATGTCCTTGGATCCCATACATAGTCGCCAAATTGTTGTATTACCAACCACGGTAATATGATATAATAAATCATGTGGGTTCGATTTTATACAAAATAATAATTTAATCCCTAACTAAGAATATACAACATAGCTAACTCCATGCTTGACAATCCATAAACAACAAAACAATTGAACATCTATATTCAAAGATATAATAACATCATAGATGTTTCACAATCTAGCTACTGCATAATCCAAGCAGTGAAAATATAAACCCCGTCCGTGAGGTTCGTTCCCAAACAACATTAAATAATGGAACGTAACGTGGACCGAGTATTATTCCATGTCGAGAACACGAGACATTACGATCGACAATCTTCATCTCGTATTTCTCTTTGGCATCACTACTCAATTTACAGAGATGAATACCCGTGACTGGTATGCAAGCCGCAGAATTGCAATGGTGGTTGGGTTGTCTAGTCACAAGGCGCTTGGTGGTCACACATGGATGGCTTGCTTCAGTGCTTCTTCAATAGGGTTGTTACAACCCAGAAGTGTCCGTGACTGTACCGTCTCTATCAATTAAGAGCAGATCTATCGGGACAGCAGAGTCATCATCAAGTTTGCTGATTCTTAGAGGTTCTATCAAGCAATCGCCACGAGCAGCAGAAAACATATTAATAGATAATGGTCGGCCATTGCTATCTCTGGCCTCTTTTTCAAATTTATCGATATTCTGGACAAACATTGGATATTCTAAGCCATCCATAGCATAATCAAAATCATGTTCGTGCTGTTTATAATGACTTATTCGCTGTGGATTATTTAAAACTGGAAACAAAGCAGCCAAAATACACCACAAAAAGCATTTCTGGTCGGTATTTTCTACGTTAACCAGCCTCCCTGATGGCGCAGTGGTAGCGTCGTCGCCTTGTAATCAAGGGGTCCCGGGTTCGATACCCGGTGGAGGCACAAGTGGTTCGGATTCCACTTTAAACTGTAGGTCCAGTCCCGATTAGCCTTTCTGTGCATAAAGTGGACTTAAAACACCAAATCAATCAATCAATCTACGTTAACCATGGCTTTTTTGTTTTTGATATTGTCAGGTAAAGGCAGATATGTAGAACTTTGTAGAGGTCTGAATTCAGAAATATTAACATAGAGCCTGTGTGGAGATCCACGAAGACTCCATCCTGATTCTTTAGCAGCAAACTCAGAATGTTTGATAAGCAATTGGTCTATCAACCTGCTTAGTATTTCGTCTAAGTTTGTATTTGAGTATACAGGTACAGTTTTTGTTATGTGGGGCTGTGTAAATTTTGTACTGTTTGGTTTCTTATATTGAGTATACAATTTGACGGATAGCTTATAAGAGCAGTTTTGTGCGTTTAGAATAGCCTGCACATCAGAATTTACACTATACAAAAAATTCTTAATATCACATTTTGGATCTGATACGAAACGGTAATCCCTTAGTTGACTACTACTATCAATGGGTGCTTTGCATGGCTGCTTTGCTGGTCTAGTATTATCAGATGTAACAAGCTTTCTTTTTAGACCAGAAGAAGATGTAGATGGCTGTAGGGACGATGTAGATACTTGTGCGGAACAAGCGCCTATATGCCTATTGAAGTATGTCATGCTAAATTTTCTATGGCATTTTAGGCATATTTTAAGTGGGCATTTTGCGTTTCTCAGGATCACAATTACGTTGGTGCTTAGCCCAATTAGGGCTAGATATATTCTTATCGCATTGATTACAATATTTCTGATTTGGCATTTTTGGTTTTGGTATTTATATATAATTTCTTGGGGCTCAAATCAAAAATTATATACTTAATACAAAATATCAGTTGGATTCAGCAGTGTGCTTTGTATACTTAGTGTGTATACTTAGTCTGTTACTATTTTTGGTTTTGGTATTTATATATAATTTTTGGGGGCTCAAATCAAAAACTATATACTTAATAAAACTATATAATTAAAAAAAACTGGAAAACCCCACAGGTGTCAGTCAAGTAAACCGGAAGTAGACCGGAAGTAGACCGGAAGTGAACCGGAAGTAAATGTGTGTGGGTGTAGGTGTGGGTGGGTGTGGGTATAGATGTAGCTAATAAGATTACATTTTACAGAGTATTACACTAAAGGCAATAAGCTCATATGAGCATTTTGGCTTAGTTTTAAGTGTAGCCAAAATAATACCAAGAGGGCCATATTTTTTACGATCCTATGGACAACAATCTGACAGATGCAGCTTTTGTACGTGTAGCCAAATCAATCTGAGGGGGGTCATACTTTTCACGGGAAATCCCCGAGGGCTATTTTACTAAATTCTTGGATTCGACATAGTAGCACACTGTAGGCAATAAGCTTATATAAGCATCTTGACATAGTTTTAAGTGTAGCCAAACCAATCTGAGGGGGTCATACTTTTGTGTTCCAGTAATAGTATATTTTATACTACTCATACTCGTTTTTTCTTTGGTAACGTGGTGGGGTCAACTTAACGTGACTCGTATCAAACGTGACAGATGCAAACGGGCATAGCTGTTTTGGAAAAAACTTATGTTTATGTTCCTATTACTACGTTTATACTCAAAGAATTGGGGAAAGGCAATGAAAAGTTCGTGTTTCTTTTTTAAATTCATGGGCGAAACGGTAATAAAGTTACAAATTTTCTCACAAATTTATTTCGTAATTTAAAAGAATAATGGAGACATATTCCATTGTAAGCAGATATACAACAATTCAGAACTGTTTGTTGCATTTGCGAAAAACGCGATGTATTCTACAGTTTTCATACATCCGTTCTTAACTTTCCAGTTTTTGAATGGGGTCCTCTGGCATGCTGGTCCCTCTCCTCCGACCGCTAACTTTGTGTAAAAACAGACGATAAATAAGAATTACTGCCTGATTCACTGCGGTACGCAGAAGGGGACTGAAGGAGCTAGAGCTCCCCGAGAAAACGAACAATTTCAAAGAAAACTAATAAAAAACTAGGGGAAAAACCAGTGGTAAGTGGAAACTCGCCTAAAGATGTCCTCCTAGGGCCCATATTAATATACAAAATAATTTATTGTGTATGCCGGCTCCTAGAAAGCAGCTATGCACTATCCACTTTCACAATTCCAGCCCCTCCAGGAAAGTAATCTTGCGTACGCCAGAGGCCTGAATCTGCTGATTGGTCGGGTCTGTCGAAAAACGGTGCATTGATACTTGGGAAAAATTATTCGTTCTCAATCTCACTTTGCAACCAAAAGGCACGCAAGTGTTCTTGTGAATAGCACGCAGACACACACACTATTATATATATATATATATATATATATATATATATATATATATATATATATATATATATATATGGATTACGGATAGATACATACATATACGTATATATATGATTAATTGATTAATGCTGATTGAGTTCGTGTTTTAAGCCCACTTTATGCACAGTAAGGCTAATCGGTACTGAACCTACATATATATACACTGTGGGAATTAAGCCTTTCGCATTGGGGGATGCCCTCTCAGAGGCATATTTGTCATTGTGATTTCATTTCGGAAGTTTTTTTTCTTTTTCTTACGAGTCAAAACTAAACTATTGACGTGCGGTTCTAAGTACCTTATACCACTGGTTCTAAGGTACATCACTAAATTTTAAATGGCATTTAAACGTAATTTAGAAACATTTAGTGTATTTACATCCTAAGAAAACCGAAACTCATATATAAAAAGAGCTATCGAACTAGTCACCGAAAAATTGACGAAATGTCTATTGGAAAGCTTAAACTTAATGTCTATATAACCTACTTACATGTTTCTTCTGAACACATTAATCCATGTAAACTATCAGCACTTTGGTTCGGCTCCAACTTCAATGAAGTAGTGATCTACTTTTTATTGTCACAACAGGCAGTGAGCTACTATTAATCAGTTATGTTTTGACTCATTTTCTACATTCGCCGCACGACAGTGTTTCTTGATAATTGAACATCTTTAACAGCAGCTGAGATCTCTTTCTGGTTCTTATTTCCCTCAAAAAGATTATCGACTATTTCCAGAAAACACTCTTTTACGAATTTCCCTTCGGTAAACGATCTGCAATTTTTAATTATCAGGTGGCTAACTTTCAAGAAACACAGGGTAGCTTTGATAGATTGTGAGGTTGGTTTCATCATATATTGCTTTTGAGCAACTAAATTTGATTTAAGTTCTTTCACTTTAGCTTTACGAATGTCAGTTTTGGGCGGAAAATAGGCATCGTATTTATTGCTATGCAGTGTTTTATAATGACGCTCTAATTGCCCCTTTTTTGGTAATGATATTGAGGCGTTACAAATTGAACAACAACATTTGTCTTTTACCATTACAAAAAAGTACTCGCTTTCCCGCGTGCGCAGCAAGGCGACGACTGGCAGTCAATCTTCGCCTGCACGACTGAGTCATACTCGCTGGTGCCGGTAAGGGAACTAAAGACGATGGGGTTAAAAACTGCGCCACTTAAACCAAAAGAAAGGATAGTAGTGATAGATATTCAGAATCTAACATTTGCATTAAAAATGGATCATTATACATTACAGAAGTTGAATTCAAATAACGTACTATATTCGTATAATTACAATAGATAACTGCGATCGACCAAAAAATGTGACGCATTGGACATGCCTGACATACTCTTAGAATTCCTTCTAGAGCATTGACGAGACGTTTCGTGTAGTTTTCTTTCACTGTTGTTTAGATATTATCAATAGTTTAATAGACTTACGTAATCACAAAACTATTGATAATATCTAGACAACAGTGAAAGAAAACTACACAAAAATTCACGTCAATGCTCTAGAAGGAATTCTAAGCGTATGTAATTTTTCATATTTTGAAATATCCAAGAGGTTTTTCGAATGGAGACGAAAATTTGAAAAAAGATTCGCCCATTCACATGCCAAAGGTTCAGCCAAACCTTAAGCGGAAAACAACCTGCTGTTGTCTCGGCCCGGTGAGGTTGGTCAGTTGCAGAATGGTGTCCTTTAACGCACAAGGCTGCATATTTTTCGGCAGGGAAATCTTTGATTACTGGACCATTAATGAACACAAATGGTTTCTCAGTTGTGTTTGTTACAATGTTAAGAAATACTTTCTATTCCATTTTCATTGAAGGGGATAAAAACATTCCTGGCAGGGATAAAAATCATATTCCTTTGCCAGGGATAAAATTGTTTGCGTGTGTGTGTGGGGAGGGGGGGGGGAAATCGTACACTGTATAATGTATATAATATAAAGAGAGAGAGAGATAGAGAGAGAGAGAGATGGAGAGAGAGAGAGAGAGAGAGAGAGAGAGAGAGAGAGAGAGAGTGGGAGAGAAAATGCTACGTGTCCGAAACGACCTCGTCAAGTCATGCGAATTCCTATTGTGCTCCACTGAAATGTGAGCTCTATATCTAGTCAACAATGGGCATATTTCAAATAATTCCTTCCAGGAAGCGGATGTCAACAGTGATGCCAAACTGCGGTGCATCACTATTGAAGCAAGTGTTTTGTGCTGAGAAAGTTGGAAACGTGGTTGCTTCATAACCACAGATTAGTGTTACGATTCTATTTTCAACTCATTTGGTAAAGTATGTTTTGTTTGTTGCTCTATCATGAACGATGTTCACCGTGCAAAATTGCAATGAAAAATGTGTTGCTATTTAGTCAGAAAACACGAGAAAATGAAACTGAACAATTATAAATATAGTCAAGCACATTGAGCATACGAAGGTGACACGTCAAGATTTGCGTTTCTACTACAGCATCATGGACGTCCGGAAGGCGGGCAAAGGGGAAAACGCGCCCTCTGGAAAATGAATCAACCAAAAATTATTATTTCACGCATATAATCTCATTTCAGCCACAATAATATATATATTAATTATTTCATGAAGATGATAACTTGAAATTGAAGCAATGTTTTTTGAGGAGACAATACTATTATGGGGGAAATGTGCTATGTTTGCCCCCACGCCTGGAAAAAATTACTTCCTTGCTCCCTGGAAAAATGTTGAGGAAATCCATGTGCAGCATTGATGCAAATGTAGGAATCCTTGCTGTAGAATACTATATAATGTAACTTTATTAAATAGGATATTTTGTTTTTACGTTTATTTAGTTGTGCGTGGATATATACAGCGCGTCCCGCTTATACGCATAATAAAAAAAAATCATAACTTCTAAACAAATTGTCAGAATGATGTGATTGTTGTTTCATTTTAAAGAATGACTCAGACATTTTTTTAGCAACACATTCAGTGGTAGTTGCGCATGCGCAGTATCCAGAATGGTTTGAAAACTGATATTATCAGTTTCTTAGTAGCCATTCGTCATGTGGTTGCCACAAGGAAAGGTGTTTTGCGTTTTAACGTTGTCTGAAGTGAAGTCTGTGACACTTGTGCAGAGACGATTTCGTGTACGTTATGGTTTGGGTGCTAAAGAAGTAGTTCCATTGTACATTTCAATAAAGAAATGGGAAAAACGTTACGCGAAACCGGTTCATTTCTCAAATCTCGTTAGAGACTTCCTGGACGAGAATTTCAATGGAAAATGGATAGGAAGAGGTTCGAATTTTATTAAATGGCCCCCACGGTCACCAGACCTCACTGTGTGTGATTTTTTGATGTGGGGGTGTGTTAAGGACAAAGTTTACTGTACACCGGTTAGAGATTTGTAAGACTTGCGTGAAAGAATTGTGGTTGCAGTAAGCAACATTACACCACACATGCTTCAAAACGTGTGGCTTGAGGCTGACAACTGGTTTGACATTTGCCATGCCACTAACGGTTCACATGTGGAAGTGTGCTAGTTTTCTTAATTTGTAAAAAAAGTTCTGAGTTGTTACATGTTTGTACAAAGTTTGGACAAAAAATATTGGTAAATAAAAAAGTTGTGGTTTTTTCTTTTATTATACGTATAAGCGGGACACGCTGTATATGTGTACATTGCAACATGCTCTTTCACACACGTGACCACAAGAGCGCAACAAAGCTCTACAACACACTCTACAAGCGGAGGAGCGAGACATAAGTTTTACCCATAAGTGCTAACTATATATCCTCAGGGTTTGTAGAACGCCCCTTTTTGTGATAAAAAGAAATAGTGATCTCATGTAGGGAAGGTAAAGTTTCCGTTGCACATTGCACCGTGCCATTAAGCCACATTTGGGGGAATTGGGATGGGGGAGGCAGGGGTGTCCACAAGGGGGGATTATGGCGCAGGTTGCGCAATCGAGATTTTTGGGGGGGATTTTATACCTTCTAATAGTATAAAATTCAAAATTTATATATTTTTCCAAAATATATGTAAAAATTGTACACAGGTCTTAGATTATGGCGGGTATTTTAGTTAGAGTGGATTGAGCATAAAATTGAGGTGGGGTATCCAATTCTTGTGTATTACTATTGTCTTATACTGTTGCGAAAATTCTGGTGTGGAGACTGAGAATTAATTTTTTGGGGGAGGCAATATCCACTCTTCATTATCAACAATAAGTCTAAAATTGGCATGGATTTTTTTGTGGGAGGATTGAGTATTACATTTAAAGGGGGAGATAGGAAGCTCGTGATAAAGTGTTAAATCTTAGATGGTCAATGGATTTCTGTAGTGGAGAGAGAGAGTTCGAACATTATATTTGGAGACTGTATTTAGCGATATGATATCCACACGTTTTGACACGGAACGTGCCAAAAGAGAAGCTGGAAAATACTAAATATCTCGGGATCCTAAGAAAGTATTGACGCCCCATTAAATTAATAATTTTGAAAGCCTGCAAAGAAATGGATGTAAGTATTTTTTGGCTCGCTTCGCTCGCAATGGGGTTGCGTGAGTGCCTCTTTGGCACTTTACTGAGGTGAATGTAAAGTTTTGTACTATAACTGAATTACAAGACATAAGTGATATTCTCGATGTTAATTAATAACATCACTTCTTAAGATATAATGCCTTGGTTAGTATACTGCTTAATTTAAAGCAGGTGCATCATTTGGAACAAAAATACGAATATCGAATCAGCATTTCTAAAATCATGTCACAGGAAAATTTTACTTTAACAAGTTACATTTGAACTTAATTATTGTTATGAGTTACGAAAATATATTTACCCCAAGTAAACGTGGGCGGGGGGGGGGGGGGGGGGGGAAGGAAATCTTTGAAAGAAAAACCGTATTATGTCATTGCCCAGAGCTTAAGAATTTCTAGCTTGGTTTCTGTAATGTCTCGCGAAACAGGATCGGTCATGTTATTTGGTGTGCCAAGATTGAATTTTTTAGCTTTACCTTAAGTGGCGGGGCCTCCCCGATGGCGCAGTGGTAGCGTCATTGCCTTGTGATCAAGGGGTCCCGGGTTCGAACCCGGTGGAGGCACATAGGGGTTCGGATCCCACTTTAAAACTGTAGGTCCAGTCCCGATTAGCCTTACTGTGCAAAACGTGGACTCAAAACACCAAGTCAATGAATCAATATTTGTGAGTTCTATAAACCCACTGACAAACACTACTTATATGATATTTACATAATTTAATATACTACATTAACCAATCAATGTGCTAGCTTTAAGTTTTTTTCGAAAATCGAACAATAAAAAAAATTGGACAGTGTAACATGGCATTTCGTTCAAATAAACATAATTTATTATGTATTCAACAAAAATATTTTGTGGGGATTATGATGAACGATGAACCCCTGTTTATAGAGGAGGTGCAGATCAAGTGTAAAGCTGAGAGAAAAGTTACTTTCGGTAGACACACTGTCGTAATAAAATGCTCTGTAGTTTGAGGGCACGAATGATATAATTTTTGGGGTGGGGGAGACATGATATGATTTGGGGGGGACGCATGACATGAATTGGGGGGGATTGCGCCACTGGCCTTGGGAGGGATGGACACCAATGGATGTAGGGCCACACATATTTTCTATCTCGTCATTTTGGAGGGGCGATCAGCACCATGCTTAGGCCCACCTAGCCCACCCAAAGGGTTACCTCCAGGAACCCAGGAAGCTCTCAGAGTCGATTCATGCAGGGACAAAGTCGGAAAAATTCCGATCTTGGATCATCCACATCGGGAATCGAACTCAGGTCCCGTAGCAGTCAGACACACTACCGACTGATCACCGAGGCTCCCAGGCACTATTCATATAATAATCTATAACTTTTATTAATTAATTGATTGATTTGTTTTAAGTCCACTTTATGCACAGAAAGACTAGTCGGGACTGGACCTATAGTTTAAAATGGGATCCGATGCACTATGTGCCTCCACTGGCTATCGAACCCGGGACCCCTTGATTTCAAGGCGTTGACGCTACCACTGCTAAATCAAGGAGGTCCAATAATCCATAACTATTCCAAATATTACATATTATTTATTTATTTCCTTCTATTTCTTTATTTACGTCGCTTTTCTGCCACTTTTGACCAATCGCGACGATGAGTGATAATGGGATGATAACCGATGAAGGGACGACACTCATGAAGAACACGCATTCTGACCCGGGAACTTTGGAGGCGAAATCGAAAGCCGACAACGTAACACGCTCGTCCGTTATACAGATAAAGAACTATTCTCATAATACAGTCTTATAGTCTCATCATAATACAGTATTTTTAGTAGATATTTTAATATCAACACACTTTTGCTATTATTATTACATGTGATACAATGGACTAGAGTCTCACGTTATGCCCCAGAAATAAAATAAATACAATGAGTCAAATATTCTGTTGTAACTATTGGAAAATATTGACACCTCGACGTCATTTTCTAATGAATTTGTCCGCGGTGACGTCACAAGTTTGCGATCTTCGCCCATCGTGGGAAAATGGCCTTTTCAAGTGGGGTGATTTGAACTAGATAGTATTTGAGGTATACCCTATCTCTTTTCTTTCTTTTCGGCGAACTTAGATTGCTTATCAACAGAGTCAGTTTTATTGTACGTACAGTCACCAGCAATAAAAATGAGACACCTAGATCCTGAAATATTCACTTCACTGCAATATGTTTTGTGTGTTGTCTATCTCTACGGCGCTGGCAGGTGTTGCCATATATGTTGTCGTTATTTTAATTTTAGCAAATTGAGTAATGTTCTGTAGCACAGTAGCACGTATTAAGCAGCCGCCACCAGCTTACTATAAACAATATTTATCAAGTGGGGCATCTCACTTTTAATTCTTATGAGAGATGGCCAAACGTATAGTTTTCAGGAGTGGCTCAAATTTCAGGTTGTATTTCATTTGCAGAAATTGTAATATGATCCATGGAAACAGGATTAAATTAGCGTTGGGTCAAAAATATAACCATACCAGAAGACTAAAAATGTAGGATTTTCAACCAATTGTTTCTGAAGTGTGGCAACTATTCTCGAAACACACAGCAAAGCATTTCCTTTCATAAAATCATACTTTTTCCAGAAGAATCAATAGTGTCGGTAACACCTTTGCAAACGGTTAAACAGTCAATCAATATCGGTAGAAGAACGCAGGCGTCGTATGCTAACTCATCTACGTCATTAGGAGGGACTTTCCCGCGTTGGTACTGTCAGTGTTGCCAATACGTTATTTTTTTCAGTTTCATTATTATTATACAATTAAAATGCGGCGTGGAAGAGAGAATATGCACAAAAGTCCATGATTCAGACCCAGCTATTCCTGCTCGCAGTGCTAATGCTGTATAGTTTTTGTATTGTGTGTCTCATAAATGTCGACAGTACATTAATTTTACTACATCCCTAAAAATAAATATAATCTCTGTGTCGTCAGAGATTCGAATCTGCGATCTTTAGACAAATGAGCCAGCTTCTAACCATTTTCCCATGTTCAAATTCAATAGGCTGAAATTTTCTCTCTTTTTGATTAGTTTAATTTACAACCTGGAATATAATTTGAGATTTGCAACTCAGAACTAGACTTCTGTGGTAACTTATTCCCTCCGTCTAGGACCTCCCCGATGGCGTAGTGGTAACGTCGTCGCCTTGTAATCAAGGGGTCTATACCCGGTGGAGGCGCATAGTGGTTCGGATTCCACATTATACCGATTAGTCTATCTGTGCATAAAGTGTCCTTGAAACAACAATTCAGCCAGTCAACTCAATCTTACCCGTCTACTCTTGTGTAGCATATCTCATGTAGCTATTGTAGATACGAAATATGACTATTAGATGTTCCAAAATTATTAAAATTCAGTCCAGAACTGACCACAGTCACTGCGTGTTTACATTCTGGTCATACAATAGCTTTTCTGTCTGCACGATTTGCATTTATCTACAGTAACGTAAGGCTAATCGGGACTGGACCTACAGTTTAAAGTGGAATCCGATCCACTATGTGTCTCCACCGGGTAAATCGACACAATTGAATGCTCAGAAATGCATTCAAGTCTCAAAACATAACGAAATGTTAAAAAATAACCACGTCTTCACGAAGGAAGCAAGAAGAAAGAATAGTAAAGTACACGTACACTCACCGGCAATAAAAATGGAGCATCTAGATCCTGAAATACTCGCTTCTCTGCAATGCGTTCTGTGTGTTGCTAACTCCACGGCGATAAGTGGATTTTAATAGCAAATTTTTCAATTGCAGCTTCTATCACCGCCATAGAGTTAGGCAACACACACAACGCCTTGCAGGGAAGCTAGTACTTCAGGATCTAGATGTCCCAACTTTATTGCCGGTGACTGTACGAATAAATTTGTGTCCCAAATCAAGATGCAGGTGAAATATTGCAAATGCGTATTAATTGCTGTGACGATTACCCTATAATAACAGAAATAATAGCACATAATGATTTACTTTGCAGTGTAAGATCGTTGGAATTAGAACTTAGAAGATCGAATCTTGTTACGGACACAGACACTCATTTTGACATGCCGTATCCAATGTGACAGATACAATCGGTCATGGCTGTTTGCGAACAACTTTTGTTTAGTCTCAATAATCAATCGCTCTTTTCTTTTAATCACGTTTGTAATCAGGGAAACGCGAATATTTTCTCTTCCGCACAATCCGCCATTTTCAATACATGGTTTTGCGATTGATTTGGTCCATTCACTTTGCTTTTCTCCCACTCTTGACTAATCACGAAATGCAATGGAGATGAGTGATGATATGATGAAATTGATGAAGGGACACTCACTAAGAACATCCATTCCCCGGCCGGGATTTGAACCCGCCACCCCTGACTCCACTTCACCACGGAGGTCGGGACATGGTTATATGTAAAGGCAATTGAAGGTTCGTGGTTATTTCTTTTTTTAACTTCATGGGCGAAACAACATTAAAGTTACATGTTTCTCTAGTAATTTAAAAGAATAATCAGGTTGTAAGCAGGTATGCATTAGTCATAATTGCTTAATAAAATCCCTTGCAATTCTGTAGTTTTCATATTTCCGTTCTTTACATTCCAGTTTTTGAATGGGGCCGTCTGAAATCCTACACGATCCCCCCTTCCCTGTGCGTTAGTGTAAAAAGAAACAATAAATAAAAATATACTATATACGAATATATTGTGTTGAAGCAGGTCAGCTACGCCACTGGCCATCACACAGGATGATTAGGAGATGCTGGATAAAGACTAGGCTTAAATTTATTGTCACCTTGTCATGTACAGAAGTACCCGGCAAGCACACCATTTGTAAGCAAATTAATTATTTTACACCACTTTCCAGTTAAATAATTTTAAGCTTCTATTGCGTTAAACGTTTAGAATTGTTGACTTCGGGTTGAATATTATGTTTAAATTACACTCAACTCCCTATTCCCTCCTCACACACTACATTGTGTGTGGTACCAAAATGGGTAGTTGCGCCACAATGTTAATTTGTGGTTTTTATACCAGTTTTTTTCTAACTTTGAATCTGCATTTTTGCTACTTTACGTTGCTCTTCTGCCACTTCTGAGTAATCGCGACGATGAGGATAAGTGATGGTTAGATGGAATTGATGAAGTGACACAAAGAACACCCATGCTCCGGCCGGGACTCGAAAACTGGAACTTGGGTGGCGAAATCAAAGGTCGACCAGTTTATCATACCGAGAAACAATAAAATATGTTGTACTGGCAACACTGAATCGGTCGTATACTTGAGCAGTCATTCTGTGCCGAGAAGTTGGAAGGGTGTTCGTTTCGCAATCACAGGTTAGTGTTACGATTGCACTTTCAACTAATTCGATGAAATAAGTTTTGTTGCTTTATTATGAACAATGTTACCGTGCAAAATTGTTATTTAAAATGTGACATTATTCTGTCTGGAAACACGGAAAATCAAACTAAATAATGATTGTTTTGGCCAAGTGTATCAGCACACGAAGGTGACATTGTAATGTTTGCGTTTCGACTGCAGTATTGATCGCAATGCGGTGAATTTCGATTGGTGTAAATGGAAAAAGAAGTATTTCTCATAAACTCAAGAACCCATACTGTAGAACGTAATTTAACTATTTTTTTAGAATATTTTATTTATGTTTCATCTAGTTATGTGTGTGTATGTATGTATATATAGGCCTATGCAGCGTGGTATATATAAAAAAATCTAGCTGAGGAAATTTCAGTAACTACTTATGAACCATCAAGATATTATATAAATTATATATAATAGGTATTATATTTACAATATATAAGTCACATATAAATACACATTAGGGTGGTTAAAAAAAGAATAGTTTTAATCCTTCATAGTCACTTTATTTTGTCCTTCTATTAAGAAAACGCACTTTACTCCATAGAATTCACATTGATATTTAACGTTCGCTCTACGTTATAATTTTTTTAATTATGTCATATGATACTTGTACTTGAAATCGAAAAAACGTGCTCCTTACATTACATCACTCACAAATTGTAACAAGAAACAACTTCAAAAGATTGTTAGATTAGCAATATCTGTCTTCAAATATTCACTGATAAATGCTGAACCCAATATGGCCTATTTTCTGTTCCCAAGTAGGGTAAGCTTTCCTGTAAATGGCACTACCCAGTCTTCTTGCTCGTTGAGGAAAATTTGTAGAAATTAAGATCAGCTGTGAAACTGGTAACATTGGTCTTGTTCCCGTCTTGTTGCCCTGTCTTCCGTTGATGGCATTTGCAAGCGGCGTCTATTTCGTTTGTTATTTCTTGTGGAAAAATCGCTTATATCTGGAAGGCTTTTGTGATATTCAAGATTTCTGCTCAATCCTAGCAGGTAGGTTAAGGAATATGTTTTCATGTTTCTCTTGTTATTTATTGTTGTAATGAAATTATTGCACATGGTTCTTGTTTAACGGTTAGCTAGACCCTAAAGGCAGTGCACTGACGTCCCATTGCCAACAAATAGTTTAATCGCTGCACGCTTTGAAGGGTGCCAATAATTGGTATTGCTAATGTGCATGATGGCCATTTACTTGGCACAAGGGTCAATAACTCGCAATTTAGAAGAAATAGGCCTAGCCTAGTTTTTCATGTTTTTTTTTAACCCTACCATGGTGCTATTTAAAACATAGAGTGTTCTGACTTTAATATCTTTATGTTAACCAGTAGTTGCCACCAGTGCCAAGTAGCAGCATTCAGACTGACAACTATTGGTACAGACTTCCGGTGCACTTAGGTATTTAAACCATTTCACTGATTGACTTTTCTGAGTTCTTTCATAATTTTCATTAGGCATATTCCTATTTGAATTGTTTTATAACTACAATATGGGCTTAGCTACTACGTAGCCTACAATAACTGTGAATATTAGAGGCTTAGCACATTGTAAATATGGAGTGCTAATAACTGGGTACAAATGTGACAATAACTGGTCAGTGTATGCCCACAACTAGACATTTTCAGGTTCTGAATAAATAATTAAATAATGAAATAAATGCTTTCTGTTTTTACTATGTCTCAATCGATTTCACTTCAGAACAGGTGTCAAAGTTTATAAAATACCAAAACCAAAAAAATGTGTAATTCATTTTTTCCAACTAGTTCCTCTTAAAGTGCCAATAACTGGTATGCTTACCCTAGATACATTGTTAATTCAATAAATGACGTTAGTATGTCATTTAGGTTATCCGAATGACGTGATTCAACCTGTTGGATGTACCAATAGTACAGTAACTTCTGTACAAAGAAGCGAAATAGCTGAACCTCGTGATTGTGTTCTACGTAATCTAATATTGCATAATCAAGTCATTACTTACTATATCTTCCAAGCGATGGGTGTTAATATCTCTAGTACATATTATGATATCTCATAATTTGTACTTTACAACAATGTACTTAATTTAGACTTTAATCTAAAGTCCTGTTTATAACGAAGGATAAAAGAACATTATGTAAGGTAGACTCAATATGGCCTACATAGGAATATATCGTGAAAGACATGCGCAAATGTGACATTTGTTACTCTTATGTTCTGATAGAGGAGCTTTAATTTGCCCAGACTGTGATATATAATTCATGGTCTTCTGGTAACAAATTGTGACATGCTATCTCTTGTTTATTGGGTTGTGAACAATATTATTTATTTGTGCAAATCTCACATGTCATTATGTAAATAAAGTATTAATGTATCAATATACTTATCTACCTATAAAAACAACATATTTGTACTTTCTTCACAATTTCTGTTGCATATTTTGATGTGAAAGAACAAAATATATGACTAGGTCACATTGGGTTCATATGTACCTAATATGGCCTAAACGTAACTCTTTAATAAAACCTTCCCTGCAGCCATGTTATTATTTTGAATTGGCTCAAATGTTAAGTAATTGTCCTAAAATGCTCCCTCTCTTGAGTCTTACCAGCAGTTTTATCTTTCTGACTTTGTACACCACTAGAAGCAATCGCAATATATAATATAAATAATCATATTATAATTTCACCAAACATTATTGGGCTTATTCTGGTGCGAGTATTTCCTCTTACTTTTTTCGTGTTTTTTTTTTTCATTTTGTGTGTGTTCCTTGTTTCTTTCCTTTTTGTTTATGCTTCTTTTTGTCTATAGTTATTGAGTGATTGGTTAATTTGCTTTATTTTAAGTCGCCAGGCCGGCTGTCTTAAGTTATATGCGTCCCATGTGCGTATATATAGTTCACGTAAGTGAGGTTCAACTTTGGGTATGATCAGGCTATCCAAATACAATCTACCTCCACATGGAAGGCCACAACTGTATTAAATTAGGTCTGTGTAAGAACTTCTACCTCCTTTACATAAATTGAGCAGAATAATGCTTATGAAAAACTAAATATGCTGACCAAGGCAGTAATTTATTTTATTAAAAACATAAACTAAATATGCTGACCAAGGCAGTAATTTATTTTATTAAAAACATAAACTAAACGTAACGTTTCAACCTTCTAGCAAGGTCTTCTTCAGACTCTGTATCAAGTACAAAAGTAACAAGATACAAAAACGGGGCATTATATATATACACAAACATTACTCCCTCCAGACTATTTAGAAAGTTGTTTGGAACTTTCTAGCAGGTGACTTTCACTTTCCAAATTTACTTTCACCTAAAAGACTAAACACAATTACTTCCATATAGAATGTGGTTGGACTTTTAATCTCACGCTCTTTTCCCTTCATTTTTCTTCCTTCTCCTCTCCTCTTTCTCTCTTGTCCTTTCCACTCTTTCTAACATCTTCTTCCATTCTTTGTTTAACTTCAATCCCCCATTCCAGTTCATTGTGTCTTCTTCACCTTTCTTCTCTATTTCCTTGGCTTCCTTCCATTTTCTCACTAGCATTCTCTTCTCCCTTCCTATCTGCTTAGCCTCATCCCACTCTATGTCATGTCCTGTTTCTCTCGTGTGTTTAAATATTCCATTTCTTTCTCTCTTAAGTCGTACATCATCCCTAATATGTTTCAACCTGTCTTTCAGCCTCTTTTTCGTTTCTCCTATGTACACACTCTGACATTCTTTACATTTCACTTCGTAGATAATCCCTTCCTCTTCCTCTTCTCTGTTTTCCTTTTTCTTGTTTGCATTCCTCGCTATTCCTAAGATGCTTCTCCCTCCCTTCCTGTAAGTTTTAATTCCCGCTTTCCTAAGCACTTTGCATATCTTTTCTGTGGTCTTCCCCATACTCCTTATTCCAAACCTTCTCTCTTTTTCTTTCTCTTCCTCTTTTTCTTTCTCTTCCTCTTCCAATTCTTCCCTGCCCGTTTTCTTCCTTCTTCTGTTTATGTCCAGTCTATCCTGCTTCTCATAGCCATTCTTTTCCAGCTGTTTCCATAGGCTATTTATTTTGCCTTCTTTTTCACATTCATTCATGCATATTTTCTTGATTCTGTCCTCCATATTCTTTATGAAATTTATTTTTGTCACCTCACTTACATCACTTCTTTTATGGCAGAATACCCCTGCTGCACACTTCTTCTGATGCCAAGCGGTTTCAATTTCTTGTCCTCTCTTCCTTTTCATCAATATATCTAGAAAGCTTAACTTGTCTTCTTCTTCTATTTCAAGTTCCAATAATATCCCTCTTTCTTCATCCTGTATTTCTTTGGCAAATATATCAAGCTGCCTCTTCGTTCCCTTCCATATGCCAAAACAATCGTCCACATATCTGCAAAACAGAATTATTTTTTCACCTCCTTTTTCTATCACTTTCTTTTCCCATTCATTCATAACCAATTCAGCCAATGCTGGGCTTAGACTGGAACCTATATTTAGTCCTTCACTCATTAATATTATTTTATCTCCCATTACACTGTAACCGTTATTCCAAGAAGAAGACAAGTTAAGCTTTCTAGATATGCAAAGTGCTTAAGAAAGCGGGAATTAAAACTTACAGGAAGGGAGGGAGAAGCATCTTAGGAATAGCGAGGAATGCAAACAAGAAAAAGGAAAACAGAGAAGAGGAAGAGGAAGGGATTATCTACGAAGTGAAATGTAAAGAATGTCAGAGTGTGTACATAGGAGAAACGAAAAAGAGGCTGAAAGACAGGTTGAAACATATTAGGGATGATGTACGACTTAAGAGAGAAAGAAATGGAATATTTAAACACACGAGAGAAACAGGACATGACATAGAGTGGGATGAGGCTAAGCAGATAGGAAGGGAGAAGAGAATGCTAGTGAGAAAATGGAAGGAAGCCAAGGAAATAGAGAAGAAAGGTGAAGAAGACACAATGAACTGGAATGGGGGATTGAAGTTAAACAAAGAATGGAAGAAGATGTTAGAAAGAGTGGAAAGGACAAGAGAGAAAGAGGAGAGGAGAAGGAAGAAAAATGAAGGGAAAAGAGCGTGAGATTAAAAGTCCAACCACATTCTATATGGAAGTAATTGTGTTTAGTCTTTTAGGTGAAAGTAAATTTGGAAAGTGAAAGTCACCTGCTAGAAAGTTCCAAACAACTTTCTAAATAGTCTGGAGGGAGTAATGTTTGTGTATATATATAATGCCCCGTTTTTGTATCTTGTTACTTTTGTACTTGATACAGAGTCTGAAGAAGACCTTGCTAGAAGGTTGAAACGTTACGTTTAGTTTATGTTTTTAATAAAATAAATTACTGCCTTGGTCAGCATATTTAGTTTTTCATAATCATGGAAACAAGCCTTAATGGTGTTAGAATAATGCTTTTTAAAAAGCTATTTCCACCTCCACCTTCAAAGAGAATTACAATATTAGAATTACTCTTTTCGTCCTTCTACAGGATGGAAATGACACCATCAGGGTTGATTTCAGTATTCCTGTGCACGCTTAACATAAATATATTAGTCGAGTATCTCTCGTTGAATTCTGAAACCATGATTTCATCCACTTTACTGTTTGAAACATCATCTCGGCTGTTGCAGTAGCAATGTAACCAAGATCACCAACAATATGTGTCCATTTGAGTAAAAAAAAATTGTCACAATTTTCTACTGCCTGTAATGCACTCCCTGGACGTGCTCCTTCAGTTACTGTTTGCCACTTCTTTTGCCACATTTGTAATTCAGAAATGAAAATGCAAAAATTTTCAACCAGGTCATCAAACATTTTAACACACTGTTCCAATAAGAGATAGCCATTTCACATTATTGGAATAAGTTATTACAATTTATCTTAGGGTTTATTGTGTTCAGGGAGACGTGAGTTCATTTCTGTCTAAAATGGTCCAAAAATGGGCGATAGACGTTTACCTTCTAATATTCTTCTCTGCTCTCAGTTGGTTCATTGTTTCTTCCTTTTTGAAGGCTGTGAGTTCTAGATCTCTTAATTTTTTATCCATAGCCTGTAAGTAGTTTCTCTGCTTAGGAATACATCTCATTAAAGTTCTCTGAACTCTCTCTTAGCTTTTAATATTAATTTTACATAATGTTAATAATTTTCGAAAACTGATATGGTCAAAGTACTAAACAAGATCATAGTCCAACTTTTGAGGAGCTCAACGTTGCACTGCATGAAAGCACTTGGAGATATCACACGGTGTTGTGAGTTTCTTCCTTAAATATGCCCATGATGAATCCACTGCTATTAGGTGGCAGAACAGGCTGAACATCGCCCTTTATTAAATAATATTTGAATTGAATATGAAGTAGACCACAGACAGTGGTGCAGGAACGGGGGATACAGGGGTACATTGTATCCCCCAAAATTTTGGAGAAGGTATCCCAAAATCCGTAGATCCAATTTGTACGCCTTTGTACCCACCCTCAAATAATTTGACAGACGGAAGGTGCTGTTGTAAAAATTTTTTTTCTAATAGCACGACACAAAATTTATATTGTTTACAGACATTATCTTTCTTTCCACATGAATTCAAACTTAAACCTATTCTACTACATTATGCTACTATCTGTGCTATTGGAAATGTTCTTGAGGAGATGAAAATTGTTTAAAATGTGTGTGAAACGCAGGAATAAGGTAAAGTTTAGTTTCAGGAAATGACAGTGCAGGCTAATGTTCCTTTGTGTAGAGGAAGGGGGTACACGTTTCTTTTCTATTTTTTTACACTTTTTGTATTTTTAATGTAGTCGATTGTAAGATACGATATAAATCTGAATCAGGAGAATATAGTATATTTCATATATTTGAAGTGGAATTCTCGAAATTAAATACTTGCACAATTGGCACAAAATAAATTGTGAGAAAATTTACTACCTATGAAATATACGTATAAATTATAACGTTTCATATTCCATAACTGTAAGCAGAATTTATATTTTTCACACTTTATACATAAATAAATGTATTGAAATGTTATATAATTTTATGAAATAAAATGTTCGCGGTTAATTCTGTGACCCTGAACACTCTATTTTTAACTAGGAATAATGAAAATGTCAATTGTGAGGGTCGACCATTTTTAGAGTCTATAGTGTATCACGAAGTGCTTCTCAAAACTAACTGAAAACTAATAGTTCAATTTTCTGGAAAAGCAAGATAACAAAACAATGGATAAAAATACTCTTACAGATTAATTTATTTCTTGTTTTCGATGTCAGAGCAAGTTAGTTTTTTTTTTAGAGAGCTCAGGATTATTTTCATAGCTTTGTTATAGGGTACTCGGAAAACTATACTTAAACCAATTTAGAGAGAGATTTTGTTGAAAATAAGGATGGTACTGTACTGAGACCAGACAAGTGTCTGTTTCCTCTAAAATTTCGAGACAAGACCTTTGTAAAATCAAACTGAGACAAGACTTGATGTACAAGAAGCTCCATCTCTTTCGAAACTTTGGTATCATATTTGAAGAATTTGCCTAAAATAAATTTACATTACTATGTGACTTATTCAGACATACTATGTGGCAAGGACGTATTTAGGGAGGGTCCGGTCCTCCCGAATGACTTACTAATTACAAAGAATAAATAGTGAAAATAATGAAATAATAAAATATCTAAAATTAAATAATGATAATATACTTGTTCTTTAATAGAGGATTATTTATTTCCGACATACGTATTGCAAGGCAAGGATTATATTGTAATCATACTACTTTGAATGACAGTACCAAAGAAGATTTATGCAAGATGTATTACTACTTATAACATGACATTCATAAAATATCACCAGGAACTTTTAGGCAGAGATATATTTAGTTGTTCAATTATGGACGCTGAATACTTGGACGACTTGATAAAAAAATTTGCTCACATTTCCTACTCTCCTTCCGTTAAAAATCAGCTCTGACCAAGCTTTCTCATTTACTCATTTCGATGTAAAATTTCTTATCCAAACTTTCTAATATTTTTTAGTGGAAATATATAGTTTGTGAAAATTCCATTTGAAAAATTCGAAAGTAAAACTCAACGCTATACTCTTCCGAAGCATATTTACATCTTATCTCCAAATCGGTTATCTCTTCAGAATTGTGTATTCTCCTACAGAAAGGCTGAAGTTCTTAATTTCCTGAAACTAAACTTTACCATAATCATGCCCTTAGAAAAGTTTTCCCAGAGTTTAGATCAAGTGAACTAACTGGCACGACAATGTATAGTACACTAGGTTTACAGTGGTTATAATTCTTTTGTGTTTAGCTGCTAAAACACAGTTCATTTAAACAGCAACAGCTTCCCTTCAAAATTTTAGTCGGATACATTGTACCCCTGTACCCCCTTGTTCCTGCGCCACACCCTCTCTTCCACGTACCACACACTAAACGAGGCTCTGGCGCCTGGACCTTCAACCAAGGATAATGTTGTATGGGAATTGTGTTGTGTGCTGTCCATAAGTGTTTATTATTGCCCTGTTATCGATAATATCTTATTACCATTCATCCCCATCTTCACTTTTAGCCAAAAGTAGCAGAAAAACACCCCCCAGCTAGGAATTTTCATTTCGAACACTGCTTAAAACACTTTTTTATTATGCTATGTAAACATGATGCAAATATACAGTAGCGCATATCTAACTTAAGCACACAACTATTGTATTTTAATACCCTCGAAAAATTTTCTGCGGACGCCCGTGGGTGGAAGAACATGAAAACACGAAGCACTGTCTTCGTTCGTTCATTTTACACTCAATTTTTCGACCTAACTTCATTTGTTATTACCTGGAATATTAATTAATTTATCTTTAATTTTTGTTATCGACTCTAAAATTAATATGTTTAATTTTTCATAATTTTAAAACAACTATATCAATTTCAAAGTGTCGACCTCAACCTCCAACCCGCAACGCCGACGGTTTGGATGAAATAATTTTCAAGGTTACAAACTATAGCGACACTACAAAGCATAAGAATATTTGCAGGATTTATTAATATTGTCAGCAGTGGCGGCGATTGGGTCCCAAATCTTTGGGGGGCAAAGTGACAAAACTAGGGGGCAAACTAGGGGTCTTTCCCTTGGCAGATAAGGTTTAGCATAGTGCGGGAGCAAAAGTTGCAAAAGGTGGGGTGCAACCGCCCCCCTCAACCCCCCCTAATCGCCGCCACTGATTGTCAGTTATAAAATATTACTTCGTCGTACGACTTCAGGCTCACGGGTTGGAATCCCGGCCTGGGCATAGGTGTTATTGTGAGTGTCCTTTCATCAGTTTCATTATATCATCACTCATCTTCATTGTCACGATTAGCCAAACGTGGCAGAAAAGTGACGCAAAATAAAAATAAAAAATTGAATCAAATCACTTGGTCGTGGAGTTCCACTACATAATAACGCACATATGAATATCTTCTTTAACTGTCAAATTGTGATAGGGAGGGATTCAGAAGAGTCTCCTATTTATGATTACACTTATTCCCCCCATCCCCCAAAGCAAGGCAAATTTCGAACATAAATAGAAAGATTGACTGCCATGAGTACCATATCTGGTATTCACTTGTCTTGTCCTGATTGAAATGTGGTACTCATAAATATGTTATGTTTTTTAAACGAGTTAAAAAGACCATAAATGGTATTCACTTGACTGTTTGTTTTGCTTGAAAACTGAAGAGAAAATTTCAATTTTTAAAACGGTAGCTTTAGTTTTGGGAAATCATGTTTTATGCTGGAGTAATGTTTCATTTAATATAAATGGAATTTTTATATTTTCGAATTAGATATCGATAATATGAGTAGTATATTTTCAGTTATAAAAGGCAATGACAACTTGGGGCAATGTATGTACATGAGATTGATTGAATTAAGTTATTTTGGTAGCTTTTACACCACTTTTGTCTAATCGTGACGATGGGGATGAGTGATGATATGATGCAATTGCTGAATCTACAGGGGATTCGAACCTGGACTAGTGTCGCAGCGTGCTGTTGTAAACTCTCTGCACGGATGCCGGCTGTACATGAAGTAGATAGTGTGTGTTTTCCTTATAATCGAAATCAGGAGCAAGTGACTGTTAACTAATGACCACTCCATGTGTGCAAAGTAGTCTTATTTCATTTTGTTTATTTTGTTTGTTCGACACACGATGTTGTGGAACTCACATGCAATTTTGTGATTTTTTCTGGACACCAGTTTATTGGATCTGTTGGTTTTCGGAAACTTATTGTTACGGTCGTCTGAAGCTTGCACACTGAGTGGACTTGAGCACTAAATGAAATGCGTTTACCTACATGTGCTCATACTGTTTGCAACACACAGAGTACAGCAGGCCCGTACCCAAGGGGGTCAGGGGGCCGTGGCCCCCCTCGAGCTATGAAAATTTTTAATTTGAACGTATAAAATCCTACAAAAATTACGTTGACGGTTTTTCAAATTTTGCATGAATTTCGATCTTGTCCTTACGCAAATGAATAGGTGGTTTCTGGACAGAGGCAGGCTCTAGAAGTCTGCAGTCCGCAATATTGGGCCATTTTAGTTCTATAACCATTGATGCAAGGCTATCAGACGTTCCGATTTAATCGGGACAGTTCATTCCTTTTAATCCATGTCCCGACTTTTTCGTCTCGGATCGGACACTACTTGCTATAAGGGAAGAAAGACTTTGCGGCACTACAGACATTGTACTGGTTATGTAGGACTTTCTGTAGAATACTGTGTACATTATTAAAATTGTCTAAACTTTTTATGAGTCAAAGACAGTTGCTTGACACTCGACAAATAGAAACCCCTTGATTGTTGAATGGCTTCTTCTATTACAGTGTCACTAATATTTCACATAATTAGAATAGAGGGGAATTTTCCATACTCTTTACATTATGGAAGAAAGGTTCCTCAATGACTGCAATACAAAACCAACCATACAGGGTGATTCTAAAGGAATAGTACAAACGAAAACCACAGATACATCCCATGAAATAGAGACGAAAGTTCCCCTTCCACTTTGCCGAGAGATGCCTCCGTGAGGAGCTAGACAACGCCGAAAACGTGTGAAAATGAACTTCACACCTCTGTACAGCCAGTACCAGTGAAGATACAAAGGCGGAACAAACGAAGTCAAAAGGAACACCAAAGTCGCACATCCGAAAAACATTAGGCGGCAGCTGCGCAAAGCATGCGCATGGGGTTCCACAAAGGAAATAGGAGTGTCCCGCAAGACAAGTGAAGGGAAAGGGTAGCGATCGACAACGGTAGGGACAAAAGAAGCAATGAAGCATGAAGTAACAATTGCACAGCGGGAAACAAACACCATGACTGAAGCAGTGCAGTCGAGAAAAGTAGTGCGGGGTTGCAGAACCACGGGAGGACGACGTAGGATGTAAAAACACACCGAGAATGCAAGCAAAGTGGTCCGTGACACTCGACAGGCAACAGACGCGTACATGGTTCGGGACAGAAATGGCGGCGCTGGCGGTGCAGCGCAAGGGGAGTCCCCAAAACACAGTGGGGAGACACCGCAGCAAGAACAAAGCACGGTGCAACAAAAGAGAAAGAGGACCGGACGGGGAATGGTACCTGCCAAGGAGACAACAAATGCGGGACGAGGGATTCCCCGTAGCAGCACCGAGGGGATGTCACACAGAGGTCGTGCGCCAGCAGGACAAACACAGCAACTACGGTCACAGGAGGTTATTTCCAATGAAAGGTGCACGTACAGATAGGACCACGTACCCCGTACTGACGTTGTAACAAACGTCGTGATGGGGCCCAATCAGCCTCTTAGAAATGAAGCCGGAGGCACTTCGCTGGGTGGGAGCTGGCGAAAGGCTGCTGGAGTGTCGTACGGACCCCACCACTCCGTACGGTGGACGACACTAATGGACGAGGTCGGAATGTTTCCATCCCGATCACCAGGTCCACCGTTCCCACACCTGACGCGGCTGCTTGCTTCCGAGCGCAACCCCAGCCGAACAACTCGAGTCCCTCCTCGGCCGCAGCCTTCCGCTCCGAAACCAAGCGTGGCCTCACACCACCGCAGCCGCACACTGCCGCGTGGGTGTGAGACCGGGCCGAGCAAGGCTGGACAGATAAACTGCGTGGGACAATCGTGTAATGAAGCTACGTGGGGGTATGCACGTCTGTTCAACTGCTGGGTTACCCCACATTGGTGTACACAAACACCACACGATTGTACGTAGTGCTCCCCGTCGGCTCGAGCAAGACGGACGAAGTACGTGTTGTGGGTGAATGGGGCAAGAATGAAGGACGCTACATGTGTTCCACGATGACAAGGCCCCAGAGTACATGGCCCCACCTGACGGCAGTGGTCAGGTAGTGAAGAGCACAGGCACGGGTGGCTCAGGAACGTCAGCTGATTGTACCACAGCGCCGTGCGGACGTGTGGGCTGATTGGAAGTGCAGCGTCAGGGAGCGTGTCAGTGAAAGAGCCGGTGCGGTGGTGGTGTGCTTGACGTACGACAATTGAGTACGTTGTTTCGAAGCCGTTGTGACCAGTGTGTGTGTGTGTGCCACCTGTGCACTGCAGTACAGTATTCTATAATTGGCACTATCCTCACCGTACCATGGAACGCTACACATTTGTAGAACTGACATGCATTTTGTCTACGGCCTTGCAGATGGCAATGGCCGAGCAGCTGCACGCCTTTATCGCGGACGGTATCCGGAGAGGCAACAACCCGACATCAGGTTGTTTTCGAACGTGCACCGTACCCTTGGTGAATCGGGTGTGTTACGTGCAGGCCATCATGTCGGTCACCCAAGACATGTGCGCACCGCGGCGGTCGAGGAGGACGTACTTGCTCGCGTGGACGACACACCGTCCACTAGCACCCGTAGCATTGCACGTGCAGTGGGAGTATCACAGTCGACAGTGTGGCGTGTCCTTCATGATGATCTGCTGTATCCCTATCATCCACAGCGAGTCCACGCGTTGCAGGCTGGGGATTACCCACGACGTGTGGAATTCTGTCAACGACTGTTGCAGTTTTGTACCGACGATCCCCGTTTTTTGCGCCATGTGCTTTTCACGGACGAGGCAACATTCACCCGTGAGGGCATCTTCAATTGCCGAAACAGCCATGTGTGGGATTATGAAAATCCACATGCAGCAGTCGAGGTGCACCATCAGACCCAGTTTGCAGTGAATATCTGGGCAGGTATCATCGATGAACAGATTATCGGTCCATACCTGCTGCCACCACGTTTAAATGGCCGCCTCTATCGCACCTTTCTTGCATCAGTCCTTCCAGAGCTGCTAGAAGATGTACCCCTCAACGTGCGACATCGTATGTGGTTTCAATTGGATGGAGCGCCTGCACATTTTGATGGCACAGTGCGAACCCTTTTGCACCGTACCTACCCACAGCGCTGGATCGGCAGAGAGGGCCCCGTCCTCTGGCCCGCCCGTTCGCCTGACCTCACACCAATGGATTTCTTCTTGTGGGGCCATGTGAAAACACTCGTCTACGAGACCCCGGTGCCTGACAAGGAAACATTGGTAGCGCGGATACTTTCAGCATCGGCCGAGGTGTGTACCATGCCAGAGATTTTTGATAGGGTTCGCCAGAATTTCCTGCGACGCTGCAATGCCTGCATTGAATGTGGTGGTCGTCAATTTGAGCAACTTTTGTAACAACGTCAGTCCGGGGTACGACTACGTACTACGTACTATTCCTATCTGTAAGTGCACCTTTGCGTGGCAATAAACATCCTGTGCCCGTAGTTGCTGTGTTTGTCCTGCTGGCGCACGACCTCTGTGTGACATCCCCTCGGTGCTGCTACGGGGAATCCCTCGTCCCGCATTTGTTGTCTCCTTGACAGGTACCATTCCCCGTCCGGTCCTCTTTCTCTTTTGTTGAACCGTGCTTTGTTCTTGCTGCGGTGTCTCACCACTGTGTTTGGGGACTCCCCACGCGCTGCATGTGTTTGTTTCCCGCTGTGCAATTGTTACTTCATGCTTCATTGCTTCTTTTGTCCCTACCGTTGTCGATCGCTACCCTTTGCCTTCACTTGTCTTGCGGGACACTCCTATTTCCTTTGTGGAACCCCATGCGCATGCGTTGCGCAGCTGCCGCCTATTGTTTTTCGGATGTGCGACTTTGGTGTTCCTTTTGACTTCGTTTGTTCCGCCTTTGTATCTTCACTGGTACTGGCTGTACAGAGGTGTGAAGTTCATTTTCACACGTTTTCGGCGTTGTCTAGCTCCTCACGGAGGCATCTCTCGGCAAAGTGGAAGGGGAACTTTCGTCTCTATTTCATGGGATGTATCTGTGGTTTTCGTTTGTACTATACCTTTAGAATCACCCTGTATAAGGGGCATTTAGCTCTCCACCCGCACCGCAAGGTCTGTGATCCCTTTTCGCCACCACTGAGGAGAAGGATAAAAAACTTTGTTTTCTTTCTCCAACATCAGGGGTTTTCTGCAAAATGTCCATTTTGCCACTCAATGGCTTAGGGTTGATTAATATTATGTAAATAGGAAAATCCACTTCACAGCAAAATCGTTGCTAGATTTTTGGGGCAAAAAATTTCCTGCAGTACTTTTAACATATACAGTAAGTATTCTTATTTGTCCAAAACACTCAAGAAATAAAGTACATTATATTTTACGAAATTCTGACGATCAGTGTTTGTTTTACTGTAACTTTTCTTCTTTTCTACTTGTAATTGTCTTAAACATAAATATACAGTGATGTGACCAAAAAATTCGATGCTACGAGCCGTTGATAATGGCATTTTCTATCCCACATGTATGCATCCACATTTAATAGCTTCTTGGTTGCCACTGGCATTTATTTGTACTGTCGAATAAGATTCTAAAAGCGAAAATTCACCATAGAAACAATATTACGCCAGCAGACACACTGCCAGGGTGAAGTTATTTAGCCGTTCCCTTCAGATAATTTATTTACAAGGTTCGCAATACAAAACCTTGACAACTGGAGGAGTCAGGAAAACAAGGCTAGGACTGAGGTCATCATGGCGTCCGGAAGGGGGGGGGCAAGGGGGGCCGTGCCCCCCCTGGAAAACGAAAGTCAACCAAAAATTACATATTTCACACATATAATTTAATTTCAGACACAACAATGTGTGTTAATTATTACACAAACATGATAAATTCAAATTTAAGCAATGTTTTTTGAGGGATGAACACTGTTATTAGGGAAAATATGCCATGTTGGCCCCATCCCTGGAAAAAAATACCTTCCTTGCCCCTCCCTGGAAAATATCCTGCGGACGTCCATGAGGTCATTGGAAACAAATTATTTTTTAAGAGAGCTTTCAAAACCTGGAAAAGTCAGGAGAATTAAATTATTTTTGCTTGGCAGAATTTGTAACCGGAAACACGTTTCGTTTTATCTTGCCAACAATCTTCCTTTTTGGGTAATATTGCTTATAAAAAGGTTCTTTCATTTTATTTTTAATTTATTTTCAAAAATATTCAACAAACTTGATTCATTTGATTAACGTACAAAGTTGAAATATGTTTTGTTTGTTGCTTTATCATGAACGATGTTCACCGTGCAAAACTGCAATGAAAAATGTGTCGTTATTTTGTCAGGAAGCACGAAACAATGAAACTGAACAAATTATTATATTAGTCAAGCATACGAAGGTGACACGTCAAGATTTGTGATTCTACTGCACCATTGATCGCAATGCGGTGAATTTCGATTCATGATGCAAATGGAAGAATTCTTGCTGTAGAATAAATAGTAACTTTTTAAAAAGGATATCTTGTTTTCACGTTTGATCTAGTATGTGTACATTGCAACACTTTCCTTCACATACGCCAACACAGGAGCGCTACACAGGGGCTACACAGAGCCCTACACCAGAAGCTACACAAAGCTCAACTACACACTCTACAAGCGGAGGAGCGAGGCAAAATTTTTACCCAAAAGTGCTAGCTATATATATATGTCGAAGAACACAAGATTCTAAATACCTCAGGGCTTTTAGAACACCCTCTTTTGGATATAAATAAATAGTGGTCTCAAGTATATTCTTACACCATATCTTTGCTATTCACATAGCTAAGGTAAAGTTCCCATTGCACATTGCGCCCCGCCACATTTGGGGAATGTGGGAGGGACCCCACATATTTTTGATCTCGTCATTTTGGAGGTGTCATCAGCACCACGGTCCGGTCAACTTAGCCCAACCCAAGGGTTGCCCCCAAGAACCCATTTATTTGAGGCTAGGTGAATCCCAAAGTCGCTTCATGCAAGGACAATCGGATAAACGTCCGACCTTAGATCACATCCAGAATGGAACTCGGGCTTCCGGGATCGAATCCCGGCCTGGCATGGATGTTTGTGAGTGTCCATTCATCGATTTCATCATATCATCACTCATCCCCATCTTCGCAAATTAGCCAAAAGTGGCAAAAAAGCAATGTAAATAAACCAAATCAATCAATCAAACTATCGTCCTTTCTGATCAACATTTATCCTCAAGTTGAATAATCCCAGAAGTATTTAGCCAGAAAGCCAATCTTATTGATAGCAGCCTTATTCTTCATCAATCGTTTATAAATCTCCCCGAAAACCTTACCCCACATATAAAACACACAACTCCCAGATTGATCTTATGAGTTTGCGTCAAGACGCAGGAAATGTAATTATTTTTGCAATTTCGTGAAGAAACTTCATTGTTATTCACTAACACACACAAAACAATACATATGTTTTTTCTTTAGCATGAAATGTCTCTCAAATTTAGACTTGGTTTTCAAGATAACTCCTAGACTTGTATAAAACAGACAAAAATGGTGGTATTTTAATAATATGGACTGAAACGGGACTGTCCCGGTCAAAACTGGACGTATGGTCACCCTGTAGATAGAAGATGAATTCGAGAAATATATAGGTTGCCAGAAAGTTTGTTCAACATATTTTAAGGAAGTGAGACAGGCGAATGTGCCTTAAATGTGGATGGACAGTGTAATTTTCACATATGGACATTAGTTCGAAAATATCCTACTTGAAACTTATATTTACAATGACCCAATAAATTTAACCCGAGAAAGCCCATGACTTTATTTCTGTGAGTTTTGTGATCATATTAACAGGGTTTATTGGTTTTGCATCAAAATGGAATAAAATGAAGAAAAAATAAAGATTTTATTATCCTTCTCGAAAATACAGGGGTGTCACCTGTAGGTGACATTGGGCATTCAAGGTATCAAAATGAACATAACATCTCTGTTTTATACCTCCCTCCTCATTTTTACGTGACACAGATGATATTAACAATGTCAGAACTTGACATTACACTTTACTCTTTTTTCCTGTTCATGTATGTGCATAAAATTCGTACCAACAGTGCATGTGTAATGCCACACCGCACCTCATACACATTATCCGTGTCCTCTTATGGCAGTGTGCACATCTTCTTTGAGAACACTCTACCTGCACATGTTCTGCAATATTGATGTCTTGTCTGACTTCATTTGGTACACGCAAGGACACAGAACCACTTTGGGGACTTCTGTAAGGACGGTTGCCATGTAAACGGCAGTATGATTCCACCAGTGATCGTCGGAAATCACAATATGTCACATTTTTGAAATTTACTTGCTTGAAAATCAACCACGCATTGTGGCATGCTGCATCTATTCCAAAGGCAAACAAGGAGAACCACCACTTTTTACCCCTGAAACTGACCCTCAAGGAATGACTGTTCTGGTCGAAACGATCGACGCCACCCGTGTAGTTATTGTATTTTACCACAACGTTAGGACAACTAGACACTGACTTCGGTCAGTGGAAAGGTTCCATGGCAATTTGATGCTAGAGTAACAATACTGTTGTCATGCCACCTTGTTATTTGAATATTTCCTGACACACGTCTACAAAAAACTCCACTGTGCTGTTTTTCATGCTGGAAATACTGTCAACTGGGCATCTCTCTAGGCGTCTATCCTGTATATTTCCCGTAGCTCCCGTTCCAATTTGCGATAATACGTCCAGAAGCTTCAGACTGCTAAAGTAATTGTCGTAATACAAATTGTATGGTTTGAAATCAGCTGAGAGTCTAGATTCAAGCTCCAACACAACAGCAGCAGCAAGACCGTACTCCTGTTGGTTGGGCAATGCAGCAACTTTTGAACTCTGGTATGATTCATAAGAAATCAAATATCCACTGCGGGAAGCGGCAGACCATAATTTATATCCAAATCTCAGCGGTTTACCATCAATATGCTGCCTGGATCCATGTCGTCCATAGTAAGGTACCATTGATTCGTCTTTTGATATGTGTGTAGATGGTACTTTCAAGAAATGAACAGTGAAATTGGTGGTCAGTATTTGAAGGTACTTCCTAATTTTAGCAAATTTGTCGTTAGAAGGCAAGTGTAGATTATCGCATGTGTGTAAATACCTATGAATTTCCAGAAATCTATTTCTGCGAATACTACTAGAAACAAGTTCATTGTCCGTATCAGGTTTTGTTTCCCAGAACATTCTAATAAATGTTGGTTTCATGTAACCTGTTAACAATAATACAGCCAAGTACACTTTCACTTCTTCTGCAGTGACATTCAGGGCATGGTTCTTCTGCAATGCATACAAATTTGAATTTTCTACAATCATTGCAATCACATCATCACTGAAAAGTAACTCGAAACATTCAACTGGTCAACTGGGGTCCTTCATAATCAATGTTTACTTCGTCACTGTCACCTCTTCCAGGCTTACAAAACCTGTTTCACTGTCTGACCAATGTCTATCGTGAACACTTACTTTCTGCTTTTTCTTTGAAGAACATGCCCTCCCGATTCCACTAGCATCCATTGTCGTCTCTTCAATTATTGCGGTCTCTTGTGAATCATGATAACTTCTTGTGACAACTTCCGCCTCGGCGAGAAGCATTGCTGGAGGAAGGCGATTGACATCTGTGCAATTCTCATCCCCACTGTCTTCATCTGTGAATCCATCATCATCAGGTGGGAAAAGAATAACCTCATCAATGTCATCATCATTTTCTTCAATAAGTTGTATTTCTTCATCCAAATTCAACCTGAAATGATAGTAGATTCCAAGTTCAAAAATTTGTATTATTTTTTTTATTAGTAATAGACTGTAATACACATACCACAGCATTACAGTGTATTCAGAATACGATACTATAGCATTGTTTTGCCCCCAAGATATTTTCATTATTATTGATAAGGAAAGCATTTTCTTTGTGTTTATTTTTCAAGTCTCAATGTTTTTATTATTGTTTTTACAATAATTATAAATCATTACTCACTGGAAGACTAAAATTATTAAAATTATATTTTATTATTATTACATCATTGTTACAATATTATATTGTAATTATATTATTACAATTATAATTATTAAAAGTAACGCTGCAATGCAATTATGTCCTAGTCGTTTATACATTTATGACTTTCAGAGCCCAATGTCACCTACAGTTGACACTACAAATTTATTCAACAATTACACCAACTTATTGTTGAGGGAGAAAATTTATATTTACCAGACATAAACCTTAAACCTTTAAGAGTAAGTAAAAATAATACACTTCTAATCATCTTACCATTTTGATGTTTTTGGATGTCCTTTTCCAGGAGCAGGTGATGTGTCGTCCTTCCTAAGGGCAGCCATCTTTACTTCAATAGTTTCAGAAAGTTCCACAAGATGTCCCTCAGTTGAAAACTGCAACAATTCAGTTGAGAAAAAGTGAATTAACAGTTTGACATAGAAAAAATATATGCCCGGCTACAGCATACAATAACAAAAAAATATTAAATAGCTGTCACCTACAGGTGACATTGGGCTTTCTCAATTTCTTCACCTTCAATGGCTTTTCGTGAATTTCAACGAAAATACAGCCTCTGCGTCACCAATATTAATGGACTAAGATACAACAATATACCATTCAATCCCAGAAGTTGTTGAAACAAAACTTGTTTGGCAAGTTGTTATGTTATGCTATGTTATACTCCTATGTTTTAGTGGTAACCTGCAACGTGCCGTTTCTGCCTCTAGTGAGGCAGGCCCAGGCCGGGATTCGAACCCGTGATACCTGGTGTCGTAGCTTGCTGTGCACGGAGGTTGGCCAGAGTTAAATGCGACTATTAAAATTTCGACGCCTGTCACCTTTACCACTTTTTTTTTTAAAAAAAAGAATTTATGTTGAAATCTAGCGTGGGCGGTAAAGCTGTTTAACTTTTAATTTAATATCGTATAGGACCTTGGAAAACGGTATATGTAATAATGCTCTAATCTGACTCATCTTCACTGACTACCCTTCCTTTCACACACCATCGGACACTTTCACTTCACTAAAAAGAAAAGCACTAAACAATTAGAGAGACCAAGTCGACCACGGTATTCTCGCCTTGCTTTGATTATAATTTGCAACCCCAGGACGGCAGACGGTACTAACAACTGAAATATGATTATCTGCTAAATAAACTGTGGATCTACAATTTTGAAAATTCAATGCAAGAAATTGAATTACGTATATCTCCAAATGAAATTCTTATACTGATAGATTTTCCGTGTGATTTTTTTCCAAATATTAAAGTAAAAGATCCCTCTTTGATATTTAGACAGTTCTTTATATATATATATATATATATATATATATATATATTTGGTCTAGGAATTAATTCGTGCGGTTGTTACGCACACATTGAAGCTGTAGTTCAAACACAAAATACATAAATACATTAAGAAAAATATTGTCCATCGCGAGCCACCACTTTTGCCCATCTGTCAGGCAAGTTACGGATTCCATGGCGAAAGAAGTCCTCATCCTTTGAAGCAATCCAGTCAGAGACCCATTTTTCGATATCTTCTGAAGAAGTGAACCGCTGTCCAATCAAATCGTTATTCATGTAGTGTTGCCCACGGGACGAGACGGAACAGGCTTTTAAAAATTCGAGACGAGACGAGATTGACCATGTGTCATAAGACAAACGAATATTTTCGAGACGAGACAGCATTTCCACGAGACTCCACGAGACGAGACAGGCCAAAGTCTCGTCTCGTGGGCAACACTATATTCATGCAATCGAACAAGTAGTAGTCGGAAGGAGCAACGTCTGGTGAATACGGCGGGTGGGGTAAAACTTTCCATCCGACATTTCCTAAATAGGTTTTGACCGGTTTTGCGACATGTGGGCGAGAGTTATCATGTTGAAAAATAAGTTTATGATGTCTGTTCTCCCATTCTGGTCGTTTCCTGGCCAGAGCTTGCTTCAAACGCATTGATTGTCGTCGATAACTTTCTCCATTAATAGTTTCACCCGGTTGCAGCAGCTCATAGTACACCACGCCTTTCATATCCCACCATATGCACAGCATAACCTTTGCACAGTGAATATCTCGTTTCGGTTGTTATGGACCTGGTTCACCTGGCTTCATCCAGGCCTTTTTTCGTTTCGGGTTCTCGTAATGGATCCACTTCTCATCGCCAGTAACAATGCGATGCAAGAAACCCTTTCTTTTCTGTCTTTGAAGCAGCAATTCGCAAATGGTTTTTCGTCTTTCAACGTCTCAGTCTTTCAATTCATGTGGAACCCAATGTGACATCTTTTGAATCATTCCCATGGCTTTGAGGCGTTTGGAAACTGTTGTTTGATCAACGCCTAATGCTTCTGCAAGTTCTTCCTGCGTTTGACACGAATCCTGATCGAGCAATGCTCTCAATTCTTCGACTTCAAATTTTTTTGGCTGTCCAGGTCGCTCTTCGTCTTCCAGGCCGGAATCACCACTTCTAAACCTTGCAAACTACTTCTGACACGTTCGCTCAGCTAGCGCATGGTCACCATACACTTCCACCAAAATACGATGACTTTCGGTAGCACTTTTCTGCATGTTAAAGTAATGAAGCAGAACACCCCGCAAAAACACTTTATCTGGCACGAACTGCGCCATGTTCAGTTGACTACAAAATGCTGTTGTTGACGCGTCAATCAACTGCCCTATAGTACCAACGATGCGCGCTGACAGGAGTTTTCAACGCATGTGTGGATACACGGAACTGTGGGACGATACGCTCGTTACGCCATCTCTTGTCCAGGCGCACGAGTTAATTCCTAGACCTAAATATATATATATCTATACAGAAAATGTCTTCAATATTGTCAACGTCAGTTGCAGCACGTGAGTGTCTGAGTGCGTGAGAGCAAGGAATATATATTTTCTTAAGGAAGAAATCGATAACAAAATGTCTGGATGGCTCTTTAGACGCATCTGTCTAAATGGTTAGATAAATTTGGGAAGATATTACGTTCGATCTTTCCAAGTAGGCAGGAAAGTATCTTTCTCTCGAATTACTTCTCCAACGAGTATTACAAATCGGTCAGGATTAGTCACTTCTCTCTGAAGTTTGCAACTATGTCAACACAATTCGAAAGCTCTTGCTTCGTGCTAGCCGAAAATGGGCACGGCTGGTTGTCTTATGGCTACCACCTCCTTTCCGTCTACTGCGGAGACTTTTTCATGCCTCCGCGCATGCCTCTGCGCAACAGCCTCACTATGCTGGCCGGAGCAAGTGAGAGAACAGCTGGAGATGCGGCTCAGGAATTGAGCGGCCGTAAGCTCGAACGCTTACGAGATTCGAATCTCCTTGTTCGTAAATGTGACTTCCTTCTAGGCAGCTCTTGCTTGACAAATCTATCGGTATTACTTTCTCATGCTACTCAGTCTATCTCAAACAATTCCCAGCTTGACGTTATATATTTGGACATTTCAAAAGATTTCGATAAAATTAACCATAATCTCCTTCTTCATAAATTACAATCCAGATTTCACATCCATGGTAAACTTCTATCTTTGCTAACAGACTATCTGCATGCACGAGAGCAGCGTGTTATCCTCTCTGGCTCCTCTTCCAGCTTTCTACCCGTCCTGTCTGGTGTCCCTCAGGAGAGTGTCTTAGGCCCACTTTTGTTCCTTCTTTACATGGATGATCTGCCCAACAGATCTCTTCCCATAAATGTACTTCTCTTTGCCGATGACTGTAAACTCTTCAAAGAAATTTAATCAAAACGCGATTCAGTAATCCTACAACAAGCTCTTACAGAACTACTTGTGTGGTGTCGCCAGTGGAAACTTGAATTGAATCTTCAGAAATGCTCCTGCCTCACCATTTCCTTAGAAAGGAACAAACTGATCTCTCCTTATACTATCGAAAACTCTCCCATCAAAAATGTATCCTCTCAAAAAGATGTTGGTGTTATCATCGATGAAAAGCTAAACTTCAATGATCACATTACATATACTACTAAACGAGCCATGCGTCTTCTTGGTATTCTGTACAGGTTCCCTGAAATCCAAAACCAATCAGCCATTAGCATATTTTTCAAATCCTTTATCTCTCCCATTCTTGAATACTGCTCCCCCATCTGGACTATGGCTTCTAAAACTAATCTTTCCAGGATTGATTCTGTCCTCAGCTTTTTCCTCGCAATTGCTCGCCATAGAATACCTTCTCTCAGACACCTCCATAAAACAGATATTATGTCTATTTTGAAGATCCAGTCACCACACACTCGTCACGAACTAGCAGACATGAAATTTTTGCATAAAATCATTAATGGCAAAATTAAAACCGAATTCCTTGTCAACCAATTTCATCTACGAGTACCCGCACGGCCAACCTGCAACGTGAAGCTCTTTCACATTCCCTCTACAAGGCTCTCTCTCCTACAGCGGTCTCTTTACTATAGGCTCCCACACTTATATAATAACCTGCCTGTAAATACCGATATTTTATTGTCAGAACACAGTTTCCGACAATCGCTAAGAATATACGTGTAACAATTTCTTTTTTTCATATGCCATCTTGTATTGTCTTGTTTTGTTGTTGTTATTTTTATTATTGTTTTTATTTTCTTCTTGTTGCTACAGTTTCAGTATAAAATGGTCTTTCAGTACTGTATCTGAAACTTTAATTAAATAAAAAAATAATAATTTAACTATATTTTGGCGAAGCAAGTGTTTTTTCTGAGGGTAGAGCCATGGCACGGCGGCTCTCCCCTTAGAGCCGCCGCTGGGTCCACTGAACATTCTGAATAAATTCCTAAGTATAAAGATCGAATAGGAGTGATATATCGGTTAAACTGATTGATTGAGTTCTTGTTTTATGTCCACTTTATGCACAGTAAGGCTAATCGGGACTGGACATACAGTTTAAAGTGGGATCCGAACCACTATGTGCCTCCACCGGGTATCGATCCCGGGACCCCTTAGACCGGATAACTGTGACTACTTAGATTCTCATGTTTTTATTTCAGATCTAATTATGTCACCGAGAGAAGATAAACTGTGGAAGGATCTCGAATGTCCAGTCTGCCTGGAAATAGTCAAACCTCCTATTTTTATCTGCAGTGGGGGCCACAGTCTTTGCGAAAGATGCAACAACAACTCACAGCAGTGTCCATTATGCCGTAACGCTTTGTCGAACGTCAGGAACTTCACCCTCGAAGCTGCTGTGAAGAACATCCCTCTACCATGTTCACACAAGGCAGACGGCTGCGCCCACACCATGCTTCTGGATCAAATCGATGAACACGAAGCCTCTTGTCTCAGCAGACCCATCAAATGTTGGGTTGTAGGATGTGAACACTCTGCTTTGAAAGATAAGTTTTCCAACCACATGCGAGATGTCCATTCCGTACCTTCAATGGAATTTGTATTTGGTGAATATTATGCTATTGAAAGTTGTTGGGTTTCAAAAGACACCTGTATGCACATTTTGAGTCGCCCAATCGTCTTCTTCATTTACAAACAACTCAAAAAACCTGACTGCTCAGAATTTCGTATACAGTTTATTTCAGGAGTAAATGTAGGTGCTGATAAGTTTGAGTATAAGCTCGACGTAAGGAAGAAAGATAATCAGCTGTATTCTTATTCGGGTCAAATGCAGGACATAACTCTCAGTGATAAGAAACTTCAAGATGAAGGAAGATTTCTAGCCGTTCCTGGAAAAAACATAGAAATCAGCAAGATAACTGTCATGATCACGAAGAAAACCAATTGAGCGAACCTACTTCGATAATGGATTTGTACGTGTGTGCTTTGGTGTGTTGGATCAATTATTCGGAATTCGGATCTCGGAACCTATATTCAAATTTGAACTCCCTTCATTAATTTACAGGCCATATATATGGAAACGCCCATTTAAAACATACAGAGACGATAAATCACGAGTAAATCATACCGATACATGATAAAGGGAAGGGGTTAACCCGATAGAGCATGTGACCAACAAGGCGCCCATCTTGGATTCAACTTCAGTTGGCATATGACATATGCAAATGGGCTACACTTTCAAGAGAAACATGTTGCTATGCTTTATTTTCATTTAACTTTAATCCTTATGGTGGTCTTTACAAGATGAAGACTACCACATTGAAATAACACGTGTTCACATTACTCACATTCAGTAGCGGCGATTGGTTTCCAAAACCGGCGGGCAAGGTGCTAAATATAGGGGAGCAAAGACAGTATATTTCCCTTTGTAGATAAGGTTTAGCATAGTGCGGGGGCAAAAGTGGCGAAAAATGGGTGGGCAACTGCCCCCCTAATCGCCGCCACTGATCACATTAATCAAATAGCATGCGATGAGTTGAGAGGTTCTGTTTGGTGCAGGATATCCGGGAGAGAAGAGTGGCACTAGAAAATCGGATGAAGTGTAGCTTGAGAAACATTTTGGCATAATCTTTGTTACTTCGTTCACTGTTTGAACTTGTATGATTGAATGCATACAACTTTGTTAGAACTGCACCATTTGTGAGCCAAAAATAAGTAATATTATTAGATAATAAATATTGTGTGAGAATTATTATGTGAGAAGTGTTAACCAATTTTATAAATGTGTCTAGCAAGTTCATGAGAGATTTCAAATATATTAATTCGCGTTAATGGATAAATAGAACAGTAAGCATGCGACGATTATTATAAAGGCTGATTGCCTATGTGTTGTTGTCAAGTTCTGTGTTTTTAAGAAAGCTTAAATTTTCACGCAGATTTTGCATATTGTCATAATATGTGTGTTAGAGCTGTACATAGCTACAAATATGGTAATGCTTTTGTTACTTCTATGCTGTTGTTAGCCCTACTGAAAATTCTGTCTACTGTTTTCAGTAGATCAATGGGTGTTTTGAAACATCTATTGTTTTCAGTAGATGAACTGTAATGCTACAGTCTTCTACTGTTTTTAGTAGGTTACTGTTTTCAGTAGATGAACTGTAATGCTACTGTCTACTACTGTTTTAGTAGGCTACTGTTTTCAGTAGCTGAACTGTACTGCTAATGTTTTCTGCTAATGTTAGTAACCCAACTGTTTCTACTGTTTTCAGTAGATGAACTGTACTGCAATGTTTTCTACTGTTTTTGGTAGTCCAACTGTTTCCTCTATCTTAAGTAGTTGAACTGTACTCTCAACTTTTTCAGTAATATAATTCTACAACAAACATATTTTATTGTGTTCAGTATATTGCTGTCTGAAAACAGTACTCTTGTCAGTAATGAAAATTTTCTTATCTATACAACTGGGAATGCAATGGAAAAATCATATACTTAGCTTTGTTTGAGTTGGTGTTTTAAGTCCACTTTATGCACAGTAAGGCTAATCGGGACTGGACCTACAATTTAAAGTGGGATTCGAACTACTAGTACCTCCACCGGGTATTGAACCCGTGACCCCTTAATTACAAGGCGACGACGCTACAACTGTGCCATCGGGGAGGCCCTGACATATAAACAACTAAAATAATTGTATGGTAAAGCATGTGGTACTTGCTACTTAGGAATGCATTCACACAACAAAGAAAATCAAATAAAGTGAACACATTTTCAAGTGTGTAGCTTCATTGTGGTTAACGCACTTGTAGAAAATTGAAACACATACTCATTTATACATAAGTTGACATATTGTTCTTCCTATATTCACACGAAAACAGCAAAGAAAAATTTAGTTTAAATGAAGACCTGAACCTCAATGCTTGAGAAATCAAAACAAAGCAAACATTGTTGACTACGTTGATCAAAAATGGATCCTTTCTGCAATTGCATTACATAGATATAATAATAAGCATGGAAATTCCATGCTGAAAAAAAATCAACTGATATAGTAACCAATTTTTTATGCCACCCTCATTGTGCAAAGAAATTGCTCACCTCGGTGACAATGGATTGTTCGATTAACACTGGTCGGCGGTATGTTGAAAGATAAAAAAGAAAAAGAAGGGAGAAAACCGGCCGGGGAGAGCGCCAACGGTTTTTTAGTCAGTCCTTAGAGTATAGAAGGTCAGTCCGCATGGTGAGCTTGCGCCGAAACAGTAATCGTGAATTATTACTCTTTTAGAGGTATTTTTATCGCTGGGTCTAGAAAGAGAACAAAAACCTAGAAAACGTAGTATTGTGTCTAGTTTCTAAGGTACTTTCCAAACGAAATTATGGTCATGAAATAGTTTTTTTGAGTGATCGTAATCAGAAGAAGGAATCCTTATAAAGTTACTACTAGATTAGTGAAAAATGGATCCACGCAGAGTATAAACAAGAAAGAAGAGGAGATTTCAACATATCAGGTAGTGTTTAAAATCGTCAGTTTAGCGCTAACTTACCAGTGTTTATTGTTAGTGTTAGTGTTAGTGCATGTGAAAGAAGAAGAAGAATATCGGATGCTTTCAAAAATTTCCTGGAAATGAAGTCAAGATAGTTCCAGCTTATAATCACAATAATAAGCTAAGTCATAGCTTATTATTTTGATTATAAGCTGCAACCATCTTGTTTATTAATTGAAATCTTGAATTGTCTGATAACTATAAATAGCCAAAGTTTCGGCTTAATCTACGTATTGAGTAGGATCTCGTAAACCGTAGAAAGCCGAGTATCAGGGTCCTTTATGTAAATAAATATTAGTAAGGGTATTATTTAAACGTAAATAATATATAAAGAAACAATGTATACCTTTTTTGCGTTGTAATATGGTCATGTATTCAAACTGCTAGCTGCTTTAAGGTTGCGTTATTTGTTAAGAAAGAATTGTAGTAACTTATTTCCATAAGCATTTCCATACAAAACATACAAACAACCCCTTAATCAAACCAACTCAACTTCCTGGATAACCAAAGGGATAAAAAAATCCTGTGAAACAAAAATAAAATTATACAAAGAAATCCAGTAAAACAAGAATCCCATACTTAAAGACCACTACAAAAAATATGTAAATATCCTCAGGAAGGTAATAAACAATGCGAAGAAATTAGCCATTGCAGATAAAATAAGCAAATCTGCAAATAAATCAAAGAAACTACGAAAAATTGTTAATGATGAAACTGATATGAAAAAAAGAACGTGAATGAAAAATAAAAATAAATATTTAAGCAATCCCCGAAACACAAACACTATGTTTCTCACCCCAGTAACTGAGGGAGAAGTCGCGAAAGTAATTATAAATTTAAAAAATAAGTATTCATCAGGGCCAGATGAACTTTCAACTTCTCTAATCAAAAAATGTGCGAATAGTATACTACAACCACTAGTAAGTATTTGCAACACATTTTTAGAAACAGGTATTCAAGGAAGGCAACAAAGAGGAATGCTCAAACTATAGGGCAATCTATCTTTTGTCGGTTTTCTCTAAAGCAATAGAGAAAATTATACTAAATAGATTAGTAACTTTCTTAGAAAAATATAAAATTTTATCCAAACATCAATTTGGATACCAAAAAAGTACATCAATATCAGAATTCTAAGCTAATTCCGAATTTACAAATAACATACTAAAATCGACAGACAAAAAAATGCATGTGTATGGATTATTTTTAGATTTTACCAAACCATTTGATTTGGTACAGCATGACATTTTACTAGATTAAGGAATCAGGGATTTAGAAAAAAAATGGTTCACTTCCTATTTAAAAGACAGATGTCAGTATGTAGATATTAACAAAATCAAATCACACAGATTGTTCCTCAAAACAGGTGTACCGCAAGGTTCAATTGTAGGACCAGTTTTATTTTTGCTATACATAAATCATCTTCCAGAAACTTTATCAGAGTCTCAAACAATACTTTTTTGCGGATGATACAAACAACATAGTAAAAAGCCTGGAACATGATCAACTTCAAAGGAATTCATTTTTGACAACGACAAAACTAAACACCTGGCTAAACAACAACAAGCTTACCCTGAATGTTAATGAAACAGTTCTAATAAATTTTAATCCAGTAAAACAAACAAGAAACTTATAAATGTAATTATTAACAATGCAATGCAATAAAATTCTTAGGAGTATGGATAGACACAAACCGGTCTTGGGACATGCAAATTACTATTTTTACCCAAACGTTAAGCAGGCTCTGCTACATGATGAGAATTCTGAGAAATGTTTTATCTTTAAATGATCTAAGGACAGTATATTTTGGACAGATTCAACCCGTACTTACATATGGTATCTCTTTCTGGGACAGTTCACCCAAAATGCAGAAAAATTTTATTTGGCAAAAACGGATATTAAAAATTATGAAAAATGTAACCCTCTCAAGCCCAACGAAACAAATTTCCAATGAATTTTAAATATTACCTCTTCCATGTTTGTACATATTAAAAACATTGTACTTTATTCATACAAATTCTGAAATCTTCTAAAAAAATCTGGTCATACACAAATACAGCACTCATATGCATAACTCCCTCCACCTTTCTACTGCCGCAAATCCAAAACACATAATGGTCTAGGATTTCAAGGTGTAAAACTTTATATCAAAGTACCAGAGGAATTCAAGAATCATAATCCAACTAAATTTAAGATGACAGTAAAGAGCTTGCTAATGAAGTATTTGTTTTATAGCACAGAGGAGTACTTACATTATATTTTTCATTAATAGACATAACCTTTTGATTTTTCTTCTCATTAATAGACATAACCTTTGTTTTCTCTTCTATTTTTATGTTATGTTATTTTATACTGTTTTATACTTTTTAATATGCTTAAGTATGTATGTGTTAATTCCTTTGTACTCAAAATTATACATGTAATTGACCTATCCCATATCATAGTGCTATCTGTACTCATATGATCAAGTGGATGGAAAAAAATATTATATCATATCATATTAACACTTCAGTAGTATTATTTAGAAGAAGAGTAGAAATTCAGTTCATGTACTGTTTTTCCAATTCACTTCAAAATCACTGAAAATATGGTGTCAAGAACTAATTTGTCTATTCTTGGAGTAAATAAATGATTTTATAATATATTGTAGCAAGTATTATGCATTATTATTAACATTGTTTTTTCAGTACAGTAACCCTACTGCAGTAGCTGTACAGTAGATCTATAATAGGATTTCAGTACATTTCACAGTACACAGTAGATTTGAAAACAGTAGAATTTGTCTTCTGAAGACAGTAGAAATTTCCAGCAGGGAGGGTTTCATAGCTTTACTTCACAGTGTGATGCATATCTTATTTAGCAGACAAGTTGTGATTGAAAATCAGAAGAGTCTGCTGTTTATTATTACACTTATTTCCACATCCTCCACAAGAAGATAAATTTCTAGCATAAGTGTAAACAAATCTCACATAATTGTATAATGTTAATAATTTGCACATTATTACCTCAAACGTTATACGTTCTGGCGGTTCAAGACTTTGGACTCATCGTGTATTTACATGTAATACATAATTTCATATTGTAATATACATTTGTTAAATACACGGTGTTGAATAAATACATTTCAATTTAATTTTAATAAGTGTATGTGTAAAATGTATTTATAACTATCTTCTGTGTATCATTTCTCAATCCATGTGTTTTATTTAGTATTGTAAATGGGCAATTTTGTCAAAATTTAATCTTAAATATCTTTCTTATTCGAAAAAAAAACACTGTCGCCAAATGTTTATATGTTGAACTTCAAAGGTATCATTGTGATTCAAATTTCAGATTTTTCTTCTGTCCATCATTTAGGTTACAAAGCATCAAACTTAAAAAAACAAAAACATGTGTTTAACAATTTTTTAACTTTACCTGGCATCGCACAGTAAACATAAGAAACATGGTTGAGATGTTCTTTCCCTTGCATAATTCTTTATGCCGCGAAGATAAATTATGAGAAAAATATTTATTGGATTCTTTGTAGTGTAAATTATTAATCTGAGAACAAAAATGTTAATAAACAAAACAAAAGAACATTTATTTATGAAGGAAATGGCTTTTTAATCTTTACATTTGGAATTACAGAACAGAAGTTACAGAGATTTTCATGAAGGTCTGAAAACACTAAAATTTCCACACGCGACTTACTAAAGGTGGCGCCAATATTATTGTAATTATTTCATTACCCTAAATACATTTAGTTTAATGAAAATTAAGTGTTTTTGTATTTTTGGAAACAAATGTTAGAATGTAAGTACCTTACTATATGTATGTATTGATTGATTGATTTGATGTTTTAAGTCCCCTTTATGCACAGTAAGGCTAATCGGGACTAGACCTACAGTTTAAAGTGGGATCCGTACCACTATGTGCCTCCACCGGGTATTGAACCCGGGACACCTTGATTACAAGGCGACGACGATACCACTGCGCTATATGTCTACCTATAAATGTATTTAATCTTTTGTGAATTTTTATGTCACAAATTTAACCAGTCTTGTGTGAGATAAAAGCACTTAGGAAAGAAACCTTTAATTATATTACATTGTTGAAATGTTGACACGTGTCTTATTCATTATTGTGGTTTTCAAAGTTTCAGGACACACTTATGAGCCTACTTCAACTTGATACACAATAACCGAATAAATCACAATACATTTTAAAAGTGCACACTATGACGATTTTCCTCATGCAGTACATTCTTTGCAATTGACACTTGACACTCGATATTACCGTTGAACTTCGACACACCTTTCAGCATGTTCCTATGTAACATCAAGCAATCCCCTTTTTGAACCAACTCTTTCAGTGGACTATGAAGCGAATTCACCATGTTGGTGTACGACAGCTTACCATTGGTGGATTCAGTGAACAACAATGTGTACAAATACGCACTGGCTTCTTCCTGAGGTCCCAGATGCTGAAGACAAAATTGCCAATTGTCCTCAACCAAATTTGCTCTGAAGAAGAAAGTGCCCCACGGTTGAATCGTTGCAACATGGATACTGTCTGACTGGAATCGAATGCTGAATCTTTCCCTGGTTTGTTTACCATCAATGTATCTAGATTCTGCAAGAACTTGATGTGTTTTTTCTAAGTGCTGCAACAACTCCCTACGTTTCGTATCCAAATGACACCCACTAACAGGGCAGCGGCAAGGACAATAGCCGCAATGGACTGTATGTATCTCCCTTTCCTTCAACATGTAGAACTCCTTTGTGCACCCCATTTCCCTGTAGGAACATGTGAAAGGGAGTTTCTTCAACATGGTCTCCATGTAGAGGTTCCTTGTGTTTGTAATAGGTGTTCTACATATTTGGCAAATCTTTGTGGTCCTCTTGCAGTGGTCGCAGACATGGTGTCCCGTGTCGCACATGTAAATTGGAGGGACCATGGTTTCACGGCAGCCGGTGCAAAGTATGGTATCCAGATGACTTCTCTCTGGAGCTCTGCTCGCTGACGTTTGTCGTCGGATTGGTTCCTGAAAGACAGAATTAAGTTACCGCAGTGTACTTTCTACATGCAACATGTATTGTTGATTGTTTTTGGCTAATCGCGAAGATGAAGATGGTTGATGATTAGATGAACTCCCAAAACACCCAATGTGGAATTCGAACCCGGAACTTCGGTGGCGAAATCGGAAGCTGAACACTTTACACATCGGCCACCGAAACTTTACATTTGCAAAGGAATCTTCAACATGGCTTGGCTATAACATCATATTGTTATATTATTTTTGTCTTAATTCAGTGGCGGTTCTAAAAAAATGGAACACAAAAATGCTAATTTGAGTTAGAACATTTATTTATATAGTTTATTTTTGTTTGTTTACAACAGGAAGGAACAAGGCGGGCAAACTAATGGACACCCACCTCCCTTTCGGTGCACCTACCATGCCTCTGCTAGAAGTCCTCTCCCATGAATATGAATGGCGACAGCCTAATATATACTGTTTAAAAAATGCCACATTGACTTTGTTCCAGGAATTCATTATAAATATTTTTCAAAATTAGAATGAAATCACCCTTTTTTTAAAAATGGAACTCTTCAAATATCGGCTTTATGAGCAGATATAATATCGTCTTTATTAATAATAATATCGTCTTTATTGAGAGGGCGTGTTTCGGCCTCGCGGGCCGTTCTTACAACAAATCCTTTAAGAAAACATATTACAATTGACACTTTCCACTTCTTGTAAATCATTGTTGCAGTAGAAAGAATAAAAGTAAAAAATAAAAATAAAACATTCATACCTATAATGTAAAACAATTAATGTACTGAAGGTACAGACTTAAATCTAAAACCACAATTAGAATAGAATTATTACAACTAATACTAAAACCAATACCTCATTCCTATTCATTACAGAAAAGACAAATCCAGACACTATTGTTTGGACAGTAGATGCTTCTTTAGATTTAATTTGTGTGTTCCAGGGTGAAGCTCCCCAGAGGTCAGTGGTGGGGGGAGGTCATTCCATTCTTTTATTGCGGTGACTATGAAAGAGTTTCCATAGAATGTTGTTCTGTGTACAGGAATCGTGAATTGTGTTTTTTGACGAAGATTAATTTGTTTTCCTCTCTTCCTGTACGGAGCAATTTTATCATATAAATATCTTGGTTCCTTATTGTTCAGGATCCTGTACAATAACGACAATGCCAAAAATGTTCTCCTATTCTTAACGTTTAACCAATTAAGTTCCTGTAAGTACGGGGAAATATGTTCTCTTCTTTTGACATTCAGTATAAATCTTATGCAACTGTTTTGAAGTTTTTGTAGCTTGTAATTTAGGGCACTGTTGATATTCATAAATACGGGGGAAGCATAATCAATTTTTGGCATTACAAGTGTGTTGACTAGATGAGTTTTCGTTTCTTTGCTTAGCATATGTTTGAATGGTATACGTATTCATTCACAACCAATAAAAACTGTTAAAGTGTTACTACCTGGTACTGCTATGTTGTAACGCTAGAATAAAAGTGGAAAAAGGGGGCAGAGTGTAGTTGTACATAAAACTTCTCAGAAGTTGAAAAGTTAAAGAATATATTGTACAATTGTTAGTCAAATAATTTTCCCCTAGAAACTGGGGATAGCCGTTTTTATGGGGACGTTCGCCGTCCCTGTCCTTCCCTTAGAGAGTCGTCACTAGTGATGGGTCGTTCGTGAACGAGTCGTTCAAAAGTAACGACTCTCTCTTGTGAGCGGTGAACGACTCGTTCACCAGAATTGAACGACACGTTCAAAGAGTCGTATGTGTGCCACGACTCCTCCGCCCGCCAAGCAACTATTATTCCATTATTCCCTCTCCTTTCCACGAATTTTGCGAGGAAGGCGCATGCGCAAGTGTATACTCGCCTGGCTGCCGGAATTTTTTAAAGAAAGCAAGTCGATTCTGCGGGCAGCAAATGGGGACTGGAGAGGAGAGGGAGGGGGGGGGGTCCTCTCTGTTCCTTTTCCCGTAAAGCTGGCTGAAACGTGCCGTGTACGATGAGAGAGGAAGGAGCATGCTCGCGAGTCGACTCTTTCCTTCGTTCAAAGAGTCGTGGCACACTTTAGCGACTCTTTGAACGAAGGAAAGAGTCGACTCGCGAGTGTTGTTTGCAGAGAGAGAGCGCGCAACCTCAGCCCATGACGGGCAGTGAAGAACAGCCAACAAATTTGTCCTGTAGTTTCAAGTTCGGCCAAACCATTAGCGCTAAAATTACAAGAAATTAAATGTTAGTAAAAAATATTAGGGGAGTCTTGTAAAAATTTTGGGAAGGTGTTAGGCACAGACCTCTTGATTACAATATTCCGATTAGCCTATTTTGAGTTGTTATTGTTTAAGTCCACTTTATGTGCAGATAAGGTAGTCGGGACTGGACCTACAGTTTAAAGTGGGATCCGAACCTCCACTTTGTATTGAACACGGTACCCCTTGATTACCGGCGACGTTATCACTACGCCATCGGGGAGACCCGATTAGCCTATTGGAGCATAAAAGTGGACTTATAACAATTTTTGCCAAGCAAACCATTTTAATACATGACAGCGTTAACCACTATGCTATTAGGGTGAATCAGAAAAGGGGGCAGTAATTTATAATTTGCAACACAAAATACTTAGTGTGAAAAGCGATTGTTACTTTTAATTATTTTCTAAAGCGCCGGCCTCCATGGTGGAGTGGTTAGTACACCTCATTACTCATCCTGATCCTCGCGATTACCCAAAAAAAGTGACAGAAAAGCGAAGTAAAATAAACCAAATCAATCAACCAATCATTATTTTCTAAAGCAAGATCAAAGACAATAAACACCTTTTGTTTTCTGTTACTCCAAATCCAAAAATGACGTAATACAAGCAGCAAGCACAAGTTCAAATGATAAACCTTTAGTGAAAATAACAAACATGTATTAAAACAAAAATTATGACTTACAATTTTTTATATTCAGTTAAGAATTACCTAATAGAACAAACCACATGATAATGAATTAATTATAAGTGGACTCGTGAAATGAAGGTCTTTTTATATTTGAATACTACATTATGTTCTGTTTTTCTGATTTTTTTTATAAAGAACCTGAGAGACAAACACACGCTCACACACGCAGTTATACATAATTTCTTATAATCCGATCTATAATGGATATTCAATTTGTTATAACATTAATTTAATATATTTTGTGTAATACAAGGAACAAATTTGAAATTATGCGGGGAACGGTGGGGATTTCCCCTCTAACGATCATATTATGCAATTTCCCAATACAATCGCTCCCTCTTTCTCTCTGTATGCATGTGTACATACATATACTTACATATTATACACGTGAGATTAGAAGATTAACATTTAAATCACATTGGAATGATAACGTTATTAGAGACGAATCACAAATTTACACCAATAGAAACACAGCATTATATACAAAATAAAAGTAAAACACAAATGAAAAGCAAAGATAAATATGAAAATTCAGTGCGCAAAATCATTGCAAAACAAAAATGCAATCAATAAAATTAATATTGACAAAACTAACTCAAGTATTCTATAATGTATGCCGGCGTAGTTAGCACATCAAGGGTCTCGAGAAATATAGTTTAAGGGATGATCCTTCCACGTAGTACACCCAATTGTCAACCTCACTTCCACATAGTACACCCTGGACTGCATTTTGCAGACTAACGAGGCTCTGGCGTCTATACCTACGGCCAGTATAATTTTCGTAGGAATATGTGTGTGTGTTGTCCTGTGTTTTGTCCTTATGTGTGCAGAGTGCCTTTACAGCCTCAGCTTTTAACCGGTCAGATTATTTTAATATTTTAGTTACTACAGGACATTACAGTTATGTTATTGTAGTTCTGGTACGGGGCTGGATCCCGTATAAAGTGAAGGGTGCAAAATAGCCTAAGTGACGCACACAAAATTTTAAATTCATATTCAATCATAGCCTTTAGTATAAAACAGAGATGTGATGGGGAGGGCCGGCCCCCGTGGCGGAGTGGTTAGCACATCGCGGCACGAGGGCAGGGAGTCCTGAGGCCGATATTCGGTGGAAACACATAGCGGCTCGGGATACCACTTTTGCCCAGGCTTTGCTCTTCTTTGGCTAATCGCGAACATGAAAATCAGTGATGATATAATGAAATTGATGAAGTGACACTCAATTCCGAGATTCCTCTTAGCGTACTGTTCTAACCACTCCTCCACAGAGGCGACTGAAATTGTTGGAAGTGAATCAGTTTCACAAGTAGCAGGACATTACAAAATCGCAATGAAAACAGGGCCAACCCTTCCAAAGTTGGTGAGATGATGAGAGACACTCTGTGTAAAATCTACTGTCCGAGAATCTCGTCTCATTGGAGTAACGATACCGATTTATGCTTTGAAATCGATAAGCGAACAAGACCAGACAGGTGTTTTTAACTTGAAATCAAATCGCGAACAAGATATGCATTCTCATTCACGAGTTGAAACGATGTGCCAAGTCATCTTGTCTCACCACGATAGTCGATCGAGTTTCTCTTCCGCTTCGTGCACATGTAAACCTTTTAAGTTACACGTTCAATTTTATTTATCCAAGAAAACAAATCTGTTAACATGAGAATGAACAGAAGAAATAAGCTACTAGTTATTTTCCCATTAAGGAACAAACAAATTTTAAAATGCTATAATTTCTTATAAATTAGCATGGAGTAATTATATTTTATAATTTATTAATTCAATTTTAATATTTTAACTGCCTAACACGCTTTGTTGTATTTTATGCATCTTTTATACCTAATTACTTAGTATTGACAGCGAGGATGAATGAATTTTACGTACAGATAAGCTAATCGGGACTGGATCTACAGTTTAAAGTGGGATCCACCAGGTATCGTTACAAGGCAACGACGGAGGATGGATGGTGATTAGAGTAATTGACAAGAGGTTAAATACAGATTACCACTCATCTCTGGGCTGGGGTTCGAACCCGGAACTTTCGGTGTCAATAGGCTTACTTTGAGGAGGGCGACACCACTTATCTGTCACTCCAAGATTATTTCAAGCTGGCCAACATAGAAACCAAGAAACAAAGAACATGCACCATGGAGTATGTTTTATTTATGTTATTCAGCCATCCTTTCATTCCTTGTTAAATCCCGGTAAGGAAATCGCTTCCTGTCTCGGATTCGATCCTCGGTGGAGGCACCTTGCCCAGTGATTTAGACCCCAGTTTAAAATATAGCTTCAATCCCGATTAGACTATCTGAGCATAAAGTGAACTTTAAACATTGTCTGACAAAATCGTTTTCATATGACGTGAAATATTTCATTAACATTAACGTGTAAATATTTTACTAATGAAAACAGCATTAAAGAATAAATATAGAAGTTTAATCATAAATCTCATCGTACATGATACTGCAAAAAAGCTTTTATTGAATGACTGCAGAATTAGGAACAACTACGTAAGATGGACATGGGTCATGTTCACGAGTGATATAAACAGCTGTTGGCCATCTGCGGTGAGCCTACGTGTTAAGGTGTTTTACTAGTAGAAAGCAACATTAAAAAAAATACATACGTATAATTTGGCCCGCTTTATAGAAATTCGATCATACATTATGATATTGGCAGAAACTTATATTGAATGACTGTAGAACAACAAAAAGCTATGGACATGGATATGGGATGGACATGGATAATGTTCAAGAGTGATATATATTTCTTAAACACAGCTGTTAGCCATCCGCGGAGAGCGAGCGGGTGGATCCTACTTTAAACTGTAGATCCAGTCTGCTGGCGAGACTGCCGCACCTGGCCGCACCCGCGTCGCGACTCGCGAGCGAACGATGAGTGAGGAGAAGAGTCGCTAAGGCGAGCGAGTCGTTAAGGTGCTTAATGACTCTTCGTGCCGACTCGCGAGTCGTGAACGAATGATGGGGAAAGAGTCGTGGGACTGTGCTGTGACTCTTCGTGCTGTTTCAAGAGTCGTGAACGAGCGATGCTCGTGTAAATGCAAGCATGTGTCGCAGCGCAGATCTGGAGTGCATTTTGTTGCGATATTAAATCCAGTGATCGAATGCAAAAAAGGAAGAATATGTAATGCACGTTATTACTAATAAAAGGTTGATATAATTATATAGCATTTCTGTGTATGCTATCGTACTGCATAATTTGCATTATCCGCAGTATGAAATGTAAACTGAAACAAGATACAAATATAGAAAATCTCACTCATGAGACAGAGTAATGAAAACAAGTATGTGCAATAAATTTTGTTTGTGTGTGTGTGTTTACTGTTTACACATATATGTATATCCACACACATACAGAATCGTATTTGTATTTTTCTTATTTTATGCCGCTTTTCTTCAAATTTTAAGTAATCGCGACGATGAGGATGATGCGTGATGATATAGATGAAGGGACACTCGTAAAGAATATCCTTGCCCAGACCGGGACTAGAACCCGGGAACTTCAGTGTCAAGATCAAATGTCGATTACTTCAGAATCTTGGCCATCTAGTCGGCTACACGCACACACACATACACAAAAATGCAATACAATTTATTAATCTTGTAGGACGTACGTTGTGTTCGTTTACTTAAATACAATCATCTGCTTCAACACCTCCTACCCCCTTCCCCCTCTTCAGGCATGTGTTTCGAGAAAAAGAAGCTTGGCGACTCTTTTGAACGACTCATTTGAACGACTCTTCTCAGTGAGCGAGCGCTCATGAGTGGACTCGCACAAATGAACGGCTTGAACCCATCACTAGTCGTCACACTGCTTCTGCCCGGCTAGTGATCGTTACTTGTGTTAGTTACGACACTGGTTGAAAGATGTCAGTAGCCTCGCAATCGAGAAAGACATTAGCGACATTTAACGGAACTCACAGGAACTACGTAGAGCAAGTATAACTTACAAACAGGTTTGAGGTTATTTTTTTTCCAGGTCGGATTTACGATAGGAAGGGGGGCTGGTATAGAAACCCGGGCCTCCAACTGCAAATATTACTTCACAGGAGAGCAAAAAATGATTAAAAAAGAAGTATTGAAATGATGTAAAAATACTGTAACCTACAATCTGACATAACTGGAAATACAAGTTAAAATTCCTTGGAAGTTTGGAAATTCAAAAATTCTTACTAATCTTACTGGAACAACTACAGTAGTCGTCCACAATCCGTGTAACTTCGCGCAAGGAACAAATTCAACTCCCTCCCTCCACTTTTGGCTAAGATGGAGATTTGTGATGATATGATGAAATTGATGAACAGACATCACAAACGTCCATGTCCAAGCCAGGATTCGAACCCGGGACCCCTGGCGTCGCAGCACGATGTGCTAACCACGGGGGCCGGCTTCGTGTCTTCCTGTTTTACAATCTGTTTATGAAATCTTTTCTTTAATAATTTTATACTGAGAGAGAAATTTAAAGGAGAGGAAAATTCGAAGCTTGTTTAAAAGACCACTTTATGTTCACATACCCTAAACGGGATTATACCTTCAATCAGTGTGTTCAAAACTGGAAGGGGGTGGCAAGGACAGTTTACTTTCTCTTTGTAGATAAGGTTTAGCATTGTGCGGGAGGAAAAGTTGAAAAAAGTTGGGGGGACAACTGCCCTTACTCGCACCCCCCTAACTGCCTTCAATTTATGTGTGGTCTGAAACTATGCACAATATGCACTCATTGAAATCCTGAATTCCCTGATTATAAGGTGACTTCGTTACCAATACTTCATCAGAGAGAGAGAAATGAGACAGACAGAGAGAGAGAGAGAGAGAGAGAGAAATCGAGACAGAGAGATAGAGTGAGAGAGAGAGAGAGTGAGAGAGAGAGAGAGAGTGAGAGAGAGAGAGAGTGAGAGAGAGAGAGAGAGAGAGTGAGAGAGAGAGAGAGAGAGAGAAATCGAGACAGAGAGAGAGAGTGATAGAGAGAGAGAGGGACGCGGAGATAGCGAATGACACACAGAGGCAAAGGAAAATGGGGAGGAGAGAAAGAAGGAGGGAAAGCTAGAAAGGGAAATATAGTGAAAGAATACCGAAGGGTCAGGCATGTGTCTGTAAGTGAAAGACATATTTTATCTATCATATGAGAGGAGGTGAGTGAGTAAGAGAGAGAGAGAGAGAGAGAGAGAGAGAGAGAGAGAGAGAGAGAGAGAAGTAGAGAGAGGTATAGATAGATAAATGGAGAAAAGTGGCTGATAAAGAGGAAAAATCGACTCGACAAAAAAAATAGATTGATTGATTTGCCTTATTTTACTTCGCTTTTTGTGCCACTTTTGGCTAATGCGAAGATGGAGATGAGTGATGATATGATAAAATTGATGAATGAACACTCACAAACATCCATGCCCAGGCCAGGGTTCAAACCCGAAACCCCTGGCGTCGTACCGCGATGTGCTAACCACTCTTTTTTTTTTAAAAGGAAATACCCCCTACACGGAGGTATCCCCCACCATTCACTCTTTTTATCACTTTTACACTTTTCAATTCTTACATTTTTCTTTGTTTCTTATCAACTGGACGAACACAAATACCCATGCCTTACCCGGGACTCGAACCCAGAACCCCTGGCGTTGTAGCGCGCTCTGCTAACCACTTCGCCACGGAGGTCGACTCCACTCCGCCAGGGCCGGCTCAACAAAAAAAGAGGATGGATGGAAAAGCATTCGAATTTTAACATGTTTGGTCAAATATTAAACTGCTTTTGCTTCACGATCGTCCCCACCCCCTTAATTTTCATATCTTCGCTTGTTGCGGCAACATACGATCGTTGCGGTTTCCATTCACGTTTCTGCTTTTTAACCATCATCTTCCTGAGTTCATGTATATGATTATTAGAAAAGATCTGCATTGATCCAGAGTAAAAATGATAAAAAATATAGGAAGACTTAACGGTTACATCTTATTGGCTGGATTAAATGTTGTGTTAGTGCTTTTCTTCTGGCTAGAAAAGTTATTTTGTTTTAAAAAAAAACGGATGTTTGTGGCGATATGTATAGAGTGACCAGCAAAACAATTGGACACATATATCCTGAAATACACGCTTCCCTGCATAGCGTTACAGGATAGTATGTAGTATTCCAGGATACAGTTATCACATTTTTATTGCGGTTGACTGTACAGTACATCCACAACGTTCTTCCGTGAAGGGAAATGGGAAAGCAAGAATACCCCCCCCCCAAACAATGCCCTCCGTATAAAAATATACTCCAATTTGAATTTTTCTATTGATACGACCTGTATCCAGGGTTCTTAAAGGTCTAGGGAACCCATAACTTCTCATGGATTCCATTGGGTTCCGCTGCAGGACCGGGACATTTTTCTTGCACAATTTAAATTTGGACCAAGTTGCGTATTGTTTCATTGAAAAAAGGTTCCTGGACTGTATTTAAATTGATGCGGGGAAAGAAGGTTTCTAGACCTAATTTAAATTCTTCCGGAAAAAAGTTCCTGGACCGAATTTAAATTGATCCGGAAAGAAGGTCCCTGGTCCGAATTCAAATACTTTACAGATATAAAGCTTCGTTACGGTCCAGAACTGATTTTCTCTTCTTGACCGGAATTTAATTTTGTTAAAATTCCTGGACCTTTAACAACTCTGCCTGTATCAGCCTCACTTGTAATTTTCAGTCCCTTATAATTACTGTAATTGAAAGAAAAATTATATGTGTGAAACATACTATAGGTTGAAATTCATTTTCCAAGGATTCATTTCCCTAAAGGATGCCTAAGGAGGTCGACATTACAAAGGAGGATGATAAGCAACACGAATATAATAATCCTGTTCTATGATTATCGTGCAAAAATATCAGAGGTGCAGAGCATTCATGTATATTCATATGTTCGTAGTACAGTGCGATAGTGATGGATCATTTGCTTGTTAATATTTACCCATGTAACTTTACGCGTATATTTTTGCATGCTTCTTATCAAGCGTGGGAGGGGGAGGCCAGTATGGTGCGTACGGTAAGAAAATAAACACTATTTCTATTTTATTTTTTATCAATTTCTCCCTCTTGGGTTAATTGCAACCATAAATTATAGTGTGTGTGTGTTAGCACTCCTTGCGCACATTGCATTTCGCGAAATATGTCACGTCATGCACATATTTGACAGACTACACCAGAGAAATGTTCTTCATTTCTTAAAGACAATACAGTTTTAATTACACGTGGGGATATTACACTGAACCAATCCTTTTGTTTTTTTCAATGCAATGCTCGTTTTGCTACAATAATAGCTGTACTTAATTTATTCAAAAATAATGCTTTTAAATGTGATTTACTTATGTACCTCACAAATCAACTGAAAATTACGTCATTTCTCATAACGATCACCTTGAACTAACAGCAACTAGCCGCACCTGCACGTATCTGACCTGGCTCGTTGCAAGCTGAGCCTTGTTCCAGGCCAACTAGGGCATTCGTTTGCGAAGTGTGATGCGACGTTCGCTTGTTGGAGTGTTTTTCACCGGGTTGTAGTGCGACTTGCTGCTTATTTATGACTGTGTCTCTATTCTGGTTTTATGTGTTAACAAATTTAATAGAATGTGCCGTGAAAAAGATTCGTTGACAGCGTTCAGTTCGCTATTAAACAGAAGCAGAAGCTGATACATTTTCGTAAGTTAAGCAAACAGGAGTTGATTTTGGAAGGTGCTTAGGGTTCAGTATAATCACTGTAAGTAGAAACGTAGAACATGGTGTCCCAAAATGTGGGAAATTTTAGCAATGAAACGCACATTTTCAGTTCAAAAATAATGAATGGTAAATTTCTCGTATCGGACAAACAGCTGAAATTTGCTAGTTCATTTAATTTGAATATTCGTACTTACGTATTCTGCATTGAGAAACATTGCTGAAGGTGGCATTTCGCTTATTTCACGGAAATTAGCTCTATTTGCGACATATCGAGTAAGTTTTCTTCGTTTCTTTTTGCCTTCGGTAACACGCAAAATGGCGGTCACATTCACTACCATTCTCGGCATGCAGTGTTTCCAACCCACTGCACCCAAAAATATCTACGTAGCCCCACAAACCATTGACGCATAGCCCCACGAAGTATTCATACATAGCCCCACGAGCCATTTCCGGTAAGGTTAGGTTAGATAGGGTCACGTTTAGGTTAGAATAGTAAAAAATTGGTTTAGAAAAAAATATGTGTAGCCCCACACACCATTCTCGCATACCCCACGAACCATTGACACATAGCCCCACGAACCATTGACACATAGCCCCACAAATCATTTGCGGAAACGTACCTTCTTCAGTTACAAAAACACGTGTTTGGAAAGACTGACCGGGATTGACCATGATTACGTCATCACACACAGGCTACATCCACCTGGAAGTAAATGGATGCAAGAGCTTTCGTGCATCGGTTACACATTTATATTGAAAAATAGATTATTTACCGGCAAAATTCAATGAACGATGCGAGAAAACACTTCCCCAAACTTCCACAAGGATAAAGAAACTGCATTCGGTAAGTAATTTCTCCTGTAAATTTGAAGAAACCCTTTTGTCCGATAGGAGAAATTTACCTTATTTTTATCTCTCGAATACAGATCTATAGGTCCTAGTCCTTATTTCGGTGTCAATTGCTTTAGGTCTGTAACGTTATGGCAGGCCACATTCTTTGAAATTGACGCGGGTAACTGTTTCAAAATCATTTGTATTACTTCAGCTTTATTTGGAGTTTGCGCAAGTTTACGATAAGCTGAATTTATTGACCTTGCAAGTATATTGTATGCGTTATGGATTAGACGTAAGAAACGATATGAATATCTAATTTAAGTGTACCATATTGAAATGCGCCTAATTTTGTTCAAATGTACACTTGTAGTATTAATACTCCATACTGTCTAGATGACCTTGAGTTTGCCCTTGCACAATTTGGTTAGGTTTCTCCTTGCACAATTGCACGTCCTTGCGTCGGACGTGTCGAAGGCAGAAGAGCATGTTTGAGATTTTCTCTTTTACTGTGTTCACTAAAGGTAACATGCTTTAGTTTATAATTCATTTCAGCATCAGTTTGGCATGCTGTGTGCTTCTGTGGATTAGTACATAAATTAACGTTATGTAAGTTTTTATCTGTTTACAGTACGTCTCTAACCATACTAGTACAAATAACAGCCCTTTGTTCTAAGTTAATAAACAGTGACGTAGCAACATATCTCGAGGACCCGGGCGAGATTATCCGTTCTTTAAATTTGAAATCTCAATGTGAATAGATACAAAATCTGCATTTATCATTATCATTTTTAAATAATAATAATAATAAATTACTGACGAAAATGATATTCTCTTATTTTAGAGCTGAAATCTGAGGTGTAGGACAGGCCTGCACCCAGGGGAGGTTCCGTGGGGCTTATTCCTCCTAGAACTATGAAATATTATAATGTGAAGATATAAAAATCTACGAAAATAACATTGACCATTTTTCAGATTGTGCAAGAATTTTGATTTCGCACTTGCATATATGAATGGGTTGTTTAGGGAGAGAGGCAGGCCCAAAATATCTGCAGTCTGCAACATTGAGTATGTTTTTTTTATATAACCATTGATGCAAGTCTACAAAACATCCCGATTTAGTCGGACAGCATATTATTTTTAGTCCCTGTCCTCACTTTTTTCAAACTACAGTCGTGTTGCGAAAATGTTTCCCTTTGGGGGGGGGGGGGGGGTTAACTTACATTTTGACATGTTCTTCATTTAAATGATCATTGCTAATATGCAACATTTAATTTATAAAAATATTATTTAACCACAGAACTATCATGGCTGTTCAATGGTGCTGGCATAAGATTTTTTAAAAAAATGAAATCAATGTTAATTGGAAGGACCTGGTGGTTTATATCTCCCGTGGGAAAGTTTGGTAGGCCTCTCGATTACAGAGAGATTTGCCCTTGCAAGTATATTGTATGCGCAGAGGCGCAACCACGAATTTTTGTCGGTGGGAGGGGCAAGTACCAGGATAAACGTACCAATAATAATAATTTTAATAATAATAATGTAAATAATAATAATGTTATTATTATAGCATTATTATTATTATTATTATTATTATTATTATTATTATTATTATTATTATTATTATTATGGATTTGCTTTATTTTACTTCGCCTCTTGTGCCACTTTTGGCTAATTTGCGAAGATGGGGATGAGTGATATGATAAAATTGATGAATGGACACTCACAAACATCCATGCCAAAGCCGAGATTCGAACCAGGGACCAACATTATTATTAGTAGTAGTAGTATCAAAGACGTTAATACCCTCGTAAATTATGCAAAAGGGTGGTAGAAGTTTGTGCTAAAGCATTTGTGTTCGAACAAACGATTTGAATTTTTTTCTCAACACGTGTAACTTCACATTAATAATGGAAAAGAAGCGCACAAACTATTTTTGAAAGACAGAAAATGCTTGATAAATACATTCCAAATATAATTATTTTTTACATTAACATGCACGATCTCGTATGTTTCACATATATGCAACATGGAGTGACGTGGAAACTAAATTGTGTACGTATTCAAAGTTTGTTAAATACATATTATATACAACATATATTATTTAAATACATTACACATCCAATTCATACATCTCGCAATAAACCCACAGCAAAAATACATAAATTGTCTCTCAAATGTGCACGCTCCCTTTCCTCAAGACACTTGTTCATGTATTTAAAACAAAATCAATTAAGACAAGTCTTATTTCTCTGTCTGAAAATTTACAATGCATTACAGAGAACAATGAAATTGTTGGATCCAATTTTTTTTGTAGGTTGGCATCAATATTGATTTAATAGGACGCAAATAATTTCACTGGACGCCAATGCATTCTCTCTTTTACAACTTTTGTGCCTCCCCGATGGTGTAGTGGTAACTTCGTCGACTTGTCATCAAGGAGCCCAAGATTCGATACCCGGTGGAGGCACATGGCACAGTGGTTCGGATCCCACTTTAAACTATAGGTCCAGTCCTGATTAGTCTTTCTGTGCATAAAGTGAACTTAAAACCAAAAATTAATCAATAAATTTTGCAATTTATTTCCATTTAGATCGTTCGGCGCCCAGGGCCGACTCCCGCCGCCCCGTAGCTACGGTTCTGAACGTGATAAGACTAAGAAAAGCCGGCATTCCGAGCGAAGCGAGCAAGAAAATTTTACTTAAAGTATTTTTATTTGCATAAAATTTGAAGTTGTGTGCGGTAATTGCCCCCTGCAGGTACACTTGGCCATCAATGTTTGCCCCGCCTTGCCCCCCCCCCTAGAACTTTCAGTCCAAGGTTGGGGGGGGGGGGCAATGCCCCTTTCCCCTGTGATTGCGCCACTGTAGACGTAAGAAACGATATTAATATCTAATTTAAGTGTACCATATTGAAATGCGCCTAATTTTGCTCAAATGTACAGTACAGTTGTATTAATACTCCATACTGTCAAGATGTTACAAAAAAAATCATCGTAGGACAAGAAAAATATATTTCCGTCCACGCCCTTAAAATGTGTAGATTGATTTCACTCAAATTCAACCGAGAAGTAACTTGCTTTTCCCTACCCTTATTGCCGCACCGAGGGCCAAGACATGACCTAAGACACCTGTGTGTTTTGTTCCCCGAGTTCCCAATATGTTGTGTAGAGCCGTGGTTCACAAACTGTGCGCCGCGAAATGTTCCAATATTTTCACTGAAATAACACTTAATTGTTAGCCTACACAAGGTTTTAGTACTTTTTACTTGTAAAATGTTTCTGAATTTGAAACATGTTTTTATTTTAAACTTAAGGCAAGCAACCTAACCACACTAACTGAGCGTTGCAAGCGTTACATAGGCCTACATTATGACTTGGGCGTCGCGGAAAAAATTTGAAACACTAAGGGCGCCGCCGTGAAACGAAAAGGTTTGGGAACCAGTGGTGTAGACAAACTTTTGAAAGGTCAAGAAGGTTCATACTGTTGAATCACAGACACACACCACATGCATACACACACTATGATAGCCCTGCGCAGTGGCGACGATTGGGTTCTAAAACTAAGGGGGCAAGGTGCAAAAACTGGGGGGAGGGAGCGGGGACAGTTAACTTTCCCTGTGGTACATAAGGTTTAGCATAATACGGGGGCAAACGTGGCAAAAAGTGCGGCTGGGGGCGACTGCCCTCTCCTAATCGTCGCCACTCCAGGGACGGCGCCAGGGGTGGGCACGGGTGGGCAAGCGCCCACCCAAAAATTCCTGTGCCCACCCGATTGCCCACCCAATCAAATTCAATAAGTACATATACTTGGAGATATATGAATAATTCGATAAATAAGTGTATTCAGGTGTTCATAACATGTATATTTTACTTGTGAATATTATCTATGCTAGAAATATTCACATATTATCAACCCATAAAAAGCCAATTTTGTCATCAGAAAGTGAAAGTAAATACTAGAGCTATTGAAACAAAAACTGTGATAAAATGAATACTTCCATGATTAAAAGCAGTTAGTAGGCTTAGGAGGCTCAAAATTATGCAGGGTATGATCAAGATTGTATCAGAATTTAGGTCGAACTTGAGGACTGCAGCTCCGGGCTTCCACATACGTATATAAATCCCGGTAATCTCTAAATAAACAAATAAAATCATCATCTTAGCGTTACTTCCACCGGCAACACAATACATTATTTTGAATCTTTAATTATTATTATTATTAGAATAATTTAATCAAGAAGACTTAGATGGGCAGGCCATGTGACACGAATGGCAGAGGAAAAAAATAGTTTACAGGATTCTTGTTGGGAAACCTGATGGTAAGAGACCTGTAGGAAGGCCAAGACGAGGATGGAGGGATAACGTTGAGATGGACCTAAAAGAAATCGGCAAGGATCGAAAAGATTGGATTGATCTTGCCCCGAATAGGGACAGATGGAAGGCTTCTGTTGCTGAAGCCATAAACCTAGATAGTATAATATAGTTTTAATTAGCTCTGCATTAAAATTCCAGAAGTGTCTCTTTTTTTTATTTCATTACAATTTTTATATACCTGTTATCTTCAAATATCAATATGGTATGCGAAATATCAACTTTATATTCATTTTACTAATAAGAAGGAATCACAATAATCACTACAATACTGCAGTGAATAAATTTTAATAAACCAGTTATGTATGGAAAAAGCTACAGAATTATTCAATTGCTAATGAGTGGCTTATCCTATTTAGAAATCCTCGTTCCATACATAAATTTTGCCACATGAATCATCCGAAAATGTCAACAGAATCTGTAGATGCAGCTGAAGTAAAGAAAAAAAGTTATGTCACGAAGTATCCAGAAGACGATTTTATTAGTTTGTTTTTAAATCCACTTTTATGCTCAGATAGGCTAATCGGGACTAAACCTACAGTTTAACGTGGAACCAGTGTGCATTGTGCTTCCACCAGAGGGTGGGGGAGGGGGGAGTCGAACACAGGACGTCTTCATTATAATGCGACAGCGTTATGCCTTTGGGGGAAAATATACAGAAAGAACTCGCACCAAACGTTGCATTTTATCACCACAGAAGGTGCGTCCATTTTAGGAGGGTGATTGCCTGAGGCAAATATTTGAGACTTTGGGAAAACAACATCATTGTTCACGGAATTAGCTGCCTTGACTTGATCCACTAATGAAACGCTGTGCAATTGAAACTACCATCTCAACTTTCTAAGAGGTATGAACTAATGCAACTCCATTTTTGGAACAGTAAGTTGTGGTTGATTTGTTATATTTAACCTTTAAACAGCCGAGGCAGTTTTCGAAAGTAACCCCTCTCTCGCCGCGGCCTTTGCACGCGATTTTTAAATTTTTACGTTTCAGAAAAACGTTATATCTCGGATACTATTTGAGCAATCTACTTCGGATAACTTTTGTTTGAAAGCAAAAACACCAGAGCACGCGACCGTGTACAATTCAGAAAGCCCAAGTGAGAAAAACGGGGTTGGGAGGGGCCAAGTCCCAAAATTTCAATGAAAAAAAAATCTGGCGTTCGCACCCTCTTCTCCAGTTATTTTGGAAAAAGGGCGCAAACATTTGCATTGTTTTCAAAGAGTAGACCTTTTGCAACAAACCGAAACTTGTTTCAAGTTCTAGTTCTCATACAAGCTGAAATATGAAGCAATATGTACAATTTGCATTTTGGCTAAAAATAGCTAATTTGCATATTGGAGAAACGGGGGGGGGGGGGGGTTCTTCCACATGACATTTCAATGTCTTGTCTCAACATCTGTCAGCGTTTACAACCTCACATACAAATATGAAGGTCCTAAAAGCACGTGAATGTTGTAATCCGCACCATGGGTCATATATGACCCATTGGCTGTTTAAAGGTTAAGTCATTTTTTTGCTAATTTTGATAATGACGACGATAAGGTTCAATGGCGAAATCAAACACAAGCTGACACTCAAAATACAAACCCTCATAAATTATTACTTTGACAGTGGTTCCAAGCACCAGGGACTCCTTGCCCTGAAAGAATAAAGTTTCCAGGGTGTGCTGCACAGGATAGAGGTTGACGTTCTAGTGTGTTCGAAATGGTCACGCCATGCAACCCAAGTCATTATGAAAAATAGATGAATTATTACTGGCACGGTGATCAACTTCGATGAATTCCTTGTGTCCTAAATCATTTTGTTACCTCAAAAAATATGTTCATGTAACCAACCATACGTGTATTGCTTCTCCCGCAATAGTAACATGACAGTTCAGAAAATGAATAACAACTTAGCTAATAATCTCTTCAATTCTGAACAGATTTTTCGATCTTACTTGTTTGTGAGTGATATTCTGTCAAAATAGCCTTTCGTTAGCCTAGGAATACTTCATGGACAATGAACAAAGAATTTGATTTCCGTGTGTGTTTTAAATCATTCCTAATAAGACGTTCATTTTAATCCAAACATTCAGTGGCGGCGATTAGGAGAACCGGGAAGTGGGGGATGCGGTTCCCTCGCCAAATTTTGCCACTTTTTGCCCCTGCACTATGGCCTTTTTATGCTAAGCCTTTTCTACCAAGAAAAAGTATTTTGTCCTTGCCCCTCAAACGTTGGCACCCAATCGCCGCTACTACAAACATTCAGATAGATTTCTCAGTTGTACATACAAACCTTGTAAGCTAAGAAAAGTGGCCCATAAGGAGTAAGAATACTCTTTCAGTTAAAAATTCATACGATGAAAACATTATGCTCAGGAACATGCATTTAAATTACGAGAAACTGCACGATTGTCTACCATCGCACTTTCTATCATTGTCGCCGAATACATAAAATCAAGTATGTGCCTCGTATTTGCAACACAAGCTTAAATCTAATTCAAATTTATTTCACTGTATTAACATGCATACATTAGAATATATGGCTGGGGTATGGCTGCGCATGTGTACACACTTCCTTGTGTCCATCAGAGACAAAACGAAAGGAAATGGAACAAGATGCGAGAATAGATTAGAAAAGAATAAAGAGGAAAACAAGGAAAGGAAAAAGAAGTAAGAGGAAAATCGGGAGTGTAAGAGAGAGGGGGATACATACGTACACATACATGGTCTTACATTTATACTGCCCACCCTAATCTATCAATAAGGAGCTTCTGCCCACCCGGTCGAAAATTTCTGGCGCCGTCCCTGCCACTGGCCCTGCGGAATATTTTTCCAAATTTTCTCTCATATTGAAACTATGCTATAGAGACGTCATTTGCACCATACGAGTCAGGTGCTGCTGAATGGTATCGGGCGATTTTGCTTCTGGTTTTCCTTCCTGCTTGTAACATTGAATTGGATATCTACTACAGGAAGACATATTCAGCATGGATATACAGTAGGTATGTACAATCACTGACGCTTCTGGGTCGTAACGATTCTATTGAGCGTCAATTGTATCGTTACAACCTAGAAGTGTCCGTGACTGTACGTAGTGGTACTGAATTACACTTATAGTTTAGATGCTCTCCTAGTTTCTTTTTTACCAACGGTGACTATAGACTTTATTTTATCTACTGGATTAACTTACAATATGAGAAGGAAAATGGTGGCCCCACTTTACTTGAGTTCGTGTAATGCAATTCCCCCTTTGGTATTCACCCATTAATACCATTATTTATTACGTAATGATGAGGTTTGGATTTTGTTATTTCTGCGATGAATGAATGATGATACGATGAAAGTGATGAAGGCACACTCACAAAGAACACCCATGCCCGCTTAAGGATTAACCTATAGGTAATAATGATGTATAATAGTATGTTACTTGTTGAAATTATAGAATTTATCATAGAAGCACGTGATATCCCGCCAAAATCCTGCGAACTTTGCTCGGTGATACAAAACGTTCCGATAAAAGGGGGAAACATCCATTTCCACGTGGTTTCTTTCATGTAGCCTTCGCAGTTATTTCATATGTATAACATGCATTATAATTTTCTGTTGGATAAAATGTTAGAAAACGTGCACGTTGTACATGCAAGAATATGGCACATGTTTTTTTACAGCCTAAAAGACAAGAATGTTGGATTTTCGAGATTTTTTCGTTCTTTAAGTACAAAATGTGTTAAAATTTGCAAGAAAGACCACAATTCGCATTTTATGCCAAATTCGCGTTATTTCGTGATTTCGAACGAACGAGTCTTAACACATCACGGCACATTCATAAACAATTTTGTCTTGCAGTAATTAAAATAAGGATGTTATCGCGTTTGCGAGAAATCAAGGTCTCTGGCTATCCTTTATTTTCATTACTAAGCCATAAAAACGGAATCAATCACAAGTGGAAATAATAAGAAAACTGCTATATGTAATCACACACACACACACACACACACATATTTATATATGCATGGTTCCAATCAACAGTTTTCCAGATTTCAAAAATAAGATTTATCATGTGTAACCCAACATAACTTTCAAACATTTTCCTTGATTGAAGTGAATGAAAGTTATGTGCAAAAATTATGTATTTCAGTGGATTTATGGTTTGAAATAGAGAAAGAAAGAAATAAAATTTTACCAGATATACACTCATCTGGTATATAGAGCAGACGTCTCTCTCCATGGATATGATAATAATAATACATCTATATAACTAACTCGTCGTCCCACATGAACCATATATCGACGATCTTGGTGGGTGAAACTTCGTTCCCCCAAGGCAGTGGCGTGGCCTGACTATTTTTTAAAAAAAAGTGTTACCGGCTATCAGTACGACAATTATGCCTGCTAGACGTTATTACACCCTAGATATTTGTTCATTTCGTTCTTGTTTTGCAATCAGCACAGTGATTTAGCCACAAGCACTCCTAGAAAGAACTACCACTCATGAGACAGTTACCACGATAATCTAATGAATAGTGGTAGACCCTTGTCAATTCTTCATCTGTCTCCGTTTCTTTTCAATGAACTGCGAAGGGGAAGAAGAAGAACCACACTTTTCTCGGGTCAGTTTGACGTTTGTGTGGTGAGCACTGAGCAGACGACAGAACTCCGCTCCTTCGTGGAAGGGAAACCCAGCGGTACGTACTACTGTTGCCAACTTAGTATTTTGGAGCAAGGTTTGTCCAAATCACGAATCACACCAAGGAACTATATTTTCGTCCATTACCTAACTGGTCTCAGTTGTAGTTCAATCCAGCCTTGGCTTTGCAGTCTACCTCTAGTTGCTTCACAGAAATTGTATTCGTACTTTAGGCGGGTAGATCTTTTCTGCCAATCCGATGTGACAACACTGGCTGCTCCGGTAGGTCTGAACGGCAACAGGGCCCCTTAACAGGCATATGAATAACCCTATAGCACACTATGCCCCAAAGTCCTTTCCCGCTCTTTCCTTGCATTGGCGCAGTCTTCTCCCTTGTTGCCTCTTCAGGGTAGCAGAACGGCCTCCCTCTTCGCTTCTGTCGGCTGCAGAAAAATGTCCTAGGCAATATCTACTCGACGGCTACGGTGTTCATTAACGTATTTAACAATGGTGTCATTTTATTGAAATAACTTTTTTACCTACGGTAATACCTGCAACGTGCACGCCACGGCTCTGCCCCTCCTCTTTTCAATTCGAACATTAGTTATTATGTAATTAAAATACGTACTCTGCCAATCACATCCTTGCTCCCAGTTGCGTTCAACTTTGCCGGGACTGTGTTGGTCCTTAGTAGTGACGTTGCTTTTCCCGTAAGTGACAACCGCTTCCCTGAAAATAAATATACGTTGACATGAAATTGCTAAATGTGAAGAAACCATGGACGTCCGCATGATTTTTTCCAGGGAGCATATTCCCTCCTCCCAATAATAGCGTCACTCTCTCAAACAATTTGAAGTTATCATGTTCCTGCAACGCCCTTTTAACTTAATAATTATTATCTATAACTATGACTGAAATGAAGTTGGGGCATGTGAAAGTACCCCTGAACCTCAATTTTTAAAACTAAATGGAATGCTGTAACGTTATCCTATCTTGTGAGTGAACAATGTAAAATTGTCTTTTGGATAAGGATTCAAGTATTTTACATAATTAAGTTACAAAATAGAAGATATTTTACATATTCTTCGTATTTTAACGTTTTGAATTACTTTTATTTTGAATTGTGTCTCACCTGTGACACCAAAAAACAATTAATTTCTCCTTTAACTGTTATATTTCCCCCTCAACTCCTGTAGAATATTCAATGGTCAATTACATTCTCTCTTTGTCTTAAACAATTAATTTTGTATCATTTTACAGTTCACAGAAATTAAAATAAATTTCTTATTAAGTGAAGAGGCAGTGTTTTGTCTGTCCCACCCGTGACAATTTTTTTCACTCGTAGCTACAAACCTATCTTAAGGTAGTTATGTTTAATCAAGTGTTAAGTTTCATATTTCATCGCACAGGAACTGTAAGAAAAATGTTGCTTAACTATAAGTAGAATAATTACGTTTAATATCAAAAGTGTTCCACCTGTGACAATGGAAAGCCCCAGCTATGTATGTAAAATGTACAATTTTAGATTGACAATCGCTTTCCTGGAATGTCGTGGACCGGCCCCTCTTGCCCCCCCTTCCTAACGCCCATAAAACAAACACATACACATTACCCATAAAGAACATCAAGCATGCCATATTCGGTTGGAATATTTCCACTGGCGTACGCAGGATATCTTTTCGGAGGGGGCTGGAATTGTAAAGATGGATATCAGCTGTGTTATAGGCGGGACGGGATACACAATAAAGTGTTTTGTAATTACAATTTTTAGTGTTTGTTTTAAAAGTTATTCATAGACAAAAATTGTAATTATGGATAATTTAAGAGATTTTGCATTTACCACATTAGTCTTTCCCAATTCTTTACTGCATTCACTTGAAAATTTAGATTTTCTCAATTTCTGGAAGGGCTCTAGCCCCATCAGCTCCCTGCTGCATACGCCAGTGGATTCTACATCGAATTACTTCTAATACATCTAAACATACTTAATCGGGTACTTACATTGCGACATCGTTAGCGAGTCTCTATTGTTCTCGTGTGACAGTGGCCGTTGAATAAATGAATGTCAGTTTTGGAACGAAATCATTGTCGATTAGTTTATCAGTGGTTATCTTACTATTGCAAATCATTGTCTATATAGTGTAAGGCTTTCCTTTCTCAGTGATAACCTGCTGTTATCAGATACCTACTTAAGATATATTTAGGCCATGACCTTCCTATCTTCAGATTTTCAAGTTGTAGGAGGGACATTAATGTATAGAAGTTAACCGTAAAATTTACAACCGGGATGCAACCGTTATTATTTAAATTTCAATATTTGATAATTTTTAAATATAGAAAATGACTATAAATTACAGTTGCATTATGTGCCTTGAGAGGAACTTCATATATATTACAGTAAAACACGGATTATGCAAAAAAAAAAAAACAAAAAAAAAACTTGCAAAATTACCTTTGTGGGGTATCCTCTCGAAACCGAATTCTCATTTACTTCAACAGTCAGTAATGGGTATTTATTTTTTCGAAATAACTATTTGAATTTTTTGTGCGCTGAATATTTTCCTTGGCTAAAACAAAAGATTATAGAAAAGAAACGGAGTTGCAAATTCCGAGCTAATTCTTACCTTTATCATTACTGGTTTTACTGTTCCAGCTAATGCTTACCTTTGTCATTACTGGTTTTTCTGTTCGAGCTAATGCTTACCTTTGTCATTACTGGTTTTACTGTTCGAGTTAATGTTTACCTTTGTCATTACTGGTTTTACTGTTCTGGCTAATGTTTACCTTTGTCATTACTGGTTTTACTGTTCGAGCTAATGTTTATCTTTGTCATTACTGGTTTTACTGTTCGAGCTAATGTTTACCTTTGTCATTACTGGTTTTAATGTTCGAGCTAATGTTTACCTTTGTCATTACAGGTTTAACTGTTCGAACTAATATTTACATTTGTGATCACTGGTCTTACTGTTCGAGCTAATGTTTACCTCTGTCATTACTGATTTTACTGTTCGAGCTAATGTTTACCTTTGTCATTACTCGTTTTAATGTTCGAGCTAATGTTTACCTTTGTCATTACTGGTTTTACTGTTCGAGTTAATGTTTACCTTTGTCATTACTGGTTTTACTGTTCGAGCTAATGTTTACCTTTGTCATTACTGGTTTTACTGTTCGAGCTAATGTTTACCTTTGTCATTACTGGTTTTACTGTTAGAGTTAATGTTTACCTTTGTCATTACTGGTTTTACTGTTCTGGCTAATGTTTACCTTTGTCATTACTGGTTTTACTGTTCGAGCTAATGTTTACCTTTGTCATTACTGGTTTTACTGTTCGAGCTAATGTTTATCTTTGTCATTACTGGTTTTACTGTTCGAGCTAATGTTTACCTTTGTCATTACTGGTTTTACTGTTCGAGCTAATGTTTACCTTTGTCATTACTGGTTTAACTGTTCGAGCTAATATTTACATTTGTGATCACTGGTCTTACTGTTCGAGCTAATGTTTACCTCTGTCATTACTGATTTTACTGTTCGAGCTAATGTTTACCTTTGTCATTACTGGTTTTAATGTTCGAGCTAATGTTTACCTTTGTAATTACTGGTTTTACTGTTCGAGTTAATGTTTACCTTTGTCATTACTGGTTTTACTGTTCTGGCTAATGTTTACCTTTGTCATTACTGATTTTACTGTTCCCCTCTGTGGTCGTGCGGTCTAAGGCGTCATGCTTTGAGCTCGGACTGCTTGCCGCACGCTAGTTCGAATCTCTTCCTGGGAAGGGTGTAACATTTTCGTGAGATTTTCGCCAGTGCGTGTAACTTGTTTTCAACCACCGTTTGTGTAGATTGAGGAGCAACGAGAGAGTAGCGTCACTGGTTCATGGAAAAACTTGTACAGGATGTCTACCAGTCAAGAATGTCAATAAGTCTACAGGTAGGTTAAGAATGTCAAGAAAAAGTCAATAAATCAATACAGGTAGGTCAAGAAATTCAAGAAAAAGTCAAGAATTTTTGCTATTTTTTTTACAGTATAGAAAACTCATATCGCTATATACCTGTACTTGAATTTGATAAAATTGAATATTTTGAAATCTAAAACTGTATTGAGTTGTTTTTTAGATTTTTCACTTTCATTCTTCAGAATTCTTTAATGTCTTTAATTCTTGTATGCGTTAAGTTTTGTAAAAATATTAAAGTAATGTGGTCATTTCCATCCAGGATGAAGTCTGAAGCAATAATTTATACATGCATTACATGTCTAAATCTCTTGTTAAAGTAGAGCTTCAGTTTTCATCTTAACCGGCCTTGTGGTAGGCTTGTGGTAGGCTTGTGGTAGGCTTGTGGCTTTTCATTGAATAAAAATATCTACTTTCTTAATTTCCAACTATACGTACGCGTAAGTACCTTAAGAAAATGGTCATGAAGAAGGAGAGATAGGTCAAGAAAATGTCCTGAAGAAGTCAAGAATTTTGGATTCGTTATTTTGATAGACACCCTGCTATAGCAACTAGAGGTTATGTAACTTTTTGGATGATTCTGCTTTATCCATAATAGTGCATGGTGATCGCGTCAATCACGTGCAAAAAGATACTTGCAACATATTTTCTTATGATCAGCAATTTTACTTCTCTTTCGAGTTGTGAGTTAAGAATGAATTGTGTGCGAGGACTGGCAAAGTGATGCCAGTGCACGTCATCGCTTCTGTGGCTATTAGTCGTATACAAATCATTTGCTGCTATCTGCTAGACAACTCAAGGAGAAGAATAGCAGTGCGTCATAAGCATTTTTTATGACTCTTAAATCGTAGTGCCATACTCCCTTTGTTATTTCCGTCCTCATTTCTAACAAAGTAACTAACTCTCTAACCTTCTTAAACCCGAAGGTTCATGGCTGCAGCAACATAGGCCTTCCATCTGTCCCTATCCTGAGCAAGATCTATATACTCTTTTCCATCCCTACTGATTTCCTTTGGGTCCATCTCAACATTATTCCTCCATCTTCGTCTTGGTCTTCCTACTGGTCTCTTACCATCAGGTTTCCCAACAAGAATCCTGTTAACTTTTCTTCCCTCTTCCATTCGTGCCACATGGCCTGCCCACCTAAATCTTCTTGAGTTAATCATTCTAATAATATCTGGACATGAATACAAATTATGCAGTTCTAAATTATGTAACCTTCTCCACTCAAATGTCTCCTCATCCCTTTCAGGTTCAAATATTTTTCTAAGAATCTTATTTTCAAATACTCTCAATTTATGTTCCTCTTTCAATGTAAGGGACCAAGTTTCACACCCATATAATACTACAGGCAAAATTACTGTTTTGTATATTTTAACTTTTAGTTTCTTAGATATTAAACGAGAAGACAAAAGTTTTTGAAGAGAAAAATAACATGCATTTCCTGAATTAAGCCTGCTTTTTATTTCCTCTTTAATATAATTTTCATTTGTTAGTATTACTCCTAAGTACTTGAATTTTGAAACTGGTTCAAACGAGTTGTTATCAATAATTAGATTTTGATTATCACCTAACACTTGGTTTCGGCCTGTAAGCATATATTTAGTTTTCTCTTTGCTAACTTCCAAACCTATCTCTTTAGCTGCTTTGAAAAATATTTTAGCATTCTTCTTAATTGTATTTACATCAACCCCCAGTAAGTCTACATCATCTGCATATGCTAACAGCTGAGTCACACCGTTTGATTTTAGTCCTTCGTTAGTTTCGTTGACCTTCCTAGCAGCGTATTCTAAGGCAAAATTAAAGAGCAATGTAGATAATGCATCTCCTTGTTTTAACCTCATTTCTAATCAAACTAAAAATGAGTGAACGAGACATGCGTGATGAATGTGTGATTTCATAAGCCGGATTATCTACCGATCTGTTATTTACCATTTTTTAAAGTGTTATAATGTTTGTTGTCGCATTTTCACCCACTAGCATGGCCGTATATACACAGAAATAATGGATGGGGTTCGGCTTATTGTAGATCAAGGAGGGTACTACATTAATAGTTATAATTAAATTGTTACTATTTATATATTACTAATATAGACTACTATTTTAAATTTTAAGCAATAACATTTTCTCTACAAACAATCTGGATATAGCTAATTACTAGCCTAGCACACACAAATTACATTAATAATAACAATATTTTTTGCATTTAGCTTGGCTACAGTAAGATTTTTATCTTATCTTTCTGGAACAAGTAGTTCCGATAAGTCTGGATTGGCTGCGTGCTGCAAGGAGTTCAATCTACTGCCGTACAGATGTCATTGCCTGTTTTCGCACGGTTTCCAGTAGTTCGCATGAAGTGGCGTTGTAGGCGCTATTGCCGACCGCAAAGGCTCGACTGTACCTTTGGCCACCGCCAGGGCAGCTAATTTCAAATTTACATCTCCTTTCGAAAAACCGCTTTGATATTCAAAAATATGAAAAACTACAGCAGCCTAGAATTTCTTCTAGAGCAGTGGTTCTCAAACTGTGGTACGCGTACCCCCAGGGGTATGAATGACTTGAAGGGATACGCGATCAGCTCGGAAGAGAACGACAACACCTTTAGGAACTTAATTGTTTCAGACTTCATAGGTTTAACACTCAACAGGAAAATAAGGCTGATTTTGTCACTGACAGTCTTATCTTTGTTTCACATGTTTTGAAATAAAATACTAGTTCGAAATCTATAATAGACTAAATTAGTAGCCAAATCTCCCCTTGAAAGTTTCAAGTGCACAACCAGACATCAAGAAACTGTGTCAGGCTATGCAGACATATCCTTCTCACCAGAAACTCTGAGGATGTACAATAAAAACTCAAAAATTGTGCTGGACAGTTTGTTTACAAACTTGTTCTTTACATTTCTTTCTCAACAACTTTGGAAAAAAAAATATGAATATTAAAGTTTTTTAAGTACTTCTTACGTAGCATGCATGTGTTTCGCATTTTTATTCTTGTAACTAATCACTAAGATTGTAAACGTAGGAACACCCAATAATATAATAAACATGGGAATCTAATGTTTAATTTTTTACCATGTTTCCACCGAATGCCATTTTGCTCTATTGGAGATACATGTTTCCAACATATCAAATCAAAAACTCCCCACCAATCAAGCAGCCAAAAAATTCCCCAAAACCCACTATTGCGGATTAAACCATTGGATTTAGACTTTTAGTTACGACTAAAGGGTACAATGAGAAAAAAGTGCGAGAACCACCGTTCTAGAGCATTCACGTGAATTTTCGTGTAGTTTGCTTTCGATGTTATCTACCTATCTATCTATCAATAGTTTCCACATTACATGGAAACACAGCCAGTCATGCAAACGGTGCACGTGATTCCATATGAATGATATTTTCCGTTTCTTATATTTTCAATGCGCTGTAAAGCATGTTATTGAAGTTCTACTAATTAAAGTGCTTATTAGTTGTAACTATTGTTATGAGCAGGCAGGACCATATTCTAGTTCTTCACATGTGGTTCGTTGGAACTCATTGATCACTTATATGATTGTCCCCGAGATTTTTATTTTTTCAAATTCCACGAGATTAGACAAGATTTTAATTTTTTCACATTCCTTTTATTTCCTTAGATTCCCTGAGATTTTTCTTCTTTAAAGTTTCCTCAGATTACATAAGATTTTTATTTTTCAAATTTCCTAAGATTTCTTGAGAGTTTTTTTTTTCAAATTTCTTGAGGTTTGCTGAGATTTTTATATTTTCAAATTCCTTGAGATCTTTCTGAAATTTTCATTTTATGAGATTGTTCAAATGCCTTGAGCTTTCCTGAGATTTTAATTATTTTAAAATTCTCCGAGACTTCCTGAGACTATTTTTTTCAAATTCCATGAAATTTTCTGAGATTTATATTTTTTCAAATTCAAGAGATTTCCAGGTTTTCCAAGGTTGTGGGAACCCTGGATTCTTCTTTCTCACGTCTAGGACTATCAGCCCACTAAATTTTGTTTTTATTGTTTTACTGTCATAGTTTCAAAGATACTGATATAATTGTCTCGGTCGAACATGACTCTCATAATGGTTCTTTTTTACCTTTTGCAGATTAGTACGGTAAAATTTTTTGATTTGATTTGATTTATTTTACTTATCTTTTAGTGCCATTTTTGGCTAATTTGCGAAGATGGGGATGAGTGATGACATGATGAAATTGATGAATGGACACTCACAAACATCCATGACCAGGTCAGGATTCAAACCCAGGACCCCTGGCGTCGTAGCGCAATGTGTTAACCACTCCGCCACGGGGACCGGCAGTACGGTAAAATTTAATATTAACACATTAAATGAATTAAATTTATTTATAATTATTATTTAATTATAATTATTAATAAAATCTATTTTAATAAAAGATAATAAACAAGATACACAGTGAAATGTTCCATACCCATTTCTAAAATCAGTTCTAATTTTTGTATGAAGTAATTTTCACATTCAACTGCATTACTTATTAGACTACATATTCGATCAACATTGTTTCAATACACGTACATTACAGTACTGAACGAACACACAAAACATGTTGTGCACTTCGTAAATTAAATCTGAAAAATGCTAGTAACAACATAGAATTAACGAATAAGTTATTTTATTTGCAACTATCAACAGGTCGAACATTGTTTATGGCAATATACGAAATTCTTCCCGAAATTCAAGCTCTTACTTTAAACAACAGGACCTTGACAACAATACACAGGTAACAGCCTTTCTAATCGTCATATGTGTCAACGAGTGATGTGCTTACTATGTTTATCCACTAACTCGGAAATAATATATTGAAATCTCTCATAGTTTTGCAATGCAAACTTTATAACTTGGTTAATAATTCCAACATAACTATTAATTACCTAAGAGTGTTGTTTAAGTTATACATTGCTAATGTAGATATATGCATTCAATCACAGATCAATCAGTGAACGAAGTAAGGAAGCCTATGCTAAAAAAAAAATCTGCTAAAAATTCCTTCAATTTTCGCGTTCCCCAGCCTTCCTTCCCGGATATCCTGCAGTGGAACACTATATACAAAATATGTATGTTTAAAATACAACACCTCAACTCATCGTAAGCTTTTCGGCAAGATTAAGGTGAACACACGTTTTATATGAATGTGGTAGTCTTCACCTTAAAAACACAGCCTTACAAACGAAAACAAAGAAACTAACGCGCTTCTCCTTAATGTCTAGACCATTTTCATGTGTCTCATCCCAACATTTCCATTTATGAAACTGATGTTGAATTCAATATAGCATATATCAAGGTGGTTGTCATATTGGGGACGTAGTCCATACGGTTTTCATCTTTACCTGCACTATGTATCGGTGTGATTTGTACCTGTTTCACAATTTGTATGTTTTAAATGGCTGTTTCCATAGTTATGTAAATTCGATTCCAGAATCCGATATCCGAATCCCGACACACACATACATATATATATACAAGCACACACACGCACACAAAATCCATTGTATTTCAAATGGATTCGTTACATTGCTTTCTTTGTGTGTGAGGATGAAAGTTATGTCGCTATTTTCTTCGATTTTTCCAGGAACAAATAGATAACTCCGTGACTGGAGAAATTTCTCATCGCTGAGAGTTAAGTCGGTTACGTCATCCATTGTACCGGAATAAGAATACAGCTTCTTATTTCTCTTCCTCACGTCGAGCTTATACTCAAACATATCAGCACCTACATCTCCTGAAATAAACTGGATACAAAAAATGGAGTGGAAAGGAACGTTTCGTTGCCTGTAAATGAAGCTGTAGATACCGCATTTCAAAATGTAGAAGAAATCTGTATCCACTGAAGCCCAACTATTTGCCATAGTTTTGGATTCAAGAAATTGTAATTTCATTGAAAGTGATCCATGCTTGCTTTGCATGTGTTCGTAAAACACGTTTCTGCGAACAACATCTTCACACCTTTCAACCAAACATTTGATGGGTCTACAGACACAAAAGCTTTCGTGTTCGGCCAGCTGATTCAGAAACATGGTGCGAGTGCAGCCGAATTCCTTGTGTGAACATGGTAGAGGGATGTTCTTCACAGCAGCTTCGAGAGCGATGTTCCTTGTGTTGGTCAACGTACCACGGCATAATGGACACTGCTGCAACCTCTCGTTGCATCTTTTGCAAAGGTTGTGGCCACCATTGCACATAAAAATTGGAGGTTTGACGATTTCCACGCAGACTGGACATTCGAGATCTTTCCACAGTTTTTCTTCTCTCGACGACATAATTATATCTGAAATCAAAAGATGAGCATCTATGTAGTCACATTTGACCGATCGATAATTCTCTGATTGATTGTTTCTATCTTGGGCATTTGCCCAGAATTTTCAATGAAGTATGTTTGAGGAGGTGAAAAGGTAAATTTTGCATCAGCATTTTAAGAGTGTCAGGGAAAATTTTGAGGGTTAGAGGTATGGGATAAATCACTACACGCTCACTTGGGTTGAAAAACATTGTCAAAGCAAACACGTGTAGCGCCAATTTCCACCACTATAGGCAGCAACGGCGCATTACTTGTTACCACTTGACGAAAGAAGAACGCTCGCCAAAGAAATTCTGTTTCAACAATTTTCAATTTTGAATATTAATTTGAATGTATTGGGTACGTCAGCACTCAAGCTATTTTTCATCTGTCACACTATACGGTGCCCAGACCCTTATCATAACAAAAATAAGAGCGTGTCTGTAAACCAAAATATCCTTACCTGGGTTAAAAGCTGAGGCTGTAAAGGGACAATCAGCACAAACAAGGACAAAACACACACAGTCCTACGAAGATTATAATCTCCGTACGTCCAGACGCCGGAGCCTCGTTAGCCTGCAACATGCAGTCCGGGGTGTACTACGTGGAAGTGAGGTTGACGATTTGGTGTACTACGTGGAAGGTTCACCCGTTACGTCCCTTTTCCCCTTAAATTTCTAGGATCGGATGGTATATTGTTGCATACAGGTATGAACCCATAAATATTGGTGACGACGAGGCGATACTTTCGTTGAAGTTCAAGGAAAACCATTGAAGGCCAACAAGTAACAGCTTCTTTGTGGTATAATTTACGTAGGTCATTACAAAAATAAGTTTCGTGTAACGGTATTTTCGGACGTAATGTACGGTCACAGGCACTTGTGAGTTGTAACAATTCCATTGACTATCAGTTGTATAGTTACAACTTATAAGTGTCTGAGACTGTGCGTATGTGGAGATCATACCGTCTGCATTTAAGGGACATTCGTCTGTCTCGCTGTGAGTAATATGATCTCAATGGCATGTGCCGCGCATCGCAGGAGTATGAGGAGAGGAGCAATCTCTATGCTGAGTACTCCTTATCCATAAGCTCTTGAATTACTATGACGAACAGATATAGTCATATAGTGTCACAGACGTGGACAGAAGATGAAGTGACAATTTTAAAATCCCCATTCTCGTGTTCTGCGGGACCCCACACAACAGCAGCAATTAACTTAAGATACGATCCTCGACGGAAGTTGTGGTGGCAGATGAATCCACTGTTAGCCCTGCAGACTTCCACTTTCAAACAATCCTCAGGTTACAGGACTCAATGGCTTTACTCAGCCTCTAGCAAGCACAAGCTATACCTTGCATCTCACCCCGGCCATAGCGCTCAACGCAAGACAGTCTTCAAGCACTACAAAGAGCAAGTTTACCATCAAAAATTTGAAGGACGATTTCTGAAGCAGCCTGACCATCGTCAAACCTTTCTTTTCTAGGTCTCTTCTATTCCTTTGTTTCAAGTCCACTTTAGTCTCAGATAGGTTAACTGATACTGGATGTACCGTAGTTGCAAGCGGGATCCAATTTATTGTGCAATCTGCCATTAATATGCCATTTTGGGTAGTGATACAAGTCACTCGATTCACCAGATATTATGTTCAAGTGCCTGTCAGAATTATTTACTGTTACAGCGATACTATATCTTCCAGCAGAATTAATGCTCTTTCTCTCTGGGTACTGTTGTTCTATATATGTTAGAATGTGTGTGTGATCAGAATTCGAAACCTATTCCATGATCCATTTTTCATTTCTCTCCAGAACTACAACATCCGATAGGTGATTTGCGTTACTGTAAACTATTATTTGAAAAACCTTTAAGTTCACAAAATTTTGCCTTTACAGGCCCGTACCCAGGATTTTTTTCAGGGAGGGCCAGATCCGAATATATATATATATATATATATATAATGTGTGTGTGTGTGGACTCTATTATTTACATTCAATTCTTCGAAGCATTTGAATAATTATGTGTTCCACAAATTAATAATGTTTTCAATTTTTTTTTAATGTTCTTGCACCAGCACCAATGAACAGTCATGATAATTCAATGTTTGGAAAATAATATATTTATAAATTAAGTGATACGTATTATTATAATAGAGAACATGTCTAAATGTGAGTTCTCACACACAAAAAAGATAATTTTTTTCGCCTCACGACTGAAGTTTGAAAAACGTCTCGACAGAAATTAAAAGGAATGGACTGTCCCGACTAAATCGGTAAATCGGGACGTTTGGTAGCCTTATATGAATGGTTATAAAACTAAAACTATTGAAACTAAAACTATTGAATATTACAGACTTCTGAAGCCTTCCTCTCTACACCACAAACACATTCATTTATGCAAGAACAAAATTGAAATTTTTACAAATTTGAAAAGTCGTTGATATTATTGTATCTTTTTACGGGCCTGCGCCTTTATAACGCTGGTGGTTTCTCAGATATTGGTAGTCGATATGACCGGACACCGCCATTTCGTATTGGCACTTTATTTAGCTTTAGACAATAAATACCCTAAAGTAGCCTCTGGGCTGCGTCCCGGTACTCTTCGTCAATTATATTAGGCTACGAGAGTTTTGAAATTTGTCATTTTTGTTTGTGCATCAATTTTCAATAGCAAATAATTTGTAGTGGGAATATTGTGAGGAGAAATATTTTTCAAAGGAGCCAAACCCAAGTCGCTTTCTGTCACTTATTTTGTTCAGTTGACAGAAGTGGTGAGTGACTAATGCATGAATATTTTCTCACTACAGTTGTTCTACATTCAACAGGCTAGTATTAAAAATAAAATTAGTAATGTAAGTATTACTGTTCCAAGTATAATAATATAGTCATCGATTTCTCAATTTATATTAATTAAAATTATGCGGTGTTCAAGTTGCAACATGCCAATGAAGATCAGCTCTTTCCAGATGAATTAAATGATGATGGTGGAAACTAGAAGATTTCATTAGATCCAGTGGTTGACAATTAATTTAAACCTAGTTATTTATTTGTCAATAAAAGCTCTGGCGTCTGGGCTTACTGCTATTATGATCCTCTGTGGGACCTGTGAGTGTGTTCTCCTTGTGTGTTTGTGACTGACCTTTCGTCCATTTTATTTTATCAAAAGTGGCATAAAAGCGATGTAAAATAAATAAATTCAATCAATCAATATTTGTCAACAAGCCTAGACATACCTACGCGAACTATCGCGTCTTACGATTATACTCGTACTATATATATTGATATTTAATTTTAAGGGTACATGTTAAAAAATGTGTAAAGTTTCAAAATTAGAAAGGCATTTTTGAGGAAAATTGTTGGACATTGACTTTTTTAAAAAATAATTGACCGCGCTGCGGTCTCACAAAATGTAGAAAACCATTGTCCTAAAGCATTGCATTGTTAGAATTTAGAATTTTTTAGAATTTCTTTAGAATTTAGAATTTCTTTATTCATGGGCGAAGTTCAGCCTGTGGCTGCTCTACCACTTAACCCGCAAAATCTACTACAATAAAACAGACAAAATACAATTACTACTATAACATACGAATTCCATTACATTTTCACTTCTAAATATTTCAGTAATTAACACACTAAAAAGATAAAAAACAATTTTTCTCATTCACACACATCAAAATGTTCATCTTGGGTTCGAATCTGCTCATTTTTTGTTTTGATTTCAACGTAAGCATGCTGAATCTAGTCATGTGTACTGAGGATTTGTCCTTGCTCATGTAGAAGTACTTTTGTTACTGCCCTTTTAAAGCTGTTATATGTCGCACACGAGGTAACATCTGGTGGCAGCGCATTCCAACAATATGCAAAAGCAGCTTTGAAGGATGACAGGAATATGGATTTTGAGAATCTGTCCAGATTAAGTTTCTTAGAGTGTCGAGTCGTGTAGTTGTGTATGTCGTGTCTAAATTGGAGTCTGTCGTATAAGTATGTGGGTGTTTTTGTTTGCAGAATTTTGAATATTGTGCAGGCCAGATGTAGTTTTCTGCGTCGTGTCATATTCAGCCAATTAACGTCATTTAAGTAAGGCAGTATGGGATCCCTTCGTTTCAAGCTAAATGCAAAACGTATACAAGAATTCTGTACTTTTTGTGCAATTTTAGCATTCTTTTTTGTTAAATTAACACCGTAAACAACGTCACAGTAATCGAAAATTGGAAGAACTAGAGCTTGCATAAGGCGCAATTTAACATCAGTCGAAAGTAAGTGCGATGATTTATAGAGTGATCTAAGTATACCATAAGCTTTTGAACTCTGAGACGTTACGTGGTTTTGCCAGTCAAGTTTCTCATTAAATATCACACCTAAGTTCTTAACAGTTGTGCAGTGTGGGACCCTCTTATCATTAATATTAATTGATAACCCATTTATTTGAATTTTATTTAAGGCAGCGCTAGAACCAATTAATGTAAAGCAGCATTTAGAGGGGTTGATTACAAGACCATTACGTTTACACCATTTATAAATAGCATGAAGGTCACGGTTCACGAGACCAATTGCTGGTTTTGCATTTTTGGGGTCTACTGGCATCATCAGCTGCGTGTCATCTGCATAACAATGAGGTACACTGTGTCGTACATTTAGGGGTAGGTCGGCGGTAAAGAGGGAATATAGAAAAGGGCCTAGAATACTTCCTTGCGCAACCCCTGAGGGTATCGTAAGGGGAGTCGATATAGCTCCTGAGGGAAGCGTCACCGATTGCACTCGCCCAGTAAGGTAAGACTGGAACCATTTTATTGCTCCCGGCGAAAAACCGTAGTAACTCATTTTCGAAAGGAGTAGCTGATGAGATACAAGATTAAACGCCTTGGACAAGTCAAGCAACACCAAGACTGCAGCCTTACTTTCGTTTAGTGTTTGTAAAATGTCGTCTGTTACTTTCATGAGCGCCGTTGCGGTGCTGTGGGAAGGTCGGAAACCAGACTGTACTGCAGGCAATATTTGATTTTTGGTAACAAAACTTTCTATCTACTTGTACACTGCTTTCTCGATAACTTTTGATAAGACAGGTAATATACTAATTGGTCGTAAGTCGTTCATGTCGGTCACGTGTCGTTTCTTCGGTAAGGGCAGGATTCTAGCCTCCTTCCATGCAAGGGGAAAGGTGTTCTTATCTAACGAGAAATTTATCAAGTGAGTAAGAGGTGAAAAAATGTGTGGAAGAATTAGCTTTATCATTTTTAGGTTTATGCCGTCTGTGCCACAGGAATTGGAACGGATTTTGGACACGAGTTGTGCAATTTCTACTTCTTTGACGGGTCGAAAGAAGAATTAATTTCGAATCATGGACGTTTCTATTGATGTGGAACGAGAGGTAGGCTTTCTTTTCCTGTCTTATAACCGACGTGGTGAAATTCCGCAGTTCTTTATAATAATCCCAATGTGACGGATTGTTCGTCAGTTTATATTTTCTGAGAGCATTATCTCTAAGTTTCATTAATAGTTTGGTATTGTCGGTTACCCACGGTACTTTTTTCTTGGCTATTCGTGCAGTACGTATAGGGGCATGCTTATCGAAAATAGTCTTAATACCATTATTAAGAAAGTTTACTTTTTTGTCAATACTCTCTAAGTGCTTAATATTGTCCCAGTGAAAATGTTTAGCGTCCGTTTCAAAACTCTCCATATCGAACGATGAGTAGTTTCTGTACGAAATTATTTTGAAACGTTTGTCGGGTTTCTCAAGAAGGACCGTGATGTAAGTCAAACAATGGTCTGAATTGCTGATCGGCACCGTTACGTCAGCGGAGTGTACAATGGATGGATCATCTACAATGATGACGTCCACTAATGTTTTAGAGGTTCTTGTGATTCTAGTGGGTTTACGAATGACTTGCGTCATGCCGAAAGTATCTACTATTGATTTGAGGAAAACTGTTTCTGGTTTATTAGGTGATAAATAATCGCTATTCATGTCACCGGCTACAATTAAATTATCCACAGCAGGAAACACGTGCGCAATGTAATCTTCAAGAACTGACAACCTAGTATAGGGAATATTTGGGGGTCTATATGCGGCAATTATGCCAAGTGATTTGTTATTTACTTTCAATGACGCACATAGTATTTCTATGTCCTCGCCGGGAGCAACATTTTCGCAGTCAAGCATCTGGGCAGGAATATCAGCACGACAGTAAACAACAATGCCACCGGCGCGTTTGTGGACTCGATCCTTTCGAAGTACCGTGTAGCCTTCGACGTGGAAACTGGAAGCGTCATCGTTGTCTTTCAGCCAACTTTCTGTGACGATTACTACATCATATTCGCTTTCGAGAACAATGTGTTTGAACTCATCTATTTTCCCCGAGATGGGGTTGAACTGTGGGGGGCAAGAGGAGGGAGCACAGTCGCAAGCATTCAAACAGAATACTACAAAAAAGTGTTGTGTGTAAGTAGAAGTACTGCCAATTGTGGGGTACTTAAAGAATTAGGTCTAAGCAAAGAGACAGTACAAGCTAGGATGAGAACTTTAAAGTATTGGCTTCAGCTAGCAAGGGAGGGTAACACGACACTTAAGGGTCAATGTCTGATAATGCAAGTAAGAGAAGAAAATACACGGAACTGGGCGAGGGATATAAAAAACATGTTGAACTCTATTGGGATGGGGTGGGTTTGGGAAGCAGGAGGGAGGGTAGATACATCAGTTGAAAATCAAATTAGAGGGAGACTTATGGACATAGACAGACAAGAAATACTAGCCGACTGTCAGACGAAAACTTCACTAAGAGATCATTTGAAATCAAGGGATTGGGGGAAAGCAAGATACATAAACTTGGTAGGCAAAAAAGAAAGGGGAGGGATAGCATGGTTCAGACTGGGGGGTTGGAAACAAGTAAAAATAAAGAATGAAGCAGGGGAAACTATATGCTCTTTGTGCGGGGAGGGAGAGACGGGCGAGCATCTGCTCTCTGCCTGCCCCTCTACGCGTGATTTACGAGACAAGTGGGTTGAGAACGTAACAGAGAGGGAAATAATGGAAGTGGTAGAAGACAGAAGAGGAATCATAAGTGAGATAGTGCAACGAGTGGGGAGATATTTGTGGGAAGTGAGGGAGCGACGAGGAAAGGCGTTAGCGGACAGCGATAAGAACGAAGAAACCGCACAAAGTGAACCAAGCGTGTAATACGTGTACTGTGGGTCTAGCAGTGTGCAATGTATATTTGTTCTGTTCTGTTTTGTTTTTCACATTATTCAACAAAGAAATTCAAATGCAAGTAAGTCTCCAGACAGGAGGCCGAATGAACCGGACACACAACTTTATTTGCATGTGCAATATTTCGATTGTTAAAATATACTAATTATGTTTAATTTTTTCTTTTGTATCTGATCAACTGCTAAGAGTTATTTGTATACTAACGTAAAGAAGGTACAATATTAATACATGACTTTGAGGGAAGAGAAGTGTGTGTAATGTAAAATTAATGTAGTGCGTACAGCGTACAGCTCGCACAAGGAAAATGTAAATAAATACAAAAAATACTGACGCGATTGTGAGGCACTGGAGGGGAGGGGTCCGGTTGGGAAGTGTCGGGGGCGACGGGCAGCCTGTGAAACCGTTACCTCTTTTCCTAGGGGTCCGAGGGAAGGGGCGAGTTCCAGATGCGCCGTGCGCGGGCAGGTTTACCAACTGCTTAGTTTGAGACATTGTTTACTAGTGAGTGAAGGAACAGAGCAGATACGTATATTAATGATATGAAACAGCGTACTTACGTTGAGAGAAATCCTTGTGGGTGTCCAACTGAGCAGCTCGAGCATAATTACATATAATGAAAGATGAACACTATACACAACACACACACACACGCAAATACACGAATACAAAAAGTTAATTTTCATTGGCTGTTTCTTTAACATGGTTAAAAAGGTATGAAAAAGTTTCACATAGAACACTAAAAACACACTCATAGTTTCGTCTTCGGCGACGCTCACATTACGACCGCTTGCACGTGAGGGATTTCAATTCACGCTCAGTTTCTATAAAATGTTTCCCTTCCGGCGTAACTACCACAATCTTTCCATCGATCGTGTAGCACTTGTTGTTGCCGAACGTTGCCTTGGCGACTTGGAGAAGCCTTTGCCTCTTTGGAGTCAGCGACTCCGTTAGTAGGTATTGGCTCCCCTTGAAGTTCTTCGCTCGCCACAAAGCATCGCGATGTTTATACGACATGTATTTTATAATCAAAGGTCGATGACCTTGTCTGACGACGTCGGCCGCCGACCTTCTCTTTCTCGGTGCTCCCAGGCGATGGCATCTGCTCACGAAGTCAGAAGAAACTTCAACGCCAAGTTTTGTGGAGAATATCTGTAGAGCAACTTCCGTGGGGACGTCCTCCGGCGTTTCCGGTACTCCATGCAGCAGCAAGCACTCCCTCCGGCTGTATTGTTGCAGCTTATCTAATTCCTCTTCCAAATGAGTCAATTGGGATTGAATAGTTTCCATGTCTTCCCGGAAGACGACCAGCTCGCCTCTGATGTCCTGCAATTCCCTCCGTAACTCCTCAAGTCCAGAAGGGGCATCAGCCACCCTTGCCCCGGGATCCAACTGCGCCCCGCCGCAAAGAGCCGCTTCCACCTTGTCCTCCACGGTCTTGAGTTTCGCCTCCAGCGCGCTGCATCGTTGCCCGACGTGCTTGTTCGCCATGGCTCTTGTGGTAGCACTGTCTCCGCGTCGCTATTCACTCACAAGCACGAGAATTGAGAACTTTTTTGTAAAAAGTGGAATTTTAGTACGTTGTGGGATATGGAGCGAAATCTATAGTACTACAAGCCACGGGTTGATTACTTATACGTGCCGTAAGAACATTTGGCGGCGTGATAATGCTCTATGTTAATAAAAAGCGAACGTTATTTTCGGAGCCGACTTTACACGCGTCTAGTACTATCCGCCATGAACAGGACGAAGAGTGTAGAACACTAATAGGTAAAAGTATGCATTACGTAACATACATACATAAAGAGATCAGCAGACAATAAAACTGAGCATGAACGAACAAAAAGGGCCTTCTCGTTGGCGTAGTGGCAACATTGTCACCTTGTAATAAAGGGGAACAGGATTTAAACCCCCAGTACAGGTACTTTACACAGTGAATGCGATCCCACTTTAAACAAAGTTGAGCCCTGCTCAACACAAATCTTGACTTAAAAATAAACTTTCTCTTGAAAGAACAAGAACGATGGCTGATAAGGAAATAACATGAAACTGGAGTACAGGAATAGCTAAGTAGGTTCACACTAACAACATCTAACAGAAGACAAACTTCACAAAAATATAAGAAGGATGAAAAGTGAAATTGTAAAAGTAACAGCATATGTTGAACTATTTTTCGCTCAGATTGTACGTACTCAAACATACCTTTCTCGCTCTCGGTAGAATCTGAGTGCGCAAAGTAACGAATACAAAATCACTAACGACCACTAATCTATAATGCGAAAACCATCAATGTTGAGTTTCTTATTTTCTTTGGTAAGTGTGGAAATGAAGAAATTTGATCAAATCATGTAGTAAGTTAAGTACTTGTCTTCTGATGGGTAAGATCTTATCATATCTTATCCGTAATTCCATTCTTCTCACTCACTGACAGAAGATAATTTCTTGTTTGAATTGGTTTCAAAGTTCACTTCATATCAACCATGATATGTTCCACGGTAGTGGCGCAGCTAGGATATTTTTGTTTGGGCTTGCTTCATTCTCATTGGAAGCTCTACGTACTTTTGGCCGCCATGTTTGGTAGATGGTGAGACAACCAGATTGTACCTTTCCTCACTATACCTTTGTACAAATTGTCCTCGCCCGTTTTATTGAGTATTTGGTGTTTTTCTATTCCTTGCGTTACACGGCATTTACAACGATATAAAGATACACGATACACATACCACAGTAAAATGATGGCTGTAACTCCGTTTATTTCTAACGAACTTACGTATATCCTGTCTCAAATTAAAGCTTATGCGATACTGTGAAAAGTTACTGAACACCTTTCCCAATGAAACTAGCCAGATTAGAGTAAATGCAGTTAATATTTAGAATTTTTTCTGTTATGTTCAGAAAACAAGGGATAATTGGATAAATCCATTACAATTTATTAAAGCTCATGTAAACATTCGTTCCTTCCCTTCACTTCAAAATAAAAATCGTTAAAACCGATTCGCTGGTTCTCGACATGTTGAGCCATAGAAGTAATTAAAGATGGCTTCATATTTCAAAATGGCGGTGAGTCAGGCTAGGTATATCCATTTTGGCCGAAAACATGTAAGAGGTGTAGATGCAATGTGGTAAGTTTGGTCTAAAACGACATTTTCCTTAACAAACCCTACTCTACATAAAGGATATTTCTAGCCGTTGTGAGAGGCATAATTTAAAAAGATTGTGAAACGGATATTGATTGATTGATTGATTTGCTGCTTTAAGTTTACTTTATGCACAGAAAGGCTTATCGGGACTGGACCTACAGTTTAAAGTGGGATCCGAACCACTATGTATCTCCACCAGGTAACGAACCCGGGACCCCTTGATTACAAGGCGGCGACGCTACCACTACGCTATCGGGGAGGCCCCTCGCGAAACGGATATGTGTGGAGGCTTTATTGCTTGTATTAACTTTTTAGGTACTTCCAATGGAGATATATTTCATGCCATATTACTTGCATGTACTTGTTCGGCCCGTTGATGAAGTGAATAGTAATGGTACTTCATAATTCTTTAATAATGGCAATCATGTTCTACGAGGGGATGCTGAAAAGTTCGTAGCCCGACGTAGAAGGGATGCACTTGGAATGATGGAACTTCATAGTTACTCAACATAGCCTACTCCCCTCGAAGCTCAATGCACTTTCTGACCCAGTGCTCCAACTTTTGCAAACCACTTAGAACGAATTCTGAAGTTTGCTCCTCGTACCAATGCTCTTTGGCAGTAATCACCTCCTGATCAGAATCAAAATGTCGTCCCTCCCGGTGTTTTTTGAGCTGAGGAAACAGAGACTATAACGACGCACGGTTTTAGAAGCGATATCGGGAGGAGCTACGGAGAGCGTGTCCTTGGCGACAAGCCAATGGCAGGAGTGCAACGTTGTACAGTTAGGAAACTGCGGCGCGCGAGTTAAACACCGTGTCCTGTATTTTTCTTGCGAGCAAGAAGTTTTCATGAAACTCGCCACTTTAAGGTTCATCATAAGATGGGGCACGACATTTTGAACCTAACTGTCCAAGTCCCATGAATTTCCGTCGCCTACAGCCGGAGTTATCGCTTCTTGAAGAAACACGGGAAACAGCACGTCTCAATACACACACACACACACACACACACACACACACACACAATAATCCTTTCATTTCCCTTTCGTCTGTTATCGTCGTGGCCACCGTCTTGACGCGTGAGTTGTTGTGTCTTCTATAAAAAATGGATGTTAAATTCGGCTGAATGTACACAATAACCCTTCATTGTCGTGGGCGTTCACGAACATTGCGAGTCGCAGTTCGAGTTCAGCATTTTCGTAGCAAGGGTAGTGTAAAATTATTAATTTATTAGTACGCCACGAAGAACAGTTGTGCCTTGTGAGAGGATTCAATACAGCCCTTATTGCCGGCCCCCTTGGCGGAGTGGTTAGCACATAGCGCTACGACACCAGGTGTCCAGGGTTCGAATCCTGGACTGGGCATGGATGTTTGTGAGTGTTCATCATTTTCATCATCCCCATCCCCATATTCGCAAATTAACCAGAAGGTGAAATAAAATAAAGCAAATCAATGAATTAATACAACCCTTATTGATTGATTGGATTTATTTTACTTCGCTATTCCGCCACTTTTGGCTAATCGCGAAGATGAGGATGAGTAATTATGTGATAAAATTGATAAAGGGACATTTACAAACACCCATGCCCGGGCCAGGATACGAACCCGATAAACCTGGAGTCATAGCGCGCTGTGCTATACAGCCGGTTATGTTCGACTGTTGTTGCAATAGTGTGTGTTCCGTGAGTGTTATTTAATAATGTCGCTCTCGAAAGCTAGCACCAGTAGTACAGGCACCAATGGAAAAATGAAACGTTCACAAGACAGAAATCTTTCTTTAAAAGTGTTCAAATATTTCAAGGAATTGGCGTGGGAAGAAGTCGAGAACTTACGGCTAAAGTGTGTGGTGTAGTGTGCACAGGGTGTCGCGTATTATAAAACAGGGTAAAATATCTACCACAGAAATCGGTGAACCGCTATTCAAATCTACAGGGAAACATGCTAGAAAACAGAAACGAGAGCGATGATGATGACCTCGGCGTTCGTCTACAATAAATACCTTCAAACTTCTTTCAGGTATGAGTTTTTCTTATATGCTGCAGTGATGTGATATTATAATCCTGTGTAGAAATATTTACTATATTATTTCACTACTCAAATATAATGTGCATGCATTACATGTAAAAAAGCTGAATACTGTGCACAGCGAATTCTCTGTGTTTCCCTTCCGCTAGCAGCTGGTGTGGCAACAGCGCGATAGCACTGGCTGCGTATTGGCTGAACTCATGTTCCTTATAAAAGCGTACGCCGTATAGTCCGATCGGGGTAATAGGGTGGATGATCATGGCACTGAAAACCCAGGATTCGCAATTTCTGCTGTGTTGCTCCTGTTCGATGGGCAGAGACATTGTCGCTGAGAAACAGGACACCCTTTTTGAATTCGTTTGCTGAGCAGACATGGTCACTTAATAAACATGAAAAAACAAGAAAGCCTGCCAATTATGCAATGCCTTCTGATGCAAGGGTATCTACTTTGAATACTTAGTAGACCTTCCTGTAAACATTTTGGGAACTTGTCGGGCTACGAAACCTAGAAATCCCCTCGTAGTAATTGAAACGTTGTATTCATGTTTCTATGCATGTCGTGATAATGAGAGAGGGCTTCGTGAAAGAAGCTCTTAGCATTTGGAAACGTAGCCCCGGCAGTCTATAGGTTAAAATGTGTAGACTGTGATGGTGAAGAAAAATCATTAAATTTGCATATATTCAAATGCATTTCATAGAGTTGCTAACTTAGCTAATAAAAAAGTAAAAAAAAAGAAGTAAAGTGCTCCCCTGTGCATAGCACCACGCCATGAAGGCGTGTAGGGGGTGTGGGGGTAACGCCCCACACTTTCTTGATCCGGTCCTGAGTGGGTGTGATGTGATCAGCATCACGCCCCTGACCGCCTTTACCCCCACAGGTTTTCCCAGGTACCCATGTCATTCGACGCTGGATGGGCGCCGGCGCCGCTTCCAACGTTAGAAAAGTTCCCGGATTTGAGCCGGTCGGGGATCGAACCCAGGACCTTTAGCATGGTAGTCAGACGCGTTACCGACTGAGCCACCGCGGACTCAAATTAGATAATATGTTTCTAAAATGCCACTTATTTCACTTACCCCATATAACCGTTATTATCAGTGGCGAAGCGTGACTAGTCATCGCAAGACTTGCCAAACGTCAGAGTCAATCTTTCAACCGGGGAATGGATTCCTACAGTGATAATGATGATAACAGTATTCGCAGGGGTTGCTCGTTCGGCGGCGCAGATCGTATGCGCAGTTGTCCGTGGATGCATGACGTCATCGTCGAAACACTCGGCACGGAAAAGGTTGGTTCCTTATGCAAATATTGAGATATTTGACAACGAATATCTTCTAAAATATACTAGCAGGGGAAACGTTACAACTTTTACTGTTAAGATTCATCCTTTCTAAACAATTTATCACAAAGTTGATTCAAATGTATAAAATGGTTTTCAAGAAATCTTGTAACGAAGGAACCCCTGTTTTGTTCTCTCGAGGCTTCCAATGTAAGGGAGTTTTAACTTTTTGCTGTATGTTTTGAAATAAGATTATTTTGTCCTTGTCAACTGAAATCATGCCTAAATGCTATGGAAAGCTGTGAAAACAATTATCAGAAAACTAACGGAAGAAATCTAAAATATCACAGCTTGATTGATATAAAAAATGCGGGATTGCCTATTTTTGTGAAAAAGGCATTGTGCGAGATCTAAAAGCAGAACTTTTTAATATTGTATGTAAATGTAAGGGTGTAATAAACGTGACTGCTTCCCGTAAAATATCACTGCACTCTCCACATTTCTCTTCTGTCTTTTCTTTGGCGCCGTCAATAGCTTCAACACGTTGTTTTTTATATATATTTGTCACATATTTGTTTCAATTAGTATTCTGCTCGTTCCGCCACCTGAAAGCAGCAGCAGCTAGGGCTCAAAGGGCAGTGCAGTTACACCGAAAGGAGGCTCGGATATGGCAGGCTTCAGAAGTTAACTCATCCAAATTAAATTAAACAAGTATGTGCTCTCTCTAAATTTAAATCATAGTTCACAAATAATTTGATTAAAAGTTTTTAAAGTATCTGTTTTATTTAATAGCGTATTAATTGGTGCATTCTTCTCCAGCATAGCTATAGACAGTGACCACACTACGGCGGGGAGGGCAGGAAAGGCCCCCTATTCTCGTTCGACAATTTATCTCTCTCTATCTTATCTGCCCCCAGTAAAACGACAAAAATAAATAAATGAATGAATGCTCTTTTAGCCAAAATATACATTTTTGTGTCGTATGTAACGGAATAATAAACATGATTGCCCCGGGAAAATATGACTTACCCCTCCATCTTTACTATTGCGCCGTCACTAGCTACAACATATTGTGATTTCTATTGTTCCCACATATTTATTTTAATTGTAATATTGTGAATTATATTCCACTGTGTTACCTCACGTAGCCAACCCCCCACCCCCACACACGTACGATTTCAGTTGTAAGTTTTAGACTAAGCTTATCAAATGTCCACTTATATCTTTGTATTCTTGAGCAATTAAAAAAAATAATTTCGCCCCTTCTTCTGGACTATTTCATAGCAATGTTTTCCCACTGGAAGCCCCTTTGCAGATTGAGATCCGGGGCTATAGCCTTCCCAAGCCACCGTCCCCTCCAAATACTCTCTTGGCCTCATGAAAGAAAAATATATGTATTTCTACGAAATCTTAATTTGACTTGGCAGTTTCTTTTTTCGAACAGGAATAAGTTTTAAATTTTAATAGCTTATAAATTTACACTAGCAATTTTGAGTAAAGGTTTTGCGTAACCCTAAAAGTACATTTAGAGACTGCAAGGTCAACTCTCGATATTTCAGATATATTAATAATTTCCATCACAACGTCTTGTAATAATTATTTGTTACTTCAATAATCTCCTCGCAAATGTTTCTCGCATATTAAAACATAGATGCCATTTTCTGTTTATTTCCTTGTAATGCTGACCTCCGTGGCGAAGTGGTTAGCTCAACGCTTTACGTTTCCAAGGGCCCCCAGGTTCGAATCCCCCCCCTGGCATGGGTCTACTCTCCTTTCTTCAATTTCATCATATCATCACGCATCCTCATCTTTGCGATTAGCCATATGTGACAGATAAGCGAAGTAAAATAATCTAAGTCTATTAATCAATTAATTTTTTAAACTCTTTAATTCTTCTTTAGCGTGCCACGTTTTTGTTAAAATTATATTACGATTTGTAAAATGACGAAATTCTAAAGGAGAACACGTAACTTTCTTTGTAGCGCATCGGTCAGAAAGTTTCAGGAATATGGATTTTCCAAATACATTTTTTCACATATACTTTGCCCCCTTTTAAAAGTAGCACGTTTTCAATTATGTTACTAATCATTAAAAGAATGCCTCAATACCCCTCCTAAAAGTAATAATATACTTTCGCTCTCTGAATCTCCCATATAAATGCTAGGGGCCGTCTGCTTCAGCCGAGCTCACTGCTTCTCCGGTGACATCACGCGTTCGTGCAAGATCGACAATCTTCGGATTGCTTTATCTAATCTCTATGTACCTTGTCACTATTGAAGCAGGTGTCTTGTGCTGAGATAGTTGGAAGAGTGGTTGTTTCATAACCACAGGTTAGTGTTACGATTCTAGTTTCAACTCATTTGGTAAAGTATGTTTTGTTTGCTGCTCTATCATGAACGATGTTCACCGTGCAAAATTGCAATGAAAAATGTGTCGGTATTTAGTCAGGAAGCACGAAAAAATGAAACTGAACAATATTAGTATAGTCAAGTCAATTGAGAATACGAAGGTGACACGTCAAGATTTGCGTTTCTACTGCAGCATCATGGACGTCCGGAAGGGGGCAAAGGGGAAAACGCGCCCCCTGAAAAATGAGTCAACCAAAAATTATATATTTCACGCATATAATCTCATTTAAGCCACAATAATATATATTAATTATTGCATGAACATGATAACTTGAAATTGAAGCAATGTTTCTTTGAGGAGACAATACTATTAGGGGGGGGAAACGTGCTGTGATTGCCCCCCTGGAAAAAAATACTTGCTTGCCCCTCCCTGGAAAACATCTTGCGGACATCCATGTGCAGCATGTAGAAGATAATGTAACTTTATTAAATATGATATTTTGTTTTCACGTTTGATCTAGTTGTGCGTGGATATCAGCGAGACAAAAGTTTTACCCATAAGTGCTAGCTATATATCAGTTGAAGAACACAAGATTCTAAATACCTCAGGATTTGTAGAACGCCCCTTTTTGTGATAAAAAGAAATAGTGGTCTCATGTAGGTACGGTAAAGTTCCAATTGCCATTAAGCCACATTTGGGGGAATGGGGGTGGGCGAGGTGGTTGTAGGGCCACCCATATTTTCTATCTCGTCATTTTGGAGGGGTGATCAGCACCACGCTCTGGCCCGCCTAGCCCACCCCAAAGGGTGCCTCCAGGATCCCAGGAAGCTCTCAGAGTCGATTCATGCAGGGACAAGGTCGGAAAAATTTCCGATCTTGGATCATCCACATCGGGAATCGAACTCGGGTCCGGTAGCAGTCAGACACACTACCGACTGATCACCGCGGCTCTCTGGCACTATTCATATAATAATCCATAACTTTTATTAATGAATTAATTGATTTGTTTTAAGTCCACTGTATGCACAGAAAGACTAATCGGGACTGGACCTACAGTTTGAAGTGTGATCCGATCCACTATGTGCCTCCACTGGGTATCGAACCCGAGACCCCTTGATTACAAGGCGACGACGCTACCACTGCGCCATCGGGGAGGCCCAATAATCCATAACTATTCCAAATATTACCTATTATTTATCTATTTCCTTCTATTTCTTTATTTACGTCGCTTTTCTGCCACTTTTGACTAATCGCCACGATGAGTGATAATGGGATGATAACCCATGAAGGGACGACACTCACGAAGAACACGCATTCTGACCCGGGAACTTTGGAGGCGAAATCGAAAGCCGACAACGTAACACGCTCGACCGTTATACAGATAAATAACTATTCTTATAATATAGTCTTATAGTCTCATCATAATACAGTATTATTAGTAGATATTTTAATATCAACACACTCCTGCTATTATTATTACATGTGATACAATGGACTAGAGTCTCACGTTATGCCCCAGAAATAAAATAAACTATACAATGAGTCAAATATTCTGTTGTAAGTGTTGGAAAATATTGACACCTCGACGTCATTTTCTAATGAATTTGTCCGCGGTGACGTCATAAGTTTAACATCTTCGCCCTTCGTGGAAAAGGGGCTGCTGTTATGGTCAAACCTCTTCAAGCGGCGTACGGGAAACTCTTCATGCTCCTTGATTCGAACTAGATAGTATTTGAGGAATACCCAATCTCTTTTCTTTTTTTTCGGTGAACTTAGAATGCTTATCAACAAAGTCAGTTCTATTGTACGTACAGCCACCGGCAAAAAAATGGGACACCTAGATCCTGAAATATTCACTTCACTGCAATATGTTTTGTGTGTTGCCTATCTCTACGGCGCTGGCATGAGTTGCCATTAAAAAATTGCTATTTAGATCCACTTAACAGCGTGCATAAAATACACAGAGCGCTGCAAATTTTTAAGCCCTTTTATGTGAGAACTAACTGAGAAGTTACATTTCACTTCAGTGTTTTATTGAACTTCTTAAATCTATGATTTTTTCCCCGTTATTTTCATTTTAGCAAATTGAGTAATGTTCTGTAGCACAGTAGCACGTAAGGAGCCGCCACCAGCTTACTTTAAACAATATTTATCAAGTGGGGCATCTCACTTTTAATTCTTATGAGAGATGGCCAAACGTATAGTTTTCAGAAATGGCTCAAATTTCAGGTTGTATTTCATTTACAGAAATTGTAATGTGATCCATGGAAACAGGACTAAATTAGAGTTGGGTCAAAAATATAACCATACCAGAAGACTAAAAAATGTAGGATTTTCAACCAATTGATTCTGAAGTGTGGCAACTATCTTCGAAACACACAGCAAAGCATTTCCTTTCAAAAAATCATACTTTTTCCAGAAAAATCAAAAGTGTCGGTAACACCACTTCAAACTGTTAAACAGTCAATCAATATCGGTAGAAGAACGCAGGCGTAGTATGCTAACTCATGTACGTCATTAGGAGGGACTTTCCCGCGTTGGCACTGTCAGTGTTGCCAATACGTTATTTTTTTTCAGTTTCATTATTATTATGCAATTAAAATGCGGTGTGGAAGAGAGAATAAGCACAAAAGTCCATGTGTCACTTCGGATTTAGGATTTAGTTATTAAAACTTCGACGCCTGTCACCTTTACTACTTTTATTTAAAAAAAGTAAAATAGAATTTATGTTCAAATCTAGAGTGAGCGGTAAAGCTGTTTAACTTTTAATTTAATATCGTATAGTACCTTGGAAAAAGGTGTATGTAATAATGCTCTAATCTGATTCATCTTCACTGACTTCCCTTCCTTTCACACACCATCGGACACTTTCACTTCACTAAAAAGAAAAGCAGAGACACCAAGTCGAACACGGTATTCTCGCCTTGCTTTGATTATAATTTGAAACCCCAGCACGGCAGAGGTACTAACAACTGAAATATGATTATCTGCTAAATAAACTGTGGATCTACAATTTTTAAAATTTAATGCAAGAAATTGAATTATATCTCCAAATGAAATTTTTATACTGATAGATTTTCCGTGTGATTTTTTACAAATATTAAAGTAAAAGATCCCTTGATGACGCGAATTCCCTTTGATATTTAGACAGTTCTTTTTTTTATATACAGAAAATGTCTTCAATATTGTCAACGCCAGTTGCAGCACGTGAGTGTCTGTGTGCGTGAGAGCAAGGGATATATATTTTCTTAAGGAAGAAATCGATAACAAAAAGGTCTGGATGGCTCTTTAGACGCTGTCAAAATGGTTAGATATATTTGGGAAGATATTACGTTCGTTCTTTCCAAGTAGGCAGGAAAATATCTTTCTCGCAAATTACTTCTCCAACGAGAATTACAAATCGGTCAGAATTAGTCACTTGTCTCTGAAGTTTGCAACTATGTCAACACAATTCGAAAGCTCTTGCGTCGTGCCAGCCGAAAATGGGCACGGCAGGTTGTCTTATGGCGACCACCTCCTTTCCCGTCTCCTGCGGAGACTTTTCATGCCTCTGCGCATGCCTCTACGCAAGGGCCACACTATGCTGGCCGGAGCAAGTGAGAGAACAGCTGGGGATGCGGCGCAGGAATTGAGGCGTCCGTAAGCTCGAACGCTTTCGAGATTCGAATCTCCTTGTTCGTAAACGTATTAATTTAACTATATTTGGCGAAGCAAGTGCTTTTTCTGAGGGTAGAGCCATGGCACGGCGGCTCACCCCTTAGAGCCGCCGCTGGAGTCGATCAGGAGTGATATATCGGTTAAATTGATTGATTGAGTTCTTGTTTTAAGGCCACTTTATGCACAGTAAAGCTAATCGGGACTGGACATACAGTTTAAAGTGGGATCCGAACCACTATGTGCCTCCACCGGGTATCGATCCCGGGACACCTTAGACCGGATAACTGTGACTACTTAGATGCTCATGTTTTTATTTCAGATCTAATTATGTCATCGAGTGAAGAGAAACTGTGGAAGGATCTCGAATGTCCAGTCTGCCTGGAAATAGTCAAACCTCCCATTTTTATGTGCATTGGGGGCCACAGTCTTTGCGAAAGATGCAACAACAACTCACAGCAGTGTCCATTATGCCGTAACGCTTTGTCGAACGTCAGGAACTTCACCCTCGAAGCTGCTGTGAAGAACATCCCTCTACCATGTTCACACAAGGCAAACGGCTGCACTCGCACCATGCTTCTGGATCAAATGGATGAACACGAAGCCTCTTGTCTCAGGAGACCCATCAAATGTTGGGTTTCAGGGTGTGGACACTCTGCTTTGAAAGAGAAGATTTCCGACCACATGCTACGTATCCATTCCCTACCTTCAATGGAATTAGAATTTGGTGAATGTTATGCTTCTGTAAGTAGTTTGGTTTCAAAAGACACCTATATCCAGCTTTTGGAAATCCCCTACATTGACACCTACGGTAAAAAAATTGACATCTTCATTTACAAGCAACTCAACAAACCTGACTGCTCAGAATTTCGTATACAGTTTATTTCAGGAAAAAATGTAGGTGCTGATAAGTTTGAGTATAAGCTCATGGTAACGAAGAAAGATAATCAGCTGTATTGTTATGCGGGTCAAATGCAGGACATAACTCTCAGTGATAAGAAACTTCAAGATGAAGGAAGATTTCTAGTCGTTCCTGGAAAAAACAGAGAAATCAGCAAGATAGCTGTCATGATCACGAAGAAAACCAATTGAGCGAACCTACTTAGATAATGGATTTGTACGTGTGTACTTGGGTGTGTTGGATCAATTATTCGGAATTCGGATCTCGGAACCTATATTCAAATTTGAACTCCCTTCATTAATTTACAGGCCATATCTATGGAAACGCCCATTTAAAACATACAGAGACGATAAATCACGAATAAATCATACCGATACATGATAAAGGGAAGGGGTTAACCCGATAGAGCATGTGACCAACAAGGCGCCCATCTTGGATTCAACTTCAGTTGGCATATGACATATACAAATGGGCTAGACTTTCAAGAGAAACATGTTGCTATGCTTTATTTTCATTTAACTTTAATCCTTAAGGTGGTCTTTCAGGGACGGCGACAGGGGTGGGCAAGGGTGGGCAAGCGCCCACCCAAAAATTCCTGTGCCCACCCGATTGCCCACCCAATCAAATTCAATAAGTACATATACTTGGAGATATATGAATGATTCAATAGATACGTGTATTCTGGTATTCATAACATGTATATTTTACTTGTGAATATTATCTATGCTAGAAATGTTCAAATATTAACAACCCATAAAATCCAATTTTGTCATTAGAAAATGAAAGTAATTGCTAGAGCTATTGAAACAAAAACTGTGATCAAATGAATACTTCCATGATTAAAAGCAGATAGTAGGCTTAGGAGGCTCAAAATTATGCAGGGTATGATGAATATTAGATCAGAATTTAGGGTGAACTTGAGGTCTGCATCTTCGGGCCTCCACATGCGTATATAAATCCCGGCCTGGGTATGGTTAAAAATAATCTCCAAATAAACAAATAAAAACATCATCTTAGCGTTACTTCCTCCAGCAACACAATAAATTATTTCGACTTTTTAATTATTATTAGAATAATTTTATCAAGAAGACTTAGATGGGCAGAGGAAAGAATAATTTACAGGATTCTTGTTGGGAAACCTGATGGTAAGAGACCAGTAGGAAGGCCAAGACAAGGATGGGGGGATAACGTTGAGATGGACCTAAAAGAGATCGGAAAGGATGGGAAATATTGGATTGATCTTGCCCCAATTAGGGACAGATGGAAGTAAGGTTTGTGTTGGTGCAGCCATAAACCTTCGGGTTTAAGTATTCTAGAGAGTAAAATATAGTTTTAATTAGCTCTGCATTGAAATTCCAAAAGTGTCCTTTTTTATTTCATTACAATTTTTATATACCTGTTATCTCCAATATCAATATGGTATGCGAAATATCAACTTTATATTCATTCTACTAATAAGAAGGAATCACAATAATCACTACAATACCGAAGTGAATAAATTTTAATAAACCAGTTATGTATGGAAAAAGCTACATAATTATTCAATTGCCAATAATTGGTTTATCCTATTTAGAAATCCTCGTTCCACACAAATTTTGCCACATGAATCAGCCGAAAATGTCAACAGAATCTGTAGATGCAGCTGAAGTAAAGAAAGTAAGTAATGTCACGAAGTATCCAGAAGACGATTTTGTTAGTTTGTTCTTAAGCCCGCTTTTATGCTCAGATAGGCTAATCGGGATTAAACCTACAGTTTAACGTGTAGTCCGAACCAGTGTGCATTGTGCTTCCACCAGAGGAGGGGGGAGTAGAGGAGGGGGGAATCGAACACAGGACCTCTTCATTATAATGCGACAGCGTTATGCCATTGGGGAAAAATATACAGAAAGAACTCGCACCAAACGTGCCATTTTATCACCACAGAAGATGCGTCCATTTTAGAGGGCGAGACAAATATTTGCGACTTTCGGAAAACAACGTCATTGTTCACGGAATTAGCTACCTTGATCCACTAATGAAATGCTGTGCAATTGAAACTACCACCTCAACTTTCTAAGAGGTATGAACTAATGAAACTCCATTTTTGGAAGAGTAAGTTGTGGTTGATTTGTTTTATTTTAAGTATTTTTCTGCTAATTTTGATAATGACGACGACAAGGTTCAATGGTGATTAGATGAAAGTGACCAAGGGTCGAAAACAAACACATGCTGACACTCAAAATACAAACCGTCATAAATTATTACTTTGACAGTGGTTAAAGGGCCCCAGGGACTCGTTGCCCTGAAAGAAAAAAGGTTTCCAGGGTATTCTGCACAGGATAGAGGTTGACATTCTAGTGTGTTCGAAATGGTCACGCCATACAATCCAAGTCATCTATGAAAATAGATTAATTATTACTGGTATGGTGATAAACTTCGATGAATTCTTTGTCCTAAATCATTTTGTTACCTCAAAAAATATGTTTACGTAAGCATACGTGTATTGCGTCTCCCGCATTAGTAACATGACGGTACAGAAAACGAATAGCAACTTAGCTCTTCAATTCTGAATAGATTTTGAATCTTACTTGTTTATTATTTATGAGTGGTAATTTGTTAAAATAGCGTTTCTTTAGCCTAGGAATACTTCATGGACAATAAACAAAGAATTGATTTTCCGTGTGTGTTTTAAATCATTCCTAATAAGACGTTCATTTTAATCCAATCATTCAGTGGCGGCGATTAGGAGGAGCAGCAGTAAGTGGGGATGCAGTTCCCCGCGCCACATTTTGGCACTTTTCGCCCCTGCACTATCGCCTATTAATGCTAAGCCTTTTCTACCAAGAAAAAGTATATTGTCCTTCCCCCTCAAATATTGGCACCCAATCGCTGCTACTACAAACATTCATATAATTTTGTCAGTTGTACAAACCTTGTAAGCTAAGAAAAGTGACCCCCAAGGAGTAAGAAATCTCTTTCAGTCAGAAACTCATAGATGAAAATACTAACGTGCATTTAAATTAGAAGAAACTTCACGATTGTCTACCATCGCACTTTCTATCACTGTCGTCGAATACATAAAATCAAGTATGTGCCTTGTATTTGAAACACAAGCTTAAACCTAATTCACATTTATTTCACTGTATTAACATGCATGAAAGAATGTGATTAGAATGCATGGCTGCGCATGGGTAAACACTTCTTGAAATACCGGTAATTGTGTCCCATCAGAGACAAAGCGAAAGGAAATGGAACAAGATGCGAGAATAAATTTAAAAAGAATAATGAGGAAAACAGGAAAAAGAAAGGTTAAAGAAGTAAGAGGAAAATCGGGAGTGTAAGAGAGAGGGGGATACATACGTCTTACATACACATATATACTATATGGTCTTAGATTTATACTGCCCACCCTAATCTATCAATATGGAGTTTCGGCCCACCCTATCCAAAATTCCTGGCGCCGCCCCTGTGGTCTTTACAAGATGAAGACTACCACATTGAAATAACACGTGTGTTCACATTAATCACATTCAGTGGCGGCGATTGGTTTCCAAAACCGGGGGGCAAGGTGCCAAATATAGGGGGGCAAAGACAGTATATTTCCCTTTGTAGATAAGGTTTAGCATAGTGCGGGGCAAAAGTGGCGAAAAATTGGGAGGCAACTGCCCCCCTCGCCCCCCTAATCGCCACCACTGATCACATTAATCAAAGAGCATGCGATGAGTTGAGAGGTTGTGTTTTTTGGAGGATATCCGGGAGAGAAGAGTGGCACTAGAAAATAGGATGAAGTGTAGCTTGAGAAACATTTTGGCATAATCTTTGTTACTTCGTTCACTGTTTGAACTTGTATGATTGAATGCATATGACTTTGTTAGAACTGCACCACTTGTGAGCCAAAAATAAGTAATATTATTAGATAATAAATATTGTGTGAGAATTATTATGTGAGAAATGTTAACCAATTTTATAAATGTGTCTAGCAAGTTCATGAGAGATTTCAAATATATTAATTCGCGTTAATGGATAAATAGAACAGTAAGCATGCGACGATTATTATAAAGGCTGGTTGCCTATGTGTTGTTGTCAAGTTCTGTGTTTTTAAGAAAGAGCTTAAATTTTCACGCAGATTTTGTATATTGTCATAAGAAATGTTAGAGCTGTACATAGCTACAAATATGGTAATGCTTTTGTTACTTCTATGCTGTTGTTAGCCCTACTGAAAATTCTGTCTACTGTTTTCAGTAGATCAATGGGTGTCTTGAAACATCTACTGTTTTCAGTAGATGAACTGTAATGCTACTGTCTTCTACTGTTTTTAGTAGGCTACTGTTTTCAGTAGCGGAACTGTACTGCTAATGTTTTCTACTGATCTTAGTAACCCAACTGTTTCTACTGTTTTCAGTTGATGAGCTGTACTGCTAATGTTTTCTACTGTTTTTGGTAAACCAACTGTTTCCTCTATCTTAAGTAGTTGAACTGTACTCTTAACTTTTTCAGTAATATAATTGTACAACTAACATATTGTATTGTGTTCAGTAGTATATTGCTGTCTGAAAACAGTAATCTTGTCAGTAATGAAACTTTTCTTTTCTATACAACTTAAAATGGAATGGAAAAATCATATAAACAACTTGGTTTGAGTTGGTGTTTTAAGTCTACTTTATGCACAGTAAGGCTAATCGGGACTGGACCTACAGTTTAAAGTGGGATCCGAACTACTTGTGCCTCCACCTGGTATTGAGCCCGAGACCCCTTGATTACAAGGCGACGACGCTACAACTACGCCATCGGGGAGGCCCTGACATATAAACAACTAAAATAATTGTATAGGAAAGCATGTGGAACTTACTACTTAGGAATGCATTCACTCAACAAAGAAATCAAATAAAGTGAACATGTTTTCAAGTGTGTAGCTTCATTGTGGTTAACGAACTTGTAGAAAATTGAAACACATACTCATTTATACATAAGTTGACATATTGTTCTTCCTATATCCACACGAAAACAGCAAAAAAAAAAAAAAAAATAGTTTAAATGAAGACCTGAACCTCAATGCTTGAGAAATCAAAACAAAGCAAACACTGTTGACTACGTTGATCAAAAATGGATCCTTTCTGCAATTGCATTACATAGATATAATAATAAGCATGGAAATTCCATGCTGAAAAAAAAATCAACTGATATTGTAACCAATTTTTTATGCCACCCTCATTGTGCAAAGAAATTGCTCCCCTCGGTGACAATGGATTGTTCGATCAACACTGGTCGGCGGTATGTTGAAAGATAAAAAACAAAAAGAAGGGAGAAAACCGGCGGGAGAGCGCCAACGGTTTTTTAGTCAGTCCCTTAGAGTATAGAAGGTCAGTCCGCATGGTGAGCTTGCGCCGAAACAGTAATCGCGGTGTACGGCGTGAATTATTACTGTTTTAGAGGTATTTTTATCGCGGGGACTAGAAAGAGAATAAGACCTAGAAAACCTAGTATTGTGTCTAGTTTCTGTGGTACTTTCCAAACAAAATTACGGTCATGAAATAGTATTTTCGAGTGATCATAACCAGAGGAAGGAATCCTTATAACGTTCACTACTAGATTAGTGAAGAATGGATCGACGCGGAGTATAAACAAGAAAGAAGAATGTAATGAAGAGGAGATTTCAACATATCAGGAAGTGTTTAAAGTCGTCAGTTTAGCGCTAACTTACCAGTGTTTAGTGTTAGTGTCAGTGCATGTGAAAGAAGAAGAATATCGGATGCTTTCAAACATTTTCTGGAAATGAAGTCATAGCTTATTATTGTGATTATAAGCTGCAACTGTCTTGTTTATTAATTGTAATCTTGAATTGTCTGATAACTATAAATAGCCAAAGTTTCGGCTTAATCTACGTATTGAGTAGGATCTCGTAAACCGTAGAAAGCCGAGTATCAGGGTCCTTTATGTAAATAAATATTTGTAAGGGTATTATTTGAACGTGTAAAATATATAAAGAAACAATATATATCTTTTTGCGTTGTAATATGATAATGTATTCAAACTGCTAGCTGCTATAAGGTTGAGTTATTTGTTAAGATAGAATTATAGTAACTTATTTCCATAAGAATTTCCATACAAAATATACAAACAATCTCTTAAACAAACCAACTCAACTTCCTGGATTACCAAAGGGATAAAAAAATCCTGTGAAACAAAAATAAAATTATCCAAAGAAATCCAGAAAAACAAGAATCCCATACTTAAAGACCACTACAAAAATATGTAAATATCCTCAGGATGGTAATAAACAATGCGAAGAAATTAGCCATTGCAGATCAAATAAGCAAATCTGCATATAAATCAAAGAAACTATGAAAAATTGTTAATGATGAAACTAATAAAAAAAAGAACGTGAATGAAAAAATAGAAATAATGTCTGATGGAGAAAAAATAAGCAATCCCCTTGATGTAGCACAAATTTTTAATACATATTTTGTGAACATTCCAAATACAGTAAAAAAAATGCAGTAATTTCTACAACTACATTAAGAACATATTTAAGCAGTCCCCGAAACATAAACAAAATGTTTCTCACCCCAGTAACTGAGGGAGAAGTCGCGAAAGTAATTATAAATTTAAAAAATAAGTATTCATCAGGCCAGATGAACTTTCAAGTTCTCTAATAAAAAAATGTGCGAATAGTATACTACAACCACTAGTAATTATTTGCAACACATTTTTAGAAACAGGTATTTTTCCTAGTGAGTACAAAATAGCAAAAGTGAGACCATTATTCAAGGAAGGCAAGAGGAATGCTCAAACTATAGGCCAATCTCACTTTTGTCGGTTTTCTCTATAATAATAGAGATAATTATACTATATAGATTAGTAACTTTCTTAGAATAATATAAAATTTTATCAAAACATCAATTTGGATACCAAAAAAGTAAATCAATATCAGAATTCTAAGCTAATTTCGAATTTACAAATAACATACTAAAATCGACAGACAAAAAAATGCATGCGTATGGATTATTTTTAGATTTTACCAAAGCATTTGATTTGGTACAGCATGACATTTTACTAGATAAAATGGACCATTATGGAATCAGGGATTTAGCAAAAAAAAATGGTTCACTTCTTATTTAAAATACAGATGTCAGTATGTAGATAATAACAAAATCAAATAAGACAGATTGTTCCTCAAAACAGGTGTACCGCAAGGTTCAATTTTAGGACCAGTTTTATTTTTACTATACATAAATTAACTTCCAGAAACTTTATCAGAGTCTCAAACAATACTTTTTGCGGATGATACAAACAACATAATAAAATGCCTGGAACATGAGCAACTTCAAAGGAATTCCGTTTTGACAACGACACAACTAAACACCTTACTAAACAACAACACGCTCCCTGAATGTTAATGAAACAGTTCTAATACATTTTAATCCAGTAAAACAAACAAAAAACTTAAATAATTATTAACACTACAATGCAATAAAATTCTGAGGAGTATGGATAGACACAAGCCTGTCTTGGGACATGCAAATTACTATTTTTACCCAAAAGTTAAGCAGGCTCTGCTACATGATGAGTATTCTGAGAAATGTTTTATCTTTAATGATCTAAGGACAGTATATTTTGGACAGATTCAACCTGTACTTACATGTGGTATCTCTTTCTGGGGCAGTTCACCCAAAATGCAGAACATTTTTATGTGGCAAAAACGGATATTAAAAATTATGAAAAATGTAACACTCTGAAGCCCAACGAAACAAATTTTCAATGAATTTCAAATATTACCTCTTCCATGTTTGTACATATTAGAAACATTGTACTTTATTCATACAAATTCTGAAATCTCCTAAAAAAAAAATCTGGCCATACACAAATACAGCACTCGTATGCATAACTCCCTCCACCTTTCTACTGTCCGCACATCCAAAACACATAATGGTCTGGGATTTCAAGGTGTAAAACTTTATAACAAAGTACCAGAAGCATTCAAGAATCATAATCCAACTAAATTTAAGATGACAGTAAAGAGCTTGCTAATGAAATATTTGTTTTATAGCACAGAGGAGTACTTACATTATATTTTTCATTAATAGACATAACCTTTTGATTTTTCTTCTCATTAATAGACATAACCTTTGTTTATTCTTCTATTTTTGTTGGGCGTCCCCCATAGCGCAGTGGTTACGTCATTACCTTGTAATCAAGGGGTCTCGGGTTCGATACCCGGTGGAGGCACAAGTGGTTCGGATCCAACTTTAAACTGTAGGTCCAGTCCCGATTAGCCTTACTGTGCATAAAGTGGACTTAAAACACCAACTCCACCACCACCATTCTATTTTTGTTATGTTATTTTATACTCTTTTATACTTTTTTAATATGCTTAAGTATGTATGTGTTAATTTCTTTGCACTATCCCATATCATAGTGCTATTTGTACTCAAATGATCAAGTGGATGGAAATAAATATCATATCATATCATATTAACATATATCTGACTTCAGTAGTATTAATTAGAAAAACAGTAGAAATTCAGTTCATGTACTGTTTTTCCAATTCACTTCAAAATCACTAAAAATATGTTGTCAAGAACTAATTTGTCTATTCTTGGAGTAAATAAATGGTTTTATAATATATTGTAGCAAGTATTATGCATTATTATGAACATTGTTTTTTTTTTCAGTACATTAACCCTACTGTACAGTACAGTAGTCCTACTGTAGAGTACAGTAGCTGTACAGTAGATCTACAATAGGATTTCAGTACATTTCACAGTACACAGTAGATTTGAAAACAGTAGAATTTGTCTACTGAATACAGTAGAAATTTCCAGCAGGGAGGGTTTCATAGCTTTACTTCACAGTGTGATGCATATCTTATTTAGCAGACAAGTTGTGATTGAAAATCAGAAGAGTCTGCTGTTTATTATTACACTTATTTCCACATCCTCCACAAGAAGATAAATTTCTAGCATAAGTGGAAACAAATCTCACATAATTGTATAATGATAATAATTTGCACAATTTTACCTCAAACGTTATACGTTCTGGCGGTTCAAGACTTTGGACTCATCCTGTATTTACATGTAATACATAATTTCATATATAATATACATTTGTTAAATACACGGTGTTGAATAAATACATTTCAATTCACAATTCAATTTATTTTTAATAAGTGTATGTGTAAAATGTATTTATAACTATCTTCTGTGTTTCATTTCTCAATCCATGGAAATGAAAATGGACAAAATTGCCCATCCTGAGAAATGCCACCTTTCACTCGGCTAACTTGCCGGATCTGTTTGATGTAATCCTCTTGGGATGTTGATGCTCCTGGCTCCCATAGTGTCAATTATAACAATTTTATGAATAATATGCAAAATGGCCAAAATTCGCTAGTTTTACATTTTGCCTTATTATTCAAATTGTATTGCACCCACGAACATGAATCAAGTTTCATTCCGTTGCGGAAGGTCCATTCTTTTAAAAAAAAAGTAAAAGCTCCGGTTTTCTCCCCAACGTAGCTGGAAATAGAGGGGGCAAACTCCACATTTTCATGCTTTTTTCATTGAAATTCGGGGGATGCAGCCCCCGCCCGTAACCCCCCCTCCCCCCCCCCCCCGCGGTTAGGGCATCCAAATTTTACATGGTTGCATGCACTGATGTTCTGCCTGCAAAACAAAAGTTATCCGAAGTAGATTGGTCCCATAGTGCCAGAGTTATTACGAATTTTCTCCATTATGTATACGAATTCAAATTTCGCGCTCATAGCCTCGGCGACACTGGGCTTACTTTCGTTAGACCGCAGGGCGTACTAAGGGTTTATGTGCTATTCAAAATGTTCGTTATGATACCCTCTCGGTCTACGCCTTGTTAAATCGTACTCAAACCATGGCATCTTACCCTTCTATCTTTGCCCGTGTAATTTGAGTTCCTTGACCAATCTCCAGCGACTCCTCGAAGGGAGGCTAACCTCTCGCCGGATCCACTGTATTCTGCACGGTCGCTCAATACGCAGCGACGGGGAGTCTGTACGTATTGTCATCCACTCTCGCTCTTTAACCTTTAATATCTCCCTTAATTCACCTCCTATCATGTTGTGTTTTTGTGATTTTGCCGATCAGGATCTGATACTCTGCTGTCATAAATTTCAATCGGATCCGTTCATTGGCTCCAATGTTGTCTTTCTTTTTTTGTTTTTTTACCCGAGGATCGGCCTCCTCGCTCTGGAAACCGGATTGTCATCTGTATTCCACAATGCAACTCTCGGGGAACAGCAACAGTCTAATTCTTTTTATTGCTTATTATGGTGATTAATCTATTTACTTGATAGTTGGCAAGAGTTGATCGTTATAACCATACCCAGGCCAGGATTTGAACCCGGGACCCCTGACATCGTAGCCCGATGTGCTAACCACTCCGCCACGGGAGCTGGCAACATGTATTGTTATCAGTGTCCCTCTGCAACAATAATAAATCACACATACATATTCGCATATGGTAGTTGAAAGTTGTTATTGGTTTTAAACAAACAGGTCATTAATGGTGGTCAGTGCTTTGTTTTTTGGCTTTCGAGACAGGTGTCATTTATACAAATTTGATTATTATGAGAAGGTGACTATAAACTGTAAAAACTATATTTGTCTACAAGAGTAACAATCCTGACAAATTATGAAAAGTGTGCACTTATATATTAAATTAACTATACATGTGTGACAACAATTGTTAAAATATACTACGTGAATGAGGTTTGATGTGATTGCCTATGGGTCAAAACGCACAAGAAAAACAATAATTTTTGGAATACGCCTTTTGAGTAAGAAAACATGCATTTTCAAAGAATATGTATGCATTGCAATTTGTATCTTGTTATTTAACGTCGATCTTCTGCCACTTTTTGGCTAATCGCGAAGATGAAGATGGTTGATGATTAAATGAACTCCCAAGAAACACCCAAGGCGGGATTCGAACCCGAACTTCGGTGGTGAAATCGGAAGCTGAACACTTTACACATCGGCCACCGAAACTTCACCTTTGCAAAGGAATCTTCAACATGGCTTGGCTATAACTTCATATTGTTATATTATTTTTGTCTTAATTCAGTGGCGGTTCTAAAAAAATGGAACACAAAAATGCTAATTTGAGTTAGAACATTTATTTATATAGTTTATTTTTGTTTGTTTACAACAGGAAGGAACAAGGCGGGCAAACTAATGGACACCCACCTCCCTTTCGGTGCACCTACCATGCCTCTGCTAGAAGTCCTCTCCCATGAATATGAATGGCGACAGCCTAATATATACTGTTTAAAAAATGCCACATTGACTTTGTTCCAGGAATTCATTATAAATATTTTTCAAAATTAGAATGAAATCACCCTTTTTTTAAAAAATGGAACTGTTCAAATATCGGCTTTATGAGCAGATATACGTATTCATTCACAACCAATAAAAACTGTTAAAGTGTTACTACCTGGTACTGCTATGTTGTAACGCTAGAATAAAAGTAGAAAAAGGGGGCAGAGTGTAGTTGTACATAAAACTTCTCAGAAGTTTAAAAGTTAAAGAATATATTGTACAATTGTTAGTCAAATAATTTTCCCCTAGAAACTGGGGATAGCCGTTTTTATGGAGACGTTCGCCGTTCCTGTCCTTCCCTCAGAGAGTCGTCACACTGCTTCTGCCCGGATAGTGATCATTACTTGTGTTAGTTACGACACTCGTTGAAAGATGTCAGTAGCCTCGAAATCGAGAAAGACATTAGCGACATTTAACGGAAGTCACAGGAACTAGAGCAAGTCTAACTTTCAACCAGGTTTGGAGGTTCATTTTTTTTCCAGGTCGGATTTACGGAGGGGGGAGGGTGGCTGGTATAGTAACCCGGGCCTCCAACTGCAAATATTACTTCACAGCAGAGCAAAAAATGATTAAAAAAGAAGTATTGAAATGATGTAAAAATACTATAACCTACAATCTCACATAACTGGAAATACAAGTTAAAATTCCTTGGAAGTTTGGAAATTCAAAAATTCTTACAAATCTTACTGGAACAACTACAGTAGTTGTCCACAATCCCTGTAACTTCGCGCAAGGAACAAATTCAACTCCCTTCCTCCACTTTTGGCTAAGATGGACGTGAGTGATGATATGATGAAATTGATTAATACACATCGCAAACGTCCATGTCCAAGCCAGGATTCGAACCCGGGACCCCTGGCGTCGCAGCACGATGTGCTAACCACTCTTTTTTTTTTTTTTTTTTTTTTTAGAAAAGGAAATACCTCCTACACGGAGGTATCCCCCACCATTCACTCTTTTTCTCACTTTTACACTTTTCAATTCTTACATTTTTCTTTGTTTCTTATCAACTGGACGAACACAAATACCCATGCCTTACCCGGGACTCGAACCCAGAACCCCTGGCGTTGCAGCGCGCTGTGCTAACCACTCCGCCACGGAGGTCGACAAGCACTCCGCCACGGGGGGCCGGCTTCGTGTCTTCCTGTTTTACAATCTGTTTATGAAACCTTTTCTTTAATAATTTTATACTGGGAGAGAAATGTGGTACTTGTTTACTATCCTTCGGACAAATTTATTTATTTTTACAGAAGAAACTACTTACCGTAATAAGTTCCTGTAGCATTGTCGAACATCGGGAAGGTGTTTTGTGTGATGTGGGAATGTTTCATAGCTGAAATTCATGTTGTTCGTTGAAAATTAATTCTCCTACGGATAATAGCGTTTGGCGCGTACACCTTCGTACACCATCACGCGTCGTGACTGTATTATGACGTGTCGTGATTGTGTTTTGTTCATGTTCATTGGGTATCCAGTGTTTCGAACTGTCTGCGTTTGCAACGAGAGTTAGAAGGATGATTTGTCCTGGATGCGTGGTGAAGTTTGTACAGGGTGTGGAAGATCCAGTGGATTTTCTAATTAAACACGGGGTCGTGAAGAAAGGAAACCATTGGCGCTAGCCCCACGAAACATTGACGCGTGGATAGGTTAGTTCTGTTAGGTTAGGAAACATAGTTAAAATTTGGTGTCGTGTTAGTATCAGGATCTAGAAATTGGAAATAATTGCGAACCATTGGCGCTAGCCCCACGAACCATTGGCGCGTGGTTGTTAGTTCGTCTCAGGCAAGCGAAAAGGCCTATCAGAAAGACGTACTGGTAATGTGAAAAATTGCAATTAATTTCATCAAAACAACGTTGATACACCTTCAGGAATGTTCCGCGAAGCAGATACGTAAGTACGAATGTCAAAAATTGACGAAACGAAAAAATTAGAGGTGTCCGAAGGATAGTAAATTTTTTACCAGAAATTTAAAGGAGAGGAAAATTCGAAGCTTGTATAAAGACCACTTTATGTTCAATACCCTAAACGGGATTATACCTTCAATCAGTGTGTTCAACACTGGAAAGGGGGGGGGGGCAAGGACAGTTTACTTTCCCTTTGTAGAAAAGGTTTAGCATGGTGCGGGAGCAAAAGTTGCAAAAAGTTGGGGGGGACAACTGCCCTTATTCGCCCCCCCCCTAACTGCCTTCAATTTAAGTGGGATCTGAAACTATGCGCAATATGCACTCATTGAAATCCTGAATTCCCTGATTATGAGGTGACTTCGTTACCAATACTTCATCAGAGAGAGAGAGAGAGAAATGAGACAGAGAGAGAGAGAGAGAGAGAGAGAGACGCAGAGATAGCAAATGACATACAGAGGCAAAGAAAAATGGGGAGGAGAGAAAGAAGGAGGGAAAGCTAGAAAGGAAAATATTGTGAGAGAATACCGAAGGGTCAGGCATGTGTCTGTAAGTGAAAGACATATTTTATCTATCATATGAGAGGAGGTGAGAGAGAGAGAGAGAGAGAGAGAGAGAGAGAGAGAGAGAGGTATAGATAGATAAATGGAGAAGAGTGGCTGATAAAGAGGAAAAATCGACTCGACAAAAAAAAGATTGATTGATTTGCCTTATTTTACTTCGCTTTTTTGTGCCACTTTTGGCTAATGCAAAGATGGCGATGAGATTATGAAATTGATGAATGATCACTCACAAACATCCATGCCCAGACCAGGGTTCGAACCCGGGACCCCTGGCTTCGTAGCGCGATGTGCTAACCACTCCGCCAGGGCCGCCTCGACTTAAAAAGAGGATGGAAGGGAAAGCATTCGAATTTTAACATGTTTAAACTGCTTTTGCTTCACGATCGCCCCAGCCCCTTAATTTACATATCTTCGCTTGTTGCGGCAACCAACGATCGTTCCGGTTTCCATTCACGTTTCTGCTTTTTAACCATCATCTTCCAGCCCATTTCCTAAAACTTCAGAGAGACAGATATGAAATAAAGGCTTACGCATATCATCTACTGAGTTCATGTATATGATTATTAGAAAATATCTGCATTGACCCAGAGTAAAAATGATAAAAAAATATAGGAAGACTTAACGGTTACATTTTATTGGCTGAATTAAATGTTGTGTTAGTGCTTTTCTTCTGGCTAAAAAAATATTTTGTTTTAAAAAAAACGGATGTTTGTGGCGATATGTATACAGTGACCAGCAAAAAAATTGGACACATATATCCTTAAATACACTCTTCCCTGCATAGCGTTACAGGATAGTATGTAGTATTCCAGGATACAGTTATCACATTTTTATTGCGGTTGACTATACATTCACAACGTTCTTTTGTGAAGGGAAGTGGGAAAGCAAGAATACGACCCCCTAAACAATACCCTCCGTATAAAAATATACTCCAATTTGAAGTTTTCTATTGATACGACCTGTATCCAGGGTTCTTAAAGGTCCAGGGAACCCATAACTTCTGATGGATTCCATTGGGTTCCGCTGCAGGACCGGAACCTTTTTTTCTCACACAATTTAAATTCGGACCAAGTTGCGTATTGTTTCATAGAAAAAAAAGGTTCCTGGACCGTATTTTACTTGATCCTGAATAAAGGTTCCTGGACCGTATTGAAATTGATGCGGGAAGGAAGGTTTCTAGACCGAATTTAAATTCTTCCGGAAAAAAATTTCCTGGACCGAATTTAAATTGATCCGGAAAGAAGGTTCTTGGCCCGAATTCAAATACTTTTCAGATAAAAAACTTCGTTACGGTCCAGAACTGATTTTCTCTTCTTGACCGGAATTTAATTTTGTTAAAATTTCTGGACCTTCTTTAACAACCCTGCCTGTATCAGCCTCACTTGTAATTTTCAGTCCCTTATCATTACTGCAATTGAAAGAAAAATTATATGTGTGAAACATACTATAGGCTGAAATTCATTTTCCAAGGATTCATTTCCCTAAAGGATGCCTAAGGAGGTCGACATTACAAAGGATGATAAGCAACACGAATAGAATAATCTTGTTCTATGATAATCGTGCAAAAATATCAGAGGTGCAGAGCATTCATGTATATTCATATGTCCGTAGTACAGTGCGATAGTGATGGATAATTTGCTTGTTAATATTTACCCATGCTACTCTACGCGTATATGTTTGTGTGCTTCTTATCAAGTGTGGAAGGGGGAGGCCAGTATGGTGTGTACTGTAAGAAAATAAACACTATTTCTATTTTATTTTGGATCAATTTCTTCCTCTTAGGTTAATTGCAACCATAATGTGTGTGTTAGCACTCCCGCACACATTGCATTTCGCGGAATATGTCACATCATACACATATTTGACACACTACACCAGAGAAATGTTCTTCATTCCATTCTTTAAAGACAATACAGTTTTAATTACAAGTGGGGATATTGCACTGAACGAATCTTTTTGTTTTTATTTTAATGCAATGCTCGTTTTGCTACAATAATAGCTGTACTTCATTTATTCAAAAATAATGCTTTTATATGTGATTTACTTACGTACCTCACAAAATCAACTGAAAAAAACTCATTTCTCATAAGGATCAGCTTGAACTAACAACAACTAGCCGCACCTGCATGTATCTGACCTGGCTCGTTGCAATCTGAGACTTGTTCCAGGCCAACTAGGGCATTCATTTGCAAAGTGTGATGCGACGTTCGCTTGTTAGAGTGTTTTTCATTGGGTTGTAGTGCGACTTGCTGCTTATTTATGACTGTGTCCCTATTCTGGTTTTATGTGTTAACAAATTTAATAGAATGTGCCGTGAGAAAGATTCGTTGACAGCGTTCAGTTCGCTATTAAACAGAAGCAGAAGCTGTTACATTTTCGTAAGGTAAGCAAACAGGAGTTGATTTTGGAAGGTGCTTAGGGTTCAGTATAATCACTGTAAGTAGAAACGTAGAACATGATGTCCCAAAAGGTGGGAAATGTTAGCAATAAAACTGGCACATTTTCAGTTCAAAAATAATGAATTATTAACCAAACATAATCAAGAGCCAGGCTAGAGTCTGCACAATGTCCGGTCAAAGATTAACTTTTATTTTTATCTCTCGAATACAGATTATAATGCGAGGCCCCCATCCGTTCTTTAAATTTGAAATCTCATGTGAATCGATACAAAATCTGCATGATTATGATTTTTAAATAATAATAATAATAAATGATTGACGAAAATTATATTCTCATCTTTAAGAGCTAAAATCTGAGGTGTAGGACAGGCCCGCACCCAGGGGAGGGGCCGTGGGGCCTATGCCCCCTCGAACTATGAAATATTGAAGATTTAAAAACCTACGAAAATAACATAGACCATTTTTCAGATTGTGCAAGAATTTTGATTTCGCACTTGCATATATGAATGGGTTGTTTGGGGAGAGAGGCAGGACCAGAAGTCTGCAGTCTGCAACATTGAGTATGTTTTTATGTAACCATTGATGCAAGTCTACAAAACAGCCCGAGTTAGTCGGACAGCATATTCTTTTTTAGTCCCTGTCCAGACTTTTTTCAAACTACAGTTGTGTTGCGAAAATGTTTCCTTTTTGGGGGGGGAGGTTAACTTACATTTTGACATGTTCTTCATTTAAATGATCATTGCTAATACGTATCATTTAATTTATTAAAATATTATTTAACCACAGAACTATCATGGCTGTTCAATGGTGCTGGCATAAGATTTCTTTAAAAATGAAAACAATGTTAATTGGAAGGGCCTGATGGTTTATATCTCCCGTGGGAAAGTTTGGTAGGTCATATTTTTCCGTCCACACCCTTAAAACGTGTAGATTGATTTCAACCAAATTCAACCGAGAAGTAACTTGCTTTTCCCTACCCTTCTAACCTGCTTTGAAAGTGTTTATTGCCGCACCGAAGGCCAAGACATGACCTAAGACACCTGTGTGTTTTGTTCCCCGAGTTCCCAATATGTTGTGTAGAGCCGTGGTTCACAAACTGTGCGCCGCGAAATGTTCCAATATTTTCACTGAAATATCACTAAATTGTTAGCCTACACAAGGTTTTAGTACTTTTTACATGTAAAATGTTTCCGAATTTGAAACATGTTTTTATTTTAAACTTAAGGCAAGCAACCTAACCACACTAACTGAGCGTTGCAAGTGTTAGATAGGGCTACAGTCTGACTTGGGAGCCGCGGGAAAATCTTGAAACACTAAGGGTACCGTGAAACGAAAAAATTTGGGAACCAGTGGTGTAGGCAACGTTTTGAAAGGTCAAGAAGGTTCATACTGTTGAATCACAGACACACACCACATACATACACACACTCTATGATAGCCCTGCGCAGTGGCGACGATTGGGTTCCAAAACTAAGGGGGCAAGGTGCAAAAACTGGGGGGAGGGGGCGGGACAGTTAACTTTCCCTGTGGTATATAAGGTTTAACATAATACGGGGGGGGGGGGGGGGCAAACGTGGCAAAAAGTGCGGCTGGGGGCGACTGCACCCTCCTAATCGTCGCCACTGGCCCTGCGGAGTATTTTTTCAAATGTTCTCTCATATTGAAACTATGCTATAGAGTCAGGTGCTGCTGAATGGTATCGGGCGATTTTGCTTCTGGTATTCCTTCCTGCTTGTAACATTGAATTGGATATCTACTACAGGAAGACATATTCAGCATGGATATACAGTAGGTATGTACAATCACTGACGCTTCTGGGTCGTAACGATTCTATTGAGCGTCAATTGTATCGTTACAACCTAGAAGTGTCCGTGACTGTACGTAGTGGTACTAAATTACACTTGTAGTTTAGATGCTCTCCTAGTTTCTTTTCTACCAACGGTGACTATAGACTTTATTTTATCTACTGGATTAACTTACAATATGAGAAGGAAAATGGTGGCCCCACTTTACTTGAGTACGTGTAATGCAATTCCCCCTTTGGTATTCACCCATTAATACCATTATTTATTACGTAATGATGAGGTTTGGATTTTGTTATTTCTGCGATGAATGAATGATGATACGATGAAAGTGATGAAGGCACACTCACAAAGAACACCGAGTTAGGTGCCCGCTTAAGGATTAACCTATAGGTAATAATGATGTATAATAGTATGTTACTTGTTGAAATTATAGAATTTATCAGAGAAGCACGTGATATCCCGCCAAAACCCTGCGAACGTTGCTCGGTGATGCAAAACGTTCCGATAAAAGGGAGAAACATCCATTTACACGTGGTTTCTTTCATGTAGCCTTCGCAGTTATTTCATATGTATAACATGCATTATAATTTTCTGTTGGATAAAATGTTAGAAAACGTGCACGTTGTACATGAAATAATATGGCACATGTTTTTTTAAAGCTTAAAAGACAAGAATGTTGGATTTTCGACATTTTTTCGTTCTTTAAGTACAAAATGTGTTAAAATTCGCAAAAAATGCCACAATTCGCATTTTATGCCAAATTCGCGTTATTTCGTGATTTCGAACGAACGAGTCTTAACACATCACTGCACATTCATAAACACTTTTGTTTTGCAGCAATTAAAATAACGTTGTTATCGCGTTTGCGAGAAATCAAGGTCTCTGGGTATACATTATTTTCATTACTAAGCTACAAAAACGGAATCAGTTACAAGTGGAAATAATAAGAGAACTGCTAAATGTAATCAGTAGGGAACGGAACTTTATGTGCTAAAAAACTGAGAAATATTTATATTTTATGTGTCATAAATGTTTAAAATATGTGATAAAAACAGGAAAATATGTGACAAAAATAAAAACATTTGCTAACAAAAACAAACTGTAACATGAATTTTAAACACCTGAAATTAGTTTCTAAATGATTACCTCTTAGCGAGCTATTTTTTGGAAGAGTTGCAGTGGATCACCATAGTTTTTTCCAAATTATCCATTGTAAATCTGTGACGATTATGTCTAAAAAGCATCTTATATTGTGAGAAAGATCGCTCCACGTCACAAGAAACAATTCTTGCATATTCGAAGCACGAAATGTTACTAACGCTGAAGTTTTCCAAAGCTTCTTCTTCCTCTACTTCACCTCCTTCCAAAACACGTGCAATTTGGCACAATGTTTGAAAACCTTGGTTTTTCCCCAAAAATTCTGTACATTTGGACATTTAGATCCAGTGAGTTCTTTCAGTTTCGTTTCTACTATACGGACTTCACCAATGGAAGCTGCCAAAGTGTTCGCGGACGATTCAAGCTTTCATATGGAATTAGAGAGAATGGACAGGTTTGTTGAGATGTATGACAATTCGAATTTTAAGGAGGGCTCCATCAACAGTTCTTGCAGAATTCTTCTTTGTCGAGATCATTTACAACAGATACAATTTTTCAAAGTTCTGGGCATAACTAACATCTGCATCCAACCAAGTGCCCTATCCCGTAACTACAGGTGTAGGGGGAAGGGGAACCTCAGGACAGTTTTGTTTAAAAATGTCTATTCTTCTAGGCGACTTGATAAAAACTTTCTTCCCATTTGAAACCAGTTTATCGACATTGGGATAAAGAGCTCCTATCTTTTCACATATTCTATGTAACACATGAGCCACACATGTGACGTGCACCATTTTGGGGTAGCTAACGGCAAGACCACTGCATGGAAGCTGCAGCATCTGTCAAGACAAAAACATTGTCAAATTTTATGCCTTCCGGCCACAATAGCTGCATTGCTTCATTAAAAAGCCTTGCTATCGTTACATGTAGCCATCCCCAGCTACTTACAGCTATTTTATCCCAATAGGATCGTAGGCGAGGTGCCAGGAATCTGCCAGCGAGGGTGTTCAAAGACAAAACAAACCTAGCACTCTCGATATGAAAGAGGTGCGGAGAATAAACATTTTTCCTTAGAGGAATTCGAGGTAGATGACGTCAATGAGCGATTTTATGTATTTAAAATGAAAATTCGCAAAATATGTATTTACATACGGAAAACTGGAAAATATGTGTTTTTATGTAAAATAAAATTTGCTGTGTTGACATACAAGGCTATGATCAGAATTTTGGCAAAAATGAGGGTCTCTATCTTATCGCAGAAAAAACATTTTTATTTACCTAAAGTTCCTTTCCCTAGTAATCACACACACACACACACACACATATTTATATATCCATGGTTCACATCGACAGTTTTCCAGATTTCAAAAATAAGATTTATCAAGTGTAACCCAACGTAACTTTCAAACGTTTTCCTTGATTGAAGTGAATGAAAGTTATGTGCAAAAATTATGTATTTCAGTGGATTTATGGTTTGAAATAAAGAAAGAAAGAAATAAAATTCTGTCAGATATGCACTCATCTGGTATATCGAGCAGACGTCTCTCTCCATGGATATGATAATAATAATACATCTATATACCTAACGCGTCGTCCCACATGAACCATATAATATCGACAATCTTGGTGGGTGAAACTTCGTTCCCCCAAGGCAGTGGGGTGGCGTGACTTTTTAAAAAGTGTTACCGACTATCAGTACGACAATTATGCCTGCTAGACGTTATTACACCCCCCTCCCCCTTTCGGTAAAGAAAACATGTCTTCAAGCCAGATATTTGTTCGTTTCGTTCTTGTTTTGCAATCAGCACAGTGATTTAGCCACAAACACGCCTAGAAAGAACTACCACTCATGAGACAGTTACCACGAAAATGCAATGAATAGTTGTAGAACCTTGTCAATTCTTCATCTGTCTCCGTTTCTTTGCAATGAGCTGCGAAGTGGAAGAAGAAGAACCACACTTTTCTCGGGTCACTTTGATTTGGTTTGAGTTGCTGTTTTAAGTCCACTTTATGCACAGTAAGGCTAATCGGGACTGGACCTAAAGTTTAAGGTGGAATCCGAACCACTTGTGCCTCCACCAGGTATCGAACCCGGGACCCCTTGATTACAAGGCAATGATGCTACCACTGCGCCATGGGGGAGTCCCCACGAGTCACTTTGACGTTTGTGTGGTGAGCACTGAGCAGACGACAGAACTCCGCTCCTTCGTGGAAGGGAAACCCAGCTGTACGTACTACTGTTGCCAACTTAGTATTTTGGAGCAAGGTTTGTCCAAATCACGAATCACACCAAGGAACTATATTTTCGTCTATTACCTAACTGGTCTCAGTTGTAGTTCAATCCAGCCTTGGCTCTGCAGTCTACCTCTAGAAATTGTATTCCTATTTTAGGCGGGATTTAGCTCTTTTCTCACTCTACAGGAGGAGAGACTTTTTCACTAGAGAAACTAAATTATATCTCATCGAAACTCTAATATATCCTATTTTCGATTACTGTGATGTGGTGTACGGCACGAATTTACAACGTAAAATATCGAACAGAATACAAAAAATACAGAATTCTTGCATTCGTTACGTTCTCTCGATCAGGAGAAATCAGCACATCCTATCCTTGCTCAATACATACAAAATCCTTAACATGTCTAGGCGACGCCTCCTGCATCAGTGTTCTACAATATATAAGGTATTAAAATTGCAAACACCTAGCTATCTCCACGAGAAACTGACATTTAGAAATTCCATACATCCATACAATACTAGAGGTCGGCGAAAAATAGACATTCCCCGCCACTCTGCTGTCAGTTTCGAAGGCTCATTCTCCCTCTGGTCTGCAAAGGTTTGGAATGCTCTTCCCGATTATGTTTCTTTTGCTACAACACCCAAAAACTTCAAAGAACAAGTCGTATTATTTTTATTGCAAAGACAACAATTGAGCATTAGCTCGTACGGCTAAGCAACAGGAATCAAGTAAAGTAAAACTATGTATTTTGCAAGCACTTATCTGACACAACGAATATTTCAACCTGTGTGCATGCTATTTTAGTATCGATCTGGAAATTGCGTATGTACACGTGTGTATGTGTGTGTGTGTGTGTGTGTTAATGTATCTGTCATTGTATTCTCTTATAATTTTATTATTTTTCATTTATGTCGTATTCATTCATGTTATGATATTTGATTTCAGTATTATTCAGTATTATAAATGTATGTATTATAACTTTTATTCACCAGAGTTAGGTGGTAGAGCAGCCCAAGGCTGAATCTCGCTCTGTAGTAAATAAAAAGACTTTTCAATTCAATTCAATTCAACCGGATGTGACACCACTGGCTGATCCGGTAGGTCTGAACGGCATGAATAACCCCATAGCACACTATGCCCCAAAGTCCTTCCCGCTCTTTCCTTGCATTGGCGCCCTCTTCTCCCTTGTTGCCTCTTCAGGGTAGCGGAACCGAAACGGCCTCCCTCTTCGCTTCTGTCGGCTGCAGAAAAAATGTCATAGGCAATATCTACTCGACGGCAACGGTGTTCATTAACGTATTTAACAATGGTGTAATTTTATTGAAACAACTTTTTTACCTACGGTAACACCGGCTACGTGCACGCCACGGCTCTGCCCCAAGGAGAATTAGGTTCCTGACGTCCTCTTTTCAATTCGAACATTAGTTATTATGTAATTAAAATACGTACTCTGCCAATCACATCCTTGCTCCCAGTTGCGTTCAACTTTGCCGGGACTGTGTTGGTCCTTAGTAGTGACGTTGCTTTTCCCGTAAGTGACAACCGCTTCCCTGAAAATAAATATACGTTAACATGAAATTGCTAAATGTGAAGAAACCATGGACGTCCGCATGATTTTTTCCAGGGAGCATATTCCCTCCTCCCAATAATAGCGTCACTCTCTCAAACAATTTGAAGTTATCATGTTCCTGCAACGCCCTTTTAACTTAATAATTATTATCTATAACTGTGACTGAAATGAATTTGGGGCATGTGAAAGTGCCCCTGAACCTCAATTTTTAAAACTAAATGCAATGCTGTAACGTTATCCTATCTTGTGATTTAACAATCTAAAATTGTCTTTTGGATAAGAATTCAAGTATTTTACATAATCAAGTTAGAAAGTAGAAGCTATTTTACATATTATTTGCATTTTAACGTTTTGAATTACAATTAATTTCTCCTTTAACTGTTATATTTCCCCCTCAACTCCTGTAGAATATTCAATGGTCAATTACATTCTCTCTTTGTCTTAAACAATTAATTTTGTATCATTTTACAGTTCACAGAAATTAAAATAAATTTCTTATTAAGTGAAGAGGCAGTGTTTTGTCTGTCCCACCCGTGACAATTTTTTTCACTCGTAGCTACAAACCTATCTTAAGGTAGTTATGTTTAATCAAGTGTTAAGTTTCATATTTCATCGCACAGGAACTGTAAGAAAAATGTTGCTTAACTATAAGTAGAATAATTACGTTTAATATCAAAAGTGTTCCACCTGTGACAATGGAAAGCCCCAGCTATGTATGTAAAATGTACAATTTTAGATTGACAATCGCTTTCCTGGAATGTCGTGGACCGGCCCCTCTTGCCCCCCCTTCCTAACGCCCATAAAACAAACACATACACATTACCCATAAAGAACATCAAGCATGCCATATTCGGTTGGAATATTTCCACTGGCGTACGCAGGATATCTTTTCGGAGGGGGCTGGAATTGTAAAGATGGATATCAGCTGTGTTATAGGCGGGACGGGATACACAATAAAGTGTTTTGTAATTACAATTTTTAGTGTTTGTTTTAAAAGTTATTCATAGACAAAAATTGTAATTATGGATAATTTAAGAGATTTTGCATTTACCACATTAGTCTTTCCCAATTCTTTACTGCATTCACTTGAAAATTTAGATTTTCTCAATTTCTGGAAGGGCTCTAGCCCCATCAGCTCCCTGCTGCATACGCCAGTGGATTCTACATCGAATTACTTCTAATACATCTAAACATACTTAATCGGGTACTTACATTGCGACATCGTTAGCGAGTCTCTATTGTTCTCGTGTGACAGTGGCCGTTGAATAAATGAATGTCAGTTTTGGAACGAAATCATTGTCGATTAGTTTATCAGTGGTTATCTTACTATTGCAAATCATTGTCTATATAGTGTAAGGCTTTCCTTTCTCAGTGATAACCTGCTGTTATCAGATACCTACTTAAGATATATTTAGGCCATGACCTTCCTATCTTCAGATTTTCAAGTTGTAGGAGGGACATTAATGTTTAGAAGTTAACCGTAAAATTTACAACCGGGATGTAACCGTTATTATTTAAATTTCAATATTTTATAATTTTTGAATAAAGAGAATGACTATAAATTACAGTTGCATTATGTGCCTTGAGAGGACCTTCATATAAATTACAATAAAACACGGATTATGCAAAAAAAAAACTTGGGAAATTAGCTTTGTAGGGTATCCTCTCGAAACCGAATTCTCATTTACTTCAACAGTCGGTAATAGGTATTTATTTTTCCAAATAACTATTTGATTTTTTTGTGCGCTGAATATTTTCCTTGGCTAAAACATAAGGAATATAGAAAAGCAACTGAGATGCAAATTCCGAGCTACCTTTATCATTACTGGTTTTACCGTTCAAGCTAATGCTTACCTTTGTCATCACTGGTTTTACTGTTCGAGCTAATGTTTACCTTTGTCATTACTGGTTTTACTGTTGGAGCTAATGTTTACCTTTGTCATTACTGGTTTTACTGTTGGAGCTAATGTTTACCTTTGTCATCACTAGTTTACTGTTCGAGCTAATGTTTACCTTTTTCATTACTGGTTTTATTGTTCGAGCTATTGTTTACCTTTCTCATTACTGATTTTACTGTTCTCCACTGTGGTCGTGCGGTCTAAGGCGTCATGCTTTGAGCTCGGACTGCTTGCCGCACGCTAGTTCGAGTCTCTTCCTGGGAAGGGTGTAACATATTCGTGAGATTTTCGCCAGTGTGTGTAACTTGTTTTCAACCACCGTTTTGTGTAGATTGAGGAGCAACGAGAGAGTAGCGTCACTGGTTCATGGAAAACCCTGTACAGGATGTCTACCAGTCAAGAATGTCAATAAGTCTACAGGTAAGTTAAGAATGTCAAGAAAAAGTCAATAAATCAATGCAGGTAGGTCAAGAAATTCAAGAAAAAGTCAAGAATTTTTGCTTTTTTTTTTTACAGTGTAGAAAACTTATTCGCTATATACCTGTACTTGAATTTGATAAAATTGAATATTTTGAAATCAAAAATTGTATTGACTTGTTTTTTAGATTTTTCACTTTGTTTCTTCAGAATTCTTTAATGTGTTTAATTCTTGTATGGGTTACGTTTTGTAAAAATATTAAAGTAATGTGGTCATTTCCATCCAGGATGAAGTCTGAAGCCATAATTTATACATGCATTAAAGCAAGTCTAAATCTCTTGTTAAAGTAGAGCTTCAGTTTTCATCTTAACCGGCCTTGTGGTAGGGGCTTTCCATTGAATAAAAATATCTACTTTCTTAATTTCCAACTATACCTACGCGTAAGTACCTTAAGAAAATGGTCATGAAGAAGGAGAGATAGGTCAAGAAAATGTCCTGAAGAAGTCAAGAATTTTGGATTTGTTATTTTGATAGACACCCTGCTATAGCAACTAGAGGTTATGTAATTTTTTGGATGATGGTGCTTTATCCATAATAGTGCATGGTGATCACAATTCAGTCACGTGCAAAAAGATAATTGCAACATATTTTCTTATGATTAGCAATTTTATTTCTCTTTCGAGTTGTGAGTTAAGAATGAATTGTGTGCGAGGACTGGCAAAGTGGTGCCAGTGCACGTCATCGCTTCTGTGATACACAACATTTGCTGCTATCTGCTAGACAACTCAAGGAGAAGAATAGCAGTGCGTCATAAACATTATTTTATGACTCTTAAATCGTAGTGCCATACTCCCTTTGTTATTTCCATCCTCATTTCTAACTAACTAACTCTCTAACCTTCTTAAACCCGAAGGTTCATGGCTGCAGCAACACAGGCCTTCCATCTATCCCTATCCTGAGCAAAATCTATCCCCTCTTTTCCATCCCTACCGATTTCCTTTAGGCCTATCTCAACGTTATCTCTCCATCTTCGTCTTGGCCTTCCTACTGGTCTCTTACCATCAGATCTCCCAACAAGAATCCTATAAACTCTTCTTTCCTCTCCCATTCGTGCCGCATGGCCTGCCCACCTAAATCTTCTTGATTTAATCATTCTAATAATATCTGGACATGAATACAAATTATGCAGTTCTAAATTATGTAACATTCTCCACTCAAATGTCTCCTCATCCCTTTCAGGTCCAAATATTTTTCTAAGAATCTTATTTTCAAATACTCCCAATTTACAGTGCTCAAAAAAAGGTTTGCATATTATGATTGCATGCGGTTTAAGTCGCGATATCCCCAAAAGGTATACGATGTTCATTATGTGAGCAATGCCCGAGACAGAAACCGACATAATGCCCCAAGTTAGTTCAATATTCAGCAGATAGAGGGCAGTAGTTACCACATGATCCCTGAGCAGATTTGAAAGCAGCCCGATGGGAGGCATTGTCCGTGTCTTATCCACACTTGTTAGTTGGAAACTGCACAGACAGCGGGTGGAAAACGAAGGGCAACATGCCTCGAGCAACCATTTCTGCTACGGACCGCATTCGAATTGTAACGCTGCTGCAAGAGGGATATCGCCAAGTGGACTTCGCTGCCCATGTGGGAGTGAGCGAAAGTGATGTCTCTCGAGTGTGGAAAAAGTTCAGGGAGACACAATCAGTTGCTGATCGACCAAGGACAGGGCGACCACGCAAAACAACACACAGGGAAGATCGGTACGTGGTGATTTCGGCACGTCGTAGACCCACTGCAACTGCTACCAGTTTGTGCCAGGATCTGCGGAAGGCCTCAGGAGCGAATGTTTCCAATCAGACAGTGCGGAATCGACTTCATGAGGAAGGATTGACGTCAAGAAGACCCATACCCAAGGTTCCTCTTAATACACACCATAAGAGAGACCGTGTAAGGTGGACAACAATGCACAGTTAATGGAGTCAGGAACAGTGGGAGCACACGCTCTTTACAAACGAGGTCACCATCAGTTTGCACCCGTTAAGCAAAAGCATAAGGGTTTGGAGACGATCAGATGAGAGATTGAACGAGCCCTTCATCCAGAAACGTCACCAGCAGCAGGGGGGCTCCATCATGTTTTGGGGTGGAATCATGTTTGGTCGACGTACGCCCCTAATTCCTCTCCAGGGTCACGTGACTGGCCTGATGTACAGAAACGCTATTCTCGAACCCGTGGTAGCAGGTTTCTCTACAACTGTGGGGGATGACTTCACGCTGGTGGATGATAACGCTCGACCAGATCGAGCCAGAGTGGTTCAAGAGTTCCTTGATATGCACGGCATTGGACGCATGGTGTGGCCAGCGTATTCTCCAGGCATGAACTGCGTGGAACATGCATGGGGTCTCCTGAAGCGAGCAATTTCAGCCTAAAAGATCCTCCTGTGAACAAGGTGCAATTGCAGGAGGCTGCCATTCAAGAGTGGGACAGTCTTCCTCAGGAGAAGTTGAATACTCTTTTCCTTAGCATGCCCCGTCGTGTTCAAGCATGCCTTCGGGCTTGAGGTGGCTGGCTATACACGGTACTGAACTCCCATCTGTTGATCCCAAGCATGCCTGTGAGCCTTAGGTACACGGTATTACACTGCCTTTCTTTTTTGTTTCGCATCCCACACTTTCAATCTTGTGCTTCTGGTGTGATTTTGTTTCTTCTGCATGGCTGCACTGTTTTCTTTCTGTTTATATGTCTCCCCTGTACTCTTGAATATGATTCCATGTATCTAGTACAATAAAATGATCACAAACCCTGAATATGCAAAACTTTTTTTGAGCACTGTATGTTCCTCTTTCTATGCAAGGGACCAAGTTTCGCATCCATATAATACTACAGGCAAAATTACTGTTTTGTATATTTTAACTTTTAGTTTCTTAGATATTAAATGAGAAGACAAAAGTTTATGAAGAGAGAAGTAACATACATTTCCTGAATTAAGCCTACTTTTTACTTCCCCTTTAATATAATTTTCATTTGTTAGTGTTACACCTAAGTACTTGAATTTGGAAACTGGTTCAAACGAGTTGTTATCAATAATTAGATTTTGATTATTACCTAACACTTGGTTTCGACCTGTAAGCATATATTTAGTTTTCTCTTTGCTAACTTCCAAACCTATCTCTTTAGCTGCTTTGAAAAATATTTTAGTATTCTTCTTAATTGTATTTACATCAACCCCCAGTAGGTCTACATCATCTGCATATGGTAACAGCTGAGTGACACCGTTTGATTTTAGTCCTTCGTTAGTTTCTTTTACCTTCCTAGCAGCGTATTCTAAGGCAAAATTAAAGAGCAATGGTGTTGGCCCCCACAATGTACTTGGATCCAACATGGCGGCCAAGACATTTTTCTTTATATTTGCCAAGTAGGTGTTGGCAACACTTGTCTTCGAGTGCGCAGCAAGTATGGCTGCAGGACGTCGTTTTTTTGTCTACAGTTTTATCTCTTGTCATCTGTGTGACAGGGAATGTGTAATGTATGTAAACTTATGTGTCTGTCATTAAACATGTAGTTTACATAAGGTGAGTGTCCTTTGCAAATTCACCTACCTAACCACCGAAAGTTTTTGGATACAAATCGGAACGGGGCTCGCTCCCCGACATGGTCCTCCATAGCCGGATTTGTGACATTCTGTGAAAGTGATTCTAGTGACTTTGTGTTTTTCTACATGCATATTTGTGAACTGTGACTGTGAGTGCGCATTTGTGTGATAAAGACAGTCTCTGTACAGACCTTCTTATCACACTTTTCGTATTTTTCGTTCGTTAGTTCCTCGCCCGCGAGACGCGAACAAAGAAACTGACGTCATCAAGGCGTGCTGCTGGCCTAAACAAGCATCTTTCGTTACCAGCGTGTAGTGCAATCCAATTTGCCTATTTTCGGTCGGTTCGCGGTTCGTGAACGCGTTAAAATGGAGCGAATTCTCTCAACAAAGACAGTGGTAAAACGTGAGATTACGCGTCTCGAGAATCGTGTCAATTCCGGGACTTTAGACAAAGCCACGATGTCTTTGTGTGGTGATAAAGCGACGCAACTATCAAGTGACTGCAAACAACTACTAATCGATCTTGCTGCAAGGGACGCTAGTGACTTCGAAAGGTATGAAGGTGAATTAGGTGTGGAAGAAGACAGACTTGATCAGATTGTCTACAAGCTTCGGTCAGTACAATTAACGGCATCAGGAAGTCTTACATCAGTGACGTCATCATCACGTGACAGCCCACCCCAGCAACAAGTAGGTGAAGTTAAACTACCTTGATTGGAAATTCCTTCCTTCAGTGGATCGCTAGAGGACTGGCTAAGTTTTCATGATTTGTTTAGTGCAAGTGTCGACAAAAAAGCGAACTTAAGCCCCTATCACACGGAACTGGATTTCTAGTTGGAATGCCCTAGTTGGCGATGAACTGACTTTCTGGCTAGTAATCATGGCCGCCTGGCTGACTGCTTGACTGGTTTTGAGGAATAGGACATGTTCTAATTCCTACTAACTTCTTCGACTAGAATCTGTGGAACAGCCAATCAGAGCAAAGTTTGGCCATGTGAAGATATTCTGTGAGTTTGTAAAGTAGCCTTTTTTTGTCTTTGGCTTCCGAGTGCATACAACACGAAAGGCATGTTTACAATTGAAAAAGCTAAGATATTCTTCCATACGTGTAAAGTAAACGTTGTAAAGTATGTATTTTATCAGCGCCGTTCTTCTCTGCCTAAAACCATTTAATGCGATGCGATATTCCTCTCGGTTGGATAGTTATCGTATTTTAAAAGTGTGAAGTAATACGTTGTTTACATCTCGCGCGGCCGCCATTATGGGAACGAAAGACTATCGACAAGTACGGTATAACAAGTACCGTGTGAGGCGAAAACTAGCAAATGGGTAGCCAGTCCAGCGTCAACTAGAGCATTCCAACTAGAAATCCAGTTCCGTGTGATAGGGGCTTTAAGTGGTGCACAAAAACTTCAGTATTTGAAGGCTTCTCTCAAGGGCGAGGCTGCCTTGCTTATACAATCGTTAGCAGTGACAGACGAAAACTACCAACACGCGTGGGAGTTGCTCAACAACCGCTATTCTAACAAGAGGGAATTAGTTAGCAACACTGTCCAGCGACTGGTGAATCAGCCGCAAGTGAATGAGAACTCTCACTCAAGTTTACGTCGTCTTATCGACACTACAAATGAGTGCATTCGTGTTTTAAAGGTGCTCGGTGTACTTGTTGAATCTTGGGACGCGATTCTTATTTATCATACAACAAAAAAGCTCGATTCTGAGTCAAGAAAACAATGGGAACTCTCTCTCAGGTCGCAAGAAGTGTCTAGTTTTTTCCGAGTTGACCCAGTTCCTAGATCAGCGTGCGCGTGCATTGTCGTCAATGGCAAGTGAAAACAACAATCGGCGGAAGGCGGTGAGTCATAATAAGCCTTCAACCTCTTCCTTTGTAACATCAGCTGTTTCCTTCTGTCCGAAATGCCGCACCAAGCAACGCAAACTACACAAGTGTGAAGAGTTTCTTCAGATGTCCGTGCAACAAAGGCACAGTTTCGTGAAAGAGAAGGCGCTTTGCTTTAATTGTTTTCAACAGCACAAATTAAGAGTATGTACATCAAACGGGTGTCGCCTCTGTGGAAAATATCACCATACTTTAATTGATTTTGACAAGGCTAACAATACTGGGCAGTCGACCAGTTCCTCTCCCTCACAAGTGTCGTCTCATGTTGCAGAAAACAAGTTAGTTAAAACCTCTGGTGTACCACTAGTATTGTTATGTACTGCTATTGTTAATGTTAAAAACAAACAGGGTTACTTTCAGCCTTGTCGTGTGCTCCTAGACTCGGCGTCGGAAGTGTCCTTTGTGTCTGAGACGTGTTTACAAAGGTTGCAGTTACCTAAGCAACGCACAAACATAAATATTTCTGGCATAACTGAAAGGGGTGTTTACACAGCCAATGCTATAGCTAATGTTCAGTTTCTGTCAAAGTGCAAGACACAACTGTAAAGTGTAAGGGCTGTGGTAGTGAAGAAAATTACAGGTAATTTGCCAAGGGTGCAAGCACCAGGGGCGTGCACTTGGTCACACATACAGGGCTTACCCTTGGCTGATCCTACATTTAACGTGAGTGCTCCTGTAGATATTTTACTAGGCTGTGACATTTTTCCTTTATTGTTGGGAAGTGAACGCTGCGTGGGACCTCCTGGTACTCCATCAGCATTAGAAACAGTCTTCGGTTGGGTGTTATCAGGGCAAATTGATGGTAGTGTTGGTAATGCAAATACCAACTCAGTCTCATCTTTTCATGTGTCATGTGATTTGAATACTAACGTACGTAATTTCTGGGAATTTGAAGCATTGCCAACCCTTAATCATTTAACGTCAGAAGAGAAAAAGTGTGAAGCACATTTCATAGCTACTCGCCAACGAGAGAATGGTCGATATGTAGTTAGCTTACCATTTAAGAACGATGATGTGGTGTTAGGGTTTTCAAGAGAAACATCAGCTAAGAGACTTAAAAGTCAAGAACGCAGACTTTCTCACTCCCCTGAACTTCGTAAACAGTATAATGCTTTCATGACTGAGTATAGAGAACATGGACATATGGAACTCATCCCCCCTGAAGAAATAAATAAGGTGCCTAGTGAAATCTATTATTTTCCTCATCATCCTGTATTTAAAGACAGTACGATTTCACCTATTCGTGTAGTTTTTGATGGCAGTTGTAAAACGTCTACAGGTGTTTCTCTTAATGATACTTTAATGATTGGCCCTAAGTTACAAAGTGATATCATTAGTGTGATATTACAATTCAGAATACATCAAGTAGCCCTAACTTCTGACATCTCAAAAATGTATAGGCAAGTGAAAATTAATCGAAAGGATACAGACTTTCAGAGAATTGTGTGGAGAGAGGATCCTAGTGAACCATTTCAAGACTTCCGATTATTGACTGTCACTTATGGTACTGTTTGTGCACCATACTTAGCTACGAGGTGTCTGCAACAATTACGTGAAGATGAAGGTGCAAATTGCCCCCTTGCTTCAAATGTGTTACTTAATCATTTGTACATAGACGATTTCTTAAGTGGGAGTGATTCTACGGAGGGTGCTATAGAACTGTACCATCAACTAACCCAACTCCTGCTTAAAGGTGGTTTTGAACTTCGCAAATGGTCCTCTAATGATCCTAAGGTGTTAGACAGTATTCCAAGCGAATTGCTTGAAAGAAACGTGCCGTTTCAATTTAATGACAGTGACTGTAAGAAAACATTGGGGATTCAGTGGTGTCCTTCGTTGGATCATTTCTCCTTTAATGTAGTGAGTCCAATGGTGCATTCTGTGTTGACCAAGCAACTTCTCCTCTCTGAGGTATCTAAGTTGTTTGATCCTTTGGACTGGCTATCACCTACCACAGTGAAAGCCAAATTATTGATACAAGAACTGTGGAAATTAGAACTTGACTGGGATGATGAACTTCCAACTAATGTAGTTGATGAGTGGGTTAGTTACTGCAGTGATTTACCAAATTTGCAAACTATTAGAATTGAACGTTGCATCATTCCAAAAGACTGTATCGAGCTTCATTTAGTCGGGTTTTGTGATGCATCTGAAGCAGCCTATGCAGCGGTTGTTTACCTTAGGTGTGTGTGTGCTGATGAACAAGGCCAGGTTAAACTTGTTGCCTCAAAAACAAGAGTGGCTCCTCTGAAAAAGATAACACTTCCACGACTGGAACTTCGTGCTGCATTATTGTTGGTTCGCCTCATTACTTATGTGCGAAAAGCATTGCCAGTCAACTTCACAACTATTACCCCCTATTCGGATTCCAAAATAGTTTTAGCGTGGATAGCTTCATGTCCTAGACGTTGGAAAACGTTTGTGGCGAATCGGGTCTCTAAAATACAAGAGGAAGGTGATATAAAGTGGTGTCATGTCAGCAGTAAAGACAAACCTGCCGACTGTGCAAGTCGTGGGATTCCCCCTTCCAGCTTAGTGACACATTATTTATGGTGGCAAGGGCCTCCATTTTTACATGAGCTACAATTGCTTGAAAACAAGTGTGACATACAAGAATGTAGTGAAGTGAGTGTAGAACAGAAGCAGTCTGTTGTAAGCCTTGTGTCAACACAATACAACCCATTATTTGAGAAGTATTCTTATCTAAATAAACTGCAACGTGTAGTGGCCTGGTGTAAACGGTTCATTTTCAATGCCTTCAACAAAACTAACAAACTGCATGGTCCATTGAGCACTAAAGAGTTGTGGAACACACTTCTGGTGTTAGTGAAAATTGTGCAACAGAGTGAATTTGCCAGTGAAATGAATGCTCTTAACAGTAGTTTACCCTTATCTTCAGTGAGTACATTGCATAGTTTAAATCCATTTTTTGATGAACTAGGTGTTCTCAGGGTGGGCGGCAGATTGAAACACAGTAACATTCCATACAGTGCCAAACATCTTATTTTGCTTCCCAAAAAGCATAGATTAACAAACTTAATTATTGCATATGAGCACATTATTCTTTTGCTTGCAGGGCCACAACTGGTTCTTGCAACGCTACGCCAGAAATTTTAGATAATTCATGGTCGTGACAGAGTGCGTAAATTAGTGAAAAAATATATAGATATAATCCCACCACATCAAAACAACTAATGGGAAACTTGCCATCACCAAGAGTAACAGTTAATAGGCCATTATTACAATGTGGAGTGGATTACGCTGGACCAGTAATTCTTAAGGAAATGAGTGGTCGTTCTCGTCGAAGTTACAAAGGCTACATCGCATTGTTTATTTGCTTTTCCTCTAAGGCTATTCATCTTGAAGTAGTGAGTAGTGCAACCACTGCAGCTTTTTTAGCTGCTCTTAGAAGATTTGTGTCTCGACGAGGAAAGCCACGTGACATGTACAGTGACTGTGATACTACTTTTGTTGGTGCAAACAATGAGCTAAAGTACATGTTAAGAACTGTGAACAATTGCAAGCACAATGAAGAAATAGCTAATAATCTGAGCAGTTTGGGAATGCAATGTCATTTCGACACACCTCTAAATCCTCATGCAGGAGGATTATAGGAAAGTGGAATAAAATCAGTGAAATTCCATCTTAAAAGAATTGTGGGAAATACGTTGCTCACATTTGAAGAATTGTGCACTGTGTTAGCACAGATTGAAGCGTGTTTAAATTCGAGACCACTCACAGCCATTTCCAGTGACCCAAATGATATGCAAGCTCTTACTCCAGGACACTTTCTGATAGGAGATGCATTGGTGTCAGCTCCAGAAAGAGATCTTACCACATATAAACTTAACAGACTTTCACGGTGGCAACTTACACAAAATTTGATGCAACATTTCTGGAAACGTTGGTCTCGAGACTATCTCACCCAGCTGCAACAACGTTCGAAGTGGAGAACACAACAGAAAAATCTTCAAGTTGGTGATTTGGTTCTCATCAGAGATGATCAGCTTCCTCCACAGCAATGGAAACTTGGAAGAATATGTGAGGTTCATCCAGGTACTGATGGACTCGTAAGGACTGCTACAGTGAAAACCAGTACCGGCAATTACAAAAGACCAATTGTAAAGCTATGTCTTCTGCCATTTAATAATGATTGTGAAAATTGAAAAATTGAACATTTGCATTCAATAATTTCAAATAGTTCTAGTGTACAATATGTGTAAAATTGTTTTTCATATTTTTTTCTTTGCAGTGTACCATTTATTTTTTTATTTTTTTTATTTCTTGAAATTATATATTTCAAAGTGGGCGGTATGTTGGCCCCCACAATGTACTTGGATCCAACATGGCGGCCAAGACATTTTTCTTTATATTTGCCAAGTAGGTGTTGGCAACACTTGTCTTCGAGTGCGCAGCAAGTATGGCTGCAGGACGTCGTTTTTGTGTCTACAGTTTTATCTCTTGTCATCTGTGTGACAGGGAATGTGTAATGTATGTAAACTTATGTGTCTGTCATTAAACATGTAGTTTACATAAGGTGAGTGTCCTTTGCAAATTCACCTACCTAACCACCGAAAGTTTTTGGATACAAATCGGAACGGGGCTCGCTCCCCGACAAATGGAGATAATGCATATCCTTGTTTTAACCTCATTTCTAATCAAACTAAAAATGAGTGAACGATACATGCTTTTGAATGTGTGATTTCATAAGCCGGATTATCTACCGATCTGTTATTTACCATTTTTTAAAGTGATATAATGTTTGTTGTCGCATTTTCACCCACTAGCATGGCCGTATATACACAGAAATAATGGATGGGGTTCGGCTTATTCTAGACCAAGGAGGGTACCACATTAATAGTTATAATTAAATTGTTACTATTTATATATTATTAATATAGACTACTATTTTAAATTTTAAGCAATAACATTTTCTCTACAAACAATCTGGATATAGCTAATTACTAGCCTAGCACACACAAATTACATTAATAATGACAATATTTTTTGCATTTAGCTTGGCTACAGTAAGATTTTTATCTTATCTACCTGGAGCAAGTAGTTCCGATCATAGGCGCCGACTCCATGCGGCTTGGGGGGGCTCGAGCCCCCCCAATGTTAACGATGTGGTGGCAGAGCCCCCCAAATAATTTTGCTTAAGAGGATCTAATGTATTATTTTGCTTCTCTTGTAAAGTTTACTCTGAATTGTGCCACATGAACTTAACTTTAAATACACATTTGAAATGTTCTAGACCATCAACTTTGGGGGGCTGAGACAGCTAAACCATCAACTTTGGGGGGCTGAGACAGCTAAACCATCAACTTTGGGGGGGGGGAGACTATGACCAGAGACAGCAAAACACATGACATATTACTATATACTAAGTATATAATTATGAGTATTGTTAAGATTTTTACTAAAAAGAGTTTCAAAAGAAGATGTGCATGAACTAGGAGAGTGTGTGGGACGATCGGGCTATACAAATGGCTTTCACATGACATTCAGAACGAGATAATTGATATATTAGACAGATCTATTTTGCGCTTCGTGGTGGCAGATATTAAAAGTCGGGAATATTTTGCTATTATGGTTGACGAAACTTGTGACATATCCATCCGTGAACAATTGACATTTTGCATTCGAACTATAAATAAAGATTTTAATATTTTTGAGGAATTCATGGGCTTTTTCGAGATTCCGAACACTGAGACTAAAACTTAAAAAAGGGAGGGAGTGAAGTCATTTATTAATTTTTTCAGTGATCAGAGCCCCCCCAATAATTTTGTCAGTCATTAATTTTTTCAGTGATCAGAGCCACCCCCAATAATTTTGACAAGTCGGCGCCCCTGGTTCCGATAAGTCTGGATTGGCTGCGTGCTGCAAGGAGTTCAATCTACTGCCGTACAGATGTCATTGCCTGTTTTCGCACGGTTTCCAGTAGTTCGCATGAAGTGGCGTTGTAGGCGCTATTGCGGACCGCAAAGGCTCGATTGTACCTTTGGCCACCGCCAAGGCAGCTAATTTCAAATTTACATTTCCTTTCGAAAAACCGCTTTGATTTGAAAAATCTGAAAATTACATCAGCCTAGAATTTCTTCTAGACCAGTGGTTCTCAAACTGTGGTACGCGTACCCCCAGGGGTATGAATGACTTGAAGAGATACGCGATCAGCTCGGAAGAGAACGACAACACGTTTAGGAACTTAATTGTTTCAGACTTCATAGCTTTAACACTCAATAGGAAAATAATACTGATTTTGTCACTGACAGTCTTATCTTTGTTTCACATATTTTGAAATAAAATACTCGTTCGAAATCTATAATAGACTAAATTAGTAGCCAAATCTCCCCTTGAAAGTTTCAAGTTCACAACCAGACATGAAGAAACTGTGTCAGGCTATGCAGACACATCCTTCTCACCAGAACCTCTGAGGATTTACAATAAAAACTCAAAAATTGTGCTTGACAATTTGTTTACAAACTTATATTTGTTCTTTACTTTTCTTTCTCAACAACTTTGGAAAAAATATATGAATATTAAAGTTTTTTAAAGTACTTAGCATGCATGCGTTTCGCATTTTGGTTCTTGTAACTCTCTTGCGATTCTAATGTTTAATTTTTTACCATCTTCCCACCGAATGCCATTTTGCTCTACTGCAGATACTAGAAAACGCCTCCAACATATCAAATCAAAAAAGGTCCCACCAATCAGGCAGCCAAAAAAATCCTCAAAACCCACTATGCGGATTAAACCATTGGGTAAGGGGGGGGGGGGTACATTAGACGTTTAGTTACGACTAAAGGGTACAATGAGAAAAAAGTTTTAGAACCACTGTTCTAGAGCATTCACGTGAATTTTCGTGTAGTTTCCTTTCGATGTTATGTACATACGTATTATCAATAGTTTCGACATTACATCCATTAAACGTGCATGCAGCACGAACTGTTTCCATGGAAACACAGCCAGTCATGCAAACGCTGCACGTGATTCCATATGAGTGTCATTTTCCGTTTCTTATATTTTCAATGCGCTGTAAAGCATGTTATTGAAGTTCTACTGAATAAAGTGCTTATTAGTTGTAACTATTGTTATGAGAAGGCAGGACCATATTCTAGTTCTTCACATGTGCTTGATTGGAACTCATTGATCACTTATATGATTGTCCCCGAGATTTTTATTTTTTCAAATTCCATGAGATTACACAAGATTTTAATTTTTTCACATTCCCTTTATTTCCTTAGATTCCCTGAGATTTTTCTTCTTTAAAGTTTCCTCAGATTACATAAGATTTTTATTTTTTAAATTTCCTAAGATCTCTTGAGAGTTTTTCTTTTTCCAAATTTTTGAGGTTTGCTGAGATTTTTATATTTTCAAATTCCTTGAGATCTTTCTGAAATTTATTTTATGAGATTGTTCAAATGCCTTGAGCTTTCCTGAGATTTTAATTTTTAAAAAAATCTCCGAGACTTCCTGCTTTTTTTTTCAAATTCCATGAAATTTTCTGAGATTTATATTTTTCAAATTCAAGGGATTTCCAGGTTTTCCAAGGTTGTGGGAACCCTGGATTCTTCTTTCTCACGTCTAGGACTATCAGCCCACCAAATTTTGTTTTTATTGTTTTGTTTTCATAGTTTCAAAGATACTGATAAAATTGACTCGGTCGAACATAACTGTCTCATAATGGTTCTTTCTTACCTTTTGCAGATTAGTACGGTAAAATTTTTTGATTTGATTTGATTTATTTTACTTCGCTTTTAGTGCCACTTTTCGCTACTTTGCGAAGATGGGGATGAGTGATGACATGATGAAATTGATGAATGACCAGGTCAGGATTCAAACCCAGGACCCCTGGCGTTGTAGGCAATGTGCTAGCCACTCCGCCACGGGGACCGGCAGTACGGTAAAATTGAATATTAACACATTATATGAATTAAATTTATTTATAATTATTATTTAATTATAATTATTAATAAAATCTATTATAATAAAAGATAATAAACAAGATACACAGTGAAATGTTCCATACCCTTTTCAAAAATCAGTTCACATTTTTGTATGAAGTAATTTTCACATTCAACTGCATTACTTATTAGACTACATATTCGATCAACATAACTCTTTTATTACTCTTTGTTCTTGTCTAGCCATTTATTTGTTTTCTTCAATACACGTACATTACAGTGCTGAACGAACACACAAAACATTTTGTGCACTTCGTAAATTAAATCTGAGAAGTGCTAGTAACAACATAGAATTAACGAATAAATTATTTTATTTGCAACTATCAACAGGGCGAACATTTTTTATGGCAATCTTCTTCTTTTCTAGCACTACAGCCCATCACAGGCCTTGGCCTCCTTCAGAATCTTCCGCCATCCATCTCTATCCAGCGCCTTCCTTCTCCAACTCCTAACTCCCAGCATACTTAGGTCCTCTTCTACCGAATCAACCCACCTTAAAGGTGGTCTTCCTACTTTTCTCCTGCCCTCCATATGCATAAACGTTATCTTTTTGCACATCGAGTTATCTGGCATTCGGTATATATGTCCTAGCCACCTTAACCGTATTAATTTAATTTCCTTCACAATATCTATATCTTGGTAGAGTTGATATAGTTCATTATTGTATCTTCTTCTCCAAAATCCGTTTTCACATATAGGACCATAAATCCTGCGCAGGATCTTCCTTTCAAAACTTCCGATCATTATCTCAGCATTCTTAGTTATAATCCATGATTCACATCCATACATTAAAATAGGTCTTATTAACGTTTTATATAGCTTAACTTTTGTTTTCCTTCTGATATACCGGGACTTCATATGTTTTCCAAGTCCAAAGTAACTTCTATTTGCCATACTTATTCTGTGTTGAATCTCTGTCAGGGAATCTCCTTTTTCTGTTATATACACTCCAAGATATTTAAATTCCTGTACTCTCTCAAAGGAGAGCCCGTTAACTTCAAAATGTGTAGTACTAGTATGCACCTTGGTTATTTCCATATATTTTGTTTTAGCAGCATTTACTGCAAGCCCCATTTTTTGTGCTGCTATAAGGAGATTAGCTACAGCTTCACGCAATGCTCTTGTTGTTCTAGCTATTATAACCACATCATCTGCATATGCCATCATTTGCACTGACTTGTTTATTATAGTTCCTCTAGTATCTATGCCTGATTCTCTGACAGCCTTTTCTAGTGCAATATTGAATAGCATACATGACAGGGCATCTCCTTGACGCAATCCTTGTTTTGTTTCGAATTCTTGAGATAGCTGATTTCTTATTTGTACTCTACATCGCACTTTTTTTAGAGTCTCTTCTACTAGATTTACTAATTTCTGTGGGATGTTAAATTCCCTCATGACTTCAATCAGCTCGTTCCTTCGTATGGTATCATATGCAGATTTAAAATCTATATAAAGGTGATATGTATTTATTCCAAATTCTTTTGTCTTTGCGCATATCTGTCTAATTGTATGTATGTGGTCTGAGATCGATTTTCCCTCTCTGAAGCCACATTGGTAGTCACCTATTATTTTATTTACATACGGGGAAAGCCTTCGGAAAAGTATATTAGAGAGAATTTTGTATCCGGTGTTAAGTTTGCTGATGCCTCTATAGTTTTCTGTTTGTAGGCGATCCCCCTTCTTATATATGGGGTATATTATACCTTCTTCCCATTGTGATGGGATTTCTTCATCCTTCCATATTTTATCTAGCAGATTTTGAATGCTTCTCAAGAAGTCCCTTCCGTGAAGTTTCATCATCTCTGCTGTTATTTTGTCAGATCCTGGCGCTCTATTGTTTTTCAGCTTCTCAATGGCACTCTTAACTTCTTCAAGGCTAGGTCCCTGCTTTTCCTGTTCATTAAGCTGGGGATTTGTTACATTCTGATCTTCTTCCGTATACTGATTCTGTTCTTGCTCCATTCCACTTCCATTCTGGTTTTGTTCATTCAAAAGTTCATTAAAATGTTCCTGCCATCTAATTAAAATATCCTGGTCATTACTTAACAGTCGTCCGTCTTTATCCTTACATATATATGCTCCAGTTTGGAATCCTCTCATTTCATTGACAGTTCTATAGAATCTTCTACTCTCTCGTTTTCCATTAAATGATTCCACTTGTCTCATTTTACTTTCCACACTCTCTTTTTTCTTTCTCTTATGTATTTTCTTTTCCTTCCTTCTCAGTTCTCTATATACTTCTAGCTTTGCTCTTGTAAAATAACTTTGTATCATATTTCTGTATGCTTCATTTTTCTGCTTGGTTATCTCCTTGCACTCCTCGTCATACCATTCATTACGGTTTTGTTTCTTCATTTCCCCTATTTCCTCATCTGCTACTTTTATTATTACATCTCGTATTTTGCACCACTCTTCATTGGGATTGGTGTTATTCACGCCATCTTCCAGGTTTTTCAGTCTGTCAGTAATCTTTTGCTGATATGTTTTCTTTCTGTCTTTTTCCTTCAATTTATATATATCATATTTTGTGATTTTACTTTCTTGCCTTTTGTGTATACATGATATTCTGTTCTTGATCTTAGCAATCACCAGGTAGTGATCTGTGTCTACATTTGCTCCCCTAAAACTACGTACATCTAAAATGCTTGATTTGTGTTTACTATCTAAAATTACATGGTCTATCTGGTTACTTGATCCCCCATCTGGAGTTCTCCATGTTGCTTTATGTATATCTTTATGAGGATAAAAGGTGCCTGCTATGATCATTTGATGCCTATTTGCAAAATCAATCAATTTTATTCCATTATTGTTACTCTCATGGTGCAGGCTATGAGATCCAATCACAGGTTTAGCCCAAATTTCCCGGCCTACCTTTGCATTAAAATCTCCAAGAATTATTTTGATATCATATTGGGGGCATGAATCGTAAACCCTCTCCAATTTATCATAGAAAGCATCCTTTTCTTCCTCAGATTTATCCTCTGTTGGTGCGTGGGTTGTTATCAAGCTGTAGTTATGGAACTTTCCCCTAACTCTTAAAATGCAAATTCTATCATCTATTGCCTTAAAATCCATTACAAGATTTTTCATCTTCTTCTTTATTAAAAAACCTGTTCCAAACTCATGTTTTTCTCCACAGCTATAATATATTACTGTGTCTTTCTGCTCCAACACATCCTTCCCAGTCCACCTAATTTCCTGTAATGCAAGAATATCAAGCTTGTATTTATTAAACTCTTCGGTAAGGTTTCTTAGGGCTCCAGTTCTGTATAGAGATAATACATTCCATGATCCTACTCTCATAACCTTATTCTTGCCAGTTCGTCTTACATATTCCAGTCCGGCTCTCTGATTTGAAGGCTTCTCAACAATTGGTGCTTTTACTGGGTAGAATGGTCAGTCCCACGCCAAACCCCCAAGCTTGGGGGACCAGGATTTTTATTTGGGGTTTACTCCCCTAGGGAGGCTGGCTTCACCATGCCTAAAGAGTCCTCCCTACCCTTGGTTTTCTGTTAGGGTTTCCTTCCCTTAGCCTTTGGGGATCCCTCCCCTCCCTGCAAGGCAGCAGGGGCAGTGCTTATTTAATGGCGGCACTTTCTCGCCATGACACAGTGCTATCAAAGGGGCTTTTCTGGGTTTTTATTGAGGATGGTCCTGCCAAAAACCAACCTCTCCCAGACCCTGATAGCACTGCCGCCTCGGTCCGGGACTGCTTATTCGGCATTGCCTTATTCGCAGCTAACCATCATATCTGATGGCCGTTCGCTATCCGCCACCTGCGACCCGCCCAGTTGCTGAGGCTCGCCTCGGAAAGAAACTCATCTGAGCTCCTACCGCTGGGATTTTTTATGGCAATATACGAAATTCTTCCCGAAATTCAAGCTCTTACTTTAAACAACAGGACCTTGACAATACACAGGTAAAGCCTTTCTAATCGTCATGTGTGTCAACGAGTGATGTGCTTACTATGTTTATCCACTAACTCGGAAATAATATATTGGAATCTCTCATAGTTTTGCAATGCAAACTTTATAACTTGGTTAATAATTCCAACATAACTATTAATTACCTAAGAGTGTTGTTTAAGTTATACATTGCTAATGTAGATATAAGTATTCAATCACAGATCAATCAGTGAACGAAATAAGAAAGCCTATGATAAAAAAAAATCTGGTAAACGTTACTTCAATTTTCGCGTGCCACAGCCTTCCTCCCCAGATATCCTGCAGTGGAACACTATATACAAAATATGTATGTTTAAAATACAACACCTCAACTCATCGTAAGCTTTTCGGCAAGATTAAGGTGAACACACGTGTTAGATGAATGTGGTAGTCTTCACCTTAAAAACACAGCCTTACAAACTAAAACGAAGTAACCAACACGCTTCTCCTTAATGTCTAGCCCATTTTCCTGTGTCTCATCCCAACATTTCCATTTAAGAAACTGATGTTGAATTCAATATAGCATATATCAAGGTGGTTGTCATATTGGGGACGTAGTCCATACGGTTTTCATCGTTACCTGCACTATGTATCGGTGTGATTTGTACCTGTTTCACCATTTGTATGTTTTAAATGGCTGTTTCCATAGTTATGTAAATTCGATTCCAGAATCCGATATTTGAATCCCGACACACACATACATATATATATACAAGCACACACACGCACACAAAATCCATTGTATTTCAAATGGATTCGTTACATTGCTTTCTTTGTGTGTGAGGATGAAAGTTATGTCGCTATTTTCTTCGATTTTTCCAGGAACAAATAGATAACTCCGTGACTGGAGAAATTTCTCATCGCTGAGAGTTAAGTCGGTTACGTCATCCATTGTACCGGAATAAGAATATAGCTTCTTATTTCTCTTCCTCACGTCGAGCTTATACTCAAACATGTCAGCACCTACATCTCCTGAAATAAACTGGATACAAAAAATGGAGTGGAAAGGAGCGTTTCGTTGCCTGTAAATGAAGCTGTAGATACCGCATTTCAAAATGTAGAAGAAATCGGTATCCACTGAAGTCCAACTATTTGCCATAGTTTTAGATTCAAGAAATTGTAATTTCATTGAAAGTGATCCATGTTGCTTTGCATGTGTTCGTAAAACACGTTTCTGCGAACAACATCTTCACACCTTTCAACCAAACATTTGATGGGTCTGCAGACACAAAAGCTTTCGTGTCCAGCCAGCTGATTCAGAAGCATGGTGCGAGTGCAGCCGAATTCCTTGTGTGAACATGGTAGAGGGATATTCTTCACAGCAGCTTCGAGAGCGATGTTCCTTGTGTTGGTCAACGTACCACGGCATAATGGACACTGCTGCAACCTCTCGTTGCATCTTTTGCAAAGGTTGTGGCCCCCACTGCACATAAAAATTGGAGGTTTGACGATTTCCAGGCAGACTGGACATTCGAGATCTTTCCACAGTTTTTCTTCTCTCGACGACATGATTATATCTGAAATCAAAAGATGAGCATCTATGTAGTCACATTTGACCGATCTATAATTCTCTGATTGATTGTTTTTAACTTGGGCATTTGTCCAGAATTTTCAATGAAGTATGTTTGAGGAGGTGCAAAGGTAAATTTAGCAACATCATTTTAAGGGTGTCAGGGAAAATTTTGAGGGTTAGAGGTGTGGGATAATTCACTGCACGCTCACTTGGGTTGAAAATCATTGTCAAAGCAAACACGTGTAGCGCAAATTGCACCACTGTAGGCAGCAACGGCACATGACGTGTTACCACTTGACGAAAGAAGAACGCTCGCCAAAGAAATTTTGTTTCAACAATTTTCAATTTTGAATATTAATTTGAATTTATTGGGTACGTCAGCACTCAAGCTATTTTTCATCTGTCACACTATACGGTGCCAAGACACCTATCATTACAAAAATAAGAACGTGTCTGTAAACGAAAATATCCTTACCGGGGGTAAAAGCTGAGGTTGTAAAGGGACACTCAGCACAAACAAGGACAAAACACACACAGTCCTACGAAGATTATAATCTCCGTACGTCCAGACGCGGAGCCTCGTTAGCCTGCAAAATGCAGATTGGGGTGTACTAAGTGGAAGTGAGGTTGACGATTGGGTGTACTACGTGGAAGGTTCACCCGTTACGTCCCTTTTCCCCATAAATTTCTAGGATCGGATGGTATATTGTTGCATACAGGTATGAGCCCATAAATATTGGTGACGACGAGGCGATACTTTCGTTGAAGTTCATGGAAATCCGTTGAAGTCCAACAAGTAACAGCTTCTTTGTGGTATAATTTACGTAGGTCATTACAAAAATAAGTTTCGTGTAACGGTATTTTTGGACGTAATGTACGGTCACAGGCACTTGTGAGTTGTAACAATTCCATTGACTATCAGTTGTATAGTTACAACTTAGAAGTGTCTGTGACTGTGCGTATGTGGAGATCATACCGTCTGCATTTAAGGGACATTAGTTTGTCTCGCTGTGAGTAATATGATCTCAATGGCATGTGCCGCGCATCGCAGAAGTATGAGGAGAAGAGCAATCTCTATGCTGAGTACTCCTTATCCATAAGCTCTTGAACTTCGATGACGAACAGATATAGTCATATAGTGTCACTGACGTGGACAGAAGATGAAGTGACAATTTTAAAATCCCCATTCTCGTGTTCTGCGGGACCCCACATAACAGCAGCAATTAACTTAAGACACGATCCTCGACGGAAGTTGTGGTGGCAGATGAATCCACTGTTAGCCCTGCAGACTTCCACTTTCAAACAATCCTCAGGTTACAGGACTCAATGGCTTTACTCAGCCTCTAGCAAGCACAAGCTATACCTTGCATCTCACCCCGACCATAGCGCTCAACGCAAGACAGTCTTCAAGCACTACAAAGAGCAAGTGTACCATCGAAAATTTGAAGGACGATTTCTGAAGCAGCCTGACCATCGTCAAACCCTTTTTAATCTAGGTCTCTTCTATTCCTTTGTTTTAAGTCCACTTTAGTCTCAGATAGGTTAACTGATACTGGATGTACCGTAGTTGCAAGCGGGATCCAATTTATTGTGCAATCTGCCAATAGTATGCCATTTTGGGTAGTGATACAAGTCACTCGATTCACCAGATATTATGTTCAAGTGCCTGTCAGAATTATTTACTGTTACAGCGGTACTATATCTTCCAGCAGAATTTATGCTCTTTCTCTCTGGGTACTGTTGTTCTATATATGTTAGAATGTGTGTGTGATCAGAATTCGAAACCTATTCCATGATCCATTTTTCATTTCTCTCCAGAACTACAACATCCGATAGGTGATTTGTGTTACTGTAAACGATTATTTGAAAAACCTTTAAGTTCACAAAATATTGCCTTTACAGGCCCGTACCAAGGATTTTTTTTCAGGGAGGGCCAGATCCGAATATATATACATATATATATATATATATATATATATATATATATAATGTGTGTGTGTGTGTGGACTCTATTGTTTACATTCAATTCTTCGAAGCATTTGAATAATTATGTGTTCCACAAATTTACAATGTTTTCAAAATTTCTTTAATGTTCTTGCACCAGCACCAATGAACAGTCATGATAATTCAATGTTTGGAAAATAATATATTTATAAATTAAGTGATACGTATTCTTATAATAGAGAACATGTCTAAATGTGAGTTCTGACACACAAAAAAGAGACATTTTTTCGCCTCACGACTGAAGTTTGAAAAACGTCTCGACAGAAATTAAAAGGAATGGACTGTCCCGACTAAATCGGTAAATCGGGACGTTTGGTAGCCTTGTATGAATAGTTATAAAACTAAAACTATTGAAACTAAAACTATTGAATATTGCAGACTTCTGGAGCCTTCCTGTCTACACCACAAACACATTCATTTATGCAAGAACAAAATTGAAATTTTTACAAATTTGAAAAATCGTTGATATTATTGTATCTTTTTACGGGCCTGCGCCTTTATAACGCTGGTGGTTTTTTCAGATATTGGTAGTCGATATGACCGGACACCGCCATTTCGTATTGGCACTTTATTTAGCTTTAGACAATAAATACCCTAAAGTAGCCTCTGGGCTGCGTCCCGGTACTCTTCGTCAATTATATTAGGCTACGAGAGTTTTGAAATTTGTCATTTTTGTTTGTGCATCAATTTTCAATAGCAAATAATTTGTAGTGGGAATATTGTGAGGAGAAATATTTTTCAAAGGAGCCAAACCCAAGTCGCTTTCTGTCACTTATTTTGTTCAGTTGACAGAAGTGGTGAGTGACTAATGCATGAATATTTTCTCACTACAGTTGTTCTACAATCAACAGGCTGTTATTAAAAATAAAATTAATAATTTAATTACCACTGTTCCAAGTCCTAATAATATAGTCATCGATTTCTAAATTAATATTAATTAGAATTATGCGGTGTTCAAATTGCAACATGCCAATGAAGATCAGCTCTTTCCAGATGAATTAAATGATGATGGACTGTGGAAACTAGAAGATTTCATTAGATCCAGTGCAACAAAAGCTCTGGCGCCTGGGCGTACTATCATTATGATCCTCTGTGGGACCTGTGGGTGTGTTGTCCTTGTGTGTTTGTGATTCAAGTTCCATTTTATTTTATCACAATTCATCCCCATCTTCACGATTAGTTAAAAGTGGCATAAAAGCGATGTAAAATAAATCAATTTAATCAATCAATATTTGTCAACAATCCTAGACATACGCGAACTATCGCGTCTTTCGATTATACTCGTACTGTATATATTTGCAGTAGCTAGATTGTGAAACATCTATGATGTTATTAGATCTTTGAATATAGATGTTCAATTGTTTTGTTGATTATGAATTGTCAAGCATGGAGTTAGCCATGTTGTATATTATTAGTTATGGATTAAATTATTATTTTGTATAAAATCGAACCCACCTGATTTATTATATCATATTACCGTGGTTGGTAATACAACAATATTGATATTTAATTTTAAGGGTACATGTTAAAAAATGTGTAAAGTTTCAAAATTAGAAAGGCATTTTTGAGCAAAATTGTTGGACATTGATTTTTTTTAAATGATTGACCGCGCAGCGGTCTCACAAAATGTAGAGAACCATTGTCCTAAAGCAGTGCATTGTTACAGGACGAAGAGTGTAGAACACTAATAGGTAAAAGTATGCATTACGTAACATATACATAAAGAGATCAGCAGACAATAAAACTGAGCATGAACGAACAAAAAGGGCCTTCTCGTTGGCGTAGTGGCAACATTGTCACCTTGTAATAAAGGGCCACAGGATTTAAACCCCCAGTAGAGGTACATTACACAGTGAACGCAATCCCACTTTAAACAAAGTTGAGCCCTGCTCAACACAAATCTTGACTTAAACATAAACTTTTTCTTGAAAGAACAAGAACGATGGCTGATAAGGAAATAACATGAAACTGGAGAACAGGAATAACTAAGTAGGCTCACACTAACAACATCTAACGGAAGACGAACTTCACAAAAATATAAGAAAGATGAAAAATGAAATTGTAAAAGTAAAAGGAAATGTTGAACTATTTTTCGCTCAGGTTGTACTCAAACATACCTTTCTCGTTCTTGGTAGAATCTGAGTGCGCAAAGTAACGAATACAAAATCACTAACGACCACTAATCTATAATGCGAAAACCATCAATGTTGAGTTTCTTATTTTCTTTGGTAAGTGTGGAAATGAAGAAATTTGATCAAATCACGTAGTAAGTTAAGTACTTGTCTTCTGATGGGTAACATCTTATCATATGTTATCCGTATTTCCATTCTTCTCAGTTACTGATAATTTCTTGTTCGAGTTGGTTTCAAAGTTCACTTCATATCAACCATGATATGTTCCACGGTAGTGGCGCAGCTAGGATATTTTTGTTTGGGCTTGCTTCATTCTCATTGGAAGCTCTACGTACTTTTGGCCGCCATGTTTGGTAGATGGTGAGACAACCAGATTGTACCTTTCCTCACTATACCTTTGTACTGTCCTTGCCGTTTTATTGAGTATCTCGTTTCTTCAAATTTGGTGTTTTTCTATTCCTTGCGTTACACGGCATTTACAACGATATAAAGATACACGATACACATACCACAATAAAATGATGGCTGTAACTCCGTTTATTTCTAACGAACTTACGTATATCCTGTCTCAAATTAAAGCTTATGCGATACTGTAAAAAGTTACTGAACACCTTTCCCAATGAAACTAGCCAGTTTAGAGTAAATGCAGTTAATATTTATAATTTTTTCTGTTATGTTCAGAAAGCAAGGGATAATTGGATAAATCCATTACAATTTATTAAAGCTCATGTAAATATTCGTTCCTTCGCTTCACTTCAAAATAAAGATCGTTAAAACCGATTCGCTGGTTCTCGACATGTTGAGCCATAGAAGTAATTAAAGATGGCTTCATATTTCAAAATGGCGGTGAGTCAGGCTAGTTATCTCCATTTTGGACGAACATGTAAGAGGTGTAGATGCAATGTGGTAAGTTTGGTCTAAAACGACATTTTCCTTAACAAACCCTACTCTACGTAAAGGATATTTCTAGCCGTTGTGAGAGGCATAATTTACAAAGATTGCGAAACGGATATTGATTGATTGATTGATTTGCTGCTTTAAGTTCACTTTATGCACAGAAAGGCTAATCGGGACTGGACCTACAGTTTAAAGTGGGATCGGAACCACTATGTATCTCCACCAGGTATCGAACCCGGGACCCCTTGATTACAAGGCGACGACGCTACCACTGATAGACGCAAGATAAGAGGAAGAAGAAGAATTTGTATTCTATAGCATGTTATTGATTGGTTGTTATAGTAACAGTGGGTAAGATGTACGTGAATGGCTTCCAGGCATTAAAGTTATATTGTTTAATTTGAACCTACGTATTTTGTATGTCTTGTGTATGTATAGATAAGAAATCACACACACACACAACAAGGCTTACATCTATGGCGCAGTCGTACAGGATATTCTTGGTAATTCTTCGTAAGAAGAAGTATGGATGAAGACGTCACGAAGAGTACACGACGATCATCATTCCAGCATAGGTTTATGCAAGGAGAAATTTTGTCGGCTTGATCAATTTCTACGGTAAGAACCAAGATTACACGGTTTGTGTAGTGTTTACGATAATTGTACAAGGGCAAATTCATATCACTGCGATACAAATTGTGTCTACGGCGTAGATTACAATAATTGTACAAGAACAAAGTTTAAATCAGTGTGATACGGATTGTGTTTAAGATATTGTGATATTTAGTTGACCACAATTATGAATATGTTCGGTTTGAATTTATTCTCTGAGTTCCGGCCAGATTCGGAAGAAATAGAAGATTATTTAACGAGGTTTGAACAGTCTTGTTTGGCTCATGATGTTAATGAAGCCAGGAAGGTACCCATACTGATTGCAGTTATAGGGTCTGAAGCTTTCAAAATGCTGAAGAACATCCTTGCACCTGAACCAGTCGATCGTCAAACGTATTCGATCCTCAAGGAAAATCTGCTTAAACATTATGGCCAGAGAACAAACAAATATGTGGAACGTTTTAAATTCAGGCAATGCATGCAGGAAAGCGGCGAGGATGCAACACGATTTATGGTACGTGTTAAGCAACAAACACTTAAATGTAGTTTTGGCCAGTACTTACAAGAAGCCATTGTAGAGCAAATAATTGTAGGCGTTCGGTCTGACGCCATTAGAAAGAAATTACTGTCTGAACCTACATTGACTTTGGCAAAATGTCAAGATATTGTGCTTCAAATGGAATTAAGTGAACGGGAAACACAAATGTTCGCACATCGTGAAAAGGAATGTAGTTCTAATGTAGTTGCATTTTCTAGGACACAGAAATTTAAACCATGTTTCCAGTCCTCACAAGCACACAAAAAGAACTTTGTTAATCCTCAGAATAGAAGTTATAAAAGCACTAAAGAATGTGATAGATGCTCCAGAAGGCATGATCTTGGACATTGTCCAGCAAAATATTCGATATGTTCATTTTGCAAAAAGAAAGGTCATTGGCATGTAAAATGCAAGTTTAGGAAAAAGAACCATAAAGTTACGAGTAAGACAATTACCTCGGATCAAACTTCTAAGTCGAATATTAAATCTTTAGACGCTATTGTTGGTGAACAAAGCATACATAATGAATTTCATGGTTTGTCTTTATTGCAGGTTGAAGTTAGTGATTCTCATCCGCCAAAAGATAATACTTGCACTATTTCATCAAGCACAGACAATTCACAAGTGGAAGATGATACGCTCAATCGTTCAAAAGCAAGGAGCGTTAGATTCAAGCCAAAGACAAAAGTTGTAGATGGCACTAATGTTCTTATGTCAGCGGAACCGTGCGTAGTTAATCTGTGTATTGATAAACGAGTTGTACAATGTGAACTAGATACTGGATCTACAGTTACGCTGTTCAATAGCAAGTCTTTCAAAAAAATGTTTCCTCATCGGCGAGCACAATTCACTACACTTAAGTTACGAGGTGTGAATAATAATACTTTGAAGTTGAAAGGTCAAGCATTCATTGATTTATCATTGAATGATGTATTGTATAAATTACCTGTTATATTGTGTGAAGAAGAACTGCGTTATCCGTTGATTGGACGTTCATGGCTTGACAGTATTCATTCAGGTTGGAGGAACTTGTTAGCACAATGTAACACAATGTTCACAAATACGGCGTCCGAACAAAATGATAACGCAGATATTAATACTAAAATACCGGAAATTGAAGGTTTGAGAGTACAGCTGGAGAAGAAACTTGACCAGAAAGAAAAGGAGAATAAAGAAGAGCATCTGAGGCAGTTGGCTCAGAAGGCGAGAGAAGAGAGAGCTGGAACTCGAACACAGGCAATGGGAGATAAGGATGATGAATCAAAGGAAAGTGACCAACTGCGATACAAGAGACATAAATATATGACTGAACGGGAAAGGCGAATGGATCGCCCACCATTTCTTGGATCACGGCGGGGCCGAGTAGGGAGAAAGAGACTTGACAAAACTTATCTTGCATATCTTCCGAATGATCCAGTCTGGGTGCAGACCCCGAAGGTAAATTCTCCGAAGCATGTACCAGGAATGGTATTGTCTAGAGTTGGCAACAGCCTAATATATAAAGTGCAGTTGTTCGACGGATCGACACGAACGGTACACGTCAGGTGGCTACGAAAACGTGAGTGTGAACCAAACCCCTCATCAACAGATATACCTGATCCAAACCTTGAATCGATACCAGAAGGACAGCCGGAGGATGCAGAGGGAAGAGATAACCAAAACCAACCAAATACAGACGCTGGGCACACACTAATCAGAAGATCGAATAGACTTAGGAGACCTCCTGATAGATACGGTGAGACCAGCACTTAAAACAAAAACAAAGAGACTCCAGGAGGAGATGATAGACGCAAGATAAGAGGAAGAAGAAGAATTTGTATTCTATAGCATGTTATTGATTGGTTGTTATAGTAACAGTGGGTAAGATGTACGTGAATGGCTTCCAGGCATTAAAGTTATATTGTTTAATTTGAACCTACGTATTTTGTATGTCTTGTGTATGTATAGATAAGAAATCACACACACACACAACAAGGCTTACAACCACTACGCCATCGGGGAGGCCCCACGCGAAACGGATATGTGTGGAGGCTTTATTACTTGTATTAACTTTTTAGGTACTTCCAGTGGAGATATATTTCATTCCACCGTTGATGAAGTGAATTGTAATGGTACTTCATATTTCATTAATAATGGCAATCATGTTCTACGAGGGGATGCTGAAAAGTTCGTAGCCCGACGTAGAAGGAATGTACTTGGAATGATGAAACTTCATAGTTACTAAACATACTCCCCTCGAAGCTCAATGCACTTTCTGACCCGGTGCTCCAACTTTTACAAACCACTTAAAAAGAATTCTGAAGTTTGCTCCTCGTACGAATGTTCTTTGGCAGTAATCACCTCCTGATCTCAGGCAAAATGTCGTCCCTCCCGGTGATTTTTGAGCTGAGGAAACAGAGACTATACGACGCATGGTTTAATAATAATAATAATAAAATATCGGGCGGATCTACGGAGAGCGTGTTCTTGGCGACCAGCCAATGGCAGGAGTGCAACGTTGTTGCAACGTTCGCGCCGAGCACTGCACACAACACCATGAAGCGGTGCAAAAGTGTACCCATATATGCTAGCTTGTAGCCAGCCGAAGACATGAACTCAAAGTATCTCAGGCCTTGCGGGCTTTAGTATGGAAAGGTCAAAAGTCAACTAGTAAAAGTTTATTTATATTTATACACGCATGTAACTAACCAGTTTAGCACATACGCTCTTATTTCCTCTCAGTGAGATACCTGGGCAGTGTTAGTAACCTTATCTAATTAAGGGGGAACCAACTAGTGCAGGTAACCAATAGGAACCTTGGTAGTCGTCACGTGCCACGCCGTCTGGGGACAACATGCGAAAGCGTCCAATCAAATGCGAGGGTGGGGCCAAGGGGCCCGCGGTTTCACAAAGGTGTTGGTATGAAAGAATGCCGCAAAGTCAATGCAGCTGCTGCAAGGGAACGGTTCGGTCCCTTGGTATGTCCAGTCAGTAGCAAGAGACGGCAAGGTACAAGAGTGAAGGTCTGGGAGCACCCAGGAGACTTGGGATTGGGCTGCCACGACCTAAGGGTAGCACACCAAGCTCTTATGGGGCAGACCAGGTAGGTAGGTAATCTGCTTTTCTTATTCTCCTCTTTCCTTCTGGTTGCTTACCTATTGGATCCCGGTAGGGGAAACATCCAGACTAGATCTGGGAAACAGGTCTTTCGCATTCGGCATTTGGCAGTCGACTGAGCTCCGTTTTTTTTAAATTATTTTCTTTATTTTTTTATTGACCTTTGTCGGTCAGGACGTCATCTATTATGGGGGCCTGCATCTTGTTGTCACTAGTCATTTACAGGTGTGTTATTATACAATTTATTTACAATAATATAAGTTTTACAATCAACAGTTACATTTCCCTCTGCATCTGTCGCAAGAGGGGCGGTCAGACATTGTTCCCAAAAAGTTACCAAACATGAAAACACAAAGGACAGCACAGGACATTACGTGGTACCTTACGGCACCAGAGTGTAGACTAGATGGGTGATAACCCGATGTTGGAACGAACGGTCCGGCTCCTGCCGAATCTGCTGCAATCCTTGAAGTAGGGTTATGAGCCCTGTCAGGATGTCCGGTTGCGCTAGAGTGCGCGTCAAATCTCCTGCATATGACGATAGCCAATAGCAGCACACTACAGCGGTGCCATGTCTTACACGGAAAAGAGACAGCGTGTTTGACCGAAACGCCTTGTCACGGAACTAGCCAACGCTGGCAACGCCGCACGTCTGTGATTCGCTGGTGCTGTTCAGCCTTTCAAGGCCATATGCAGGAGATTTGACGCGCACTCTAGTTGTTGAAGTAGGTCCAGGAGGGTCGCTTGAGGACTGGTCGGATTTTTTGGAACTGCTGGGCGGGTAGCCGGTCGAGGCGCCGGAGTGCTGGGGCCTCTCCTGCTAGGTGGTGGCCGATGATTGGCCGGTCTCTGCAGTGGTGCTGGTCTTGGAGCCGTGGCGGATGACGTCACTGGTACTTCCTGTCGAATTGGCCGGGTTGGAGCGCGGCGTCTGTTGTCAGATGGGGTTTTCCTCTCTGCTTTGATTTTTTTGAAGAGCGGGCAGCCTCTGTAGCTGGCATAATGCTGCTGGGCGCAATTAACGCATCTAGGTGGTGTGGCCTGGTCCTTTACCGGGCAGTCAGCAAATCGGTGACTTGACGCAGCGGGGCGGAGCGAAGCAATGCCACTGACCGTGCCCGACCCTCTGGCACGCGTGGCATTGGAGTATTTGCTTCGAGCGGTATTTTTCAACTCGGATTCTATACTGACCGATGAACTCAAGCGAATAAATTCGTTGAGACTGCGGTGTTTTAGGTAGGACGACCATTAAGAGGGGTAATGGTCGCCTGGTCTGAATGTGGCCACTGGAATCCTGGTCCACTGGGTTGGTCTGTTCCTGACGTCGAATGGGAGCAGTGAGTCGGCTAACACTATGAATGGTGTACCCAAGGTCGTTTATCAAATACTCTTGGACTTTCGCGGGGGAAACATCCACCGGGAGGTGTCGTATTACCACTTTTATCTTTGCCGCTGCTGATGAGCCGTATGCATGTCCAATGTTGTGGGTCTGTAGGAATTCGCGTATAACCATGAATTCCTTAAGGTCGGATGCGTATACTCTGCAACAACCTTTGGTGTATTTGAAATTCACCTTGAGTCCGACGAGTTCAGTTATTTGGCTGGCTATCGTACTGCTTGTCGTGTTGTATATGGAGATGCAGGGGGGCCTGTGTGTCTTCTCTGATGTTGCGGGAACGGCTTTTGTCCCCGTGTCTGACTGCTAGGCTGCGACGTGGTCTGGCAGTCGCTGTCGTACTCGCTGGTGGTAGAGTCCTCATCATCTACTTCTTTTCTAGGTCGTCTCTTGCGGACTCACTTCCTTGGTTTCCCCTTGTCCATGGCCGGGGATTTCCAGGATCGGGCGTGTCGCCTCTCTACCTCTGCTGGGCTGAATGGACGAGGTACTACGGCCTCGTGCCTGTCATTTCTGCAGTGCACGTAAGTGGATTCGAAAGATGAGAATGAAGGAGCTCCGGGCCTCGCTGCATCGTTTATATACTGTTTGGTGGCAGCACTGAGGCGGGTGGAGAAGATCGGAACTAAGCTGGCTGCAGCGTTGCAAACTCCCTTTAATTTTAAGAGTAGCAACCTATGCGCTATGAATTTTCACATTTTACATTGTAAAAATCAATAACATATAAATGTTACTAAGAGCACATGGTAATACAATATTAACAACTATTGTGTGCTAAACAACAATTACAGAAATGTGCATAAGATTAGATAAAAGATAGACTGAATGTGTATTCCTCGCAGGACATTTTGCAGGTTTTCTTTAACAAAACATTGTTAACAAAATGTTTCAAATAATATGGCGACCGCGTAGAATCGTTAAGTGTGGTGACCACGCAGGGTCGTTTCATTGTACAGTTAAGAAACTGCGGCGCGCGAGTTAAACGCCGTGTCCTGTATTTTTCTTGCGCGCAAGACGTTTTCATGAAACTCGCCACTTTAAGGTTCATCATAAGATGGGGCACGACATTTTGAACCTAACTGTCCAAGTCCCATGAATTTCCGTCGCCTACAGCTGGAGTTTTTGCTTCTTGAAGAAACACGGGAAACAGCACGTCTCTATAAACACACACAATATCCCTTTCATTTTCCTTCCGTCTGTTTTGTTCGTTGCCACCGTGTTGGCGCCGCTAAGTTGTGTCTTCGAAAAGCTATGGCTGTTATATTCGGCTGAATGTACACAATAACCCTTCGTTGTCGTGGGCGTTCACGAACATTGTGAGTCGCAGTTCGAGTTCAGCATTTTTCAGTTTTCATATATCTTTTCCCCCGATATTACTATTTTTGGAAAAGAAAAATCCAAATTTCTGGAGCTTTCTATGAATAATAAGTTAATAATGTAAAGTGGTCGCGGTGGCTCAGAGTCTGAGGAGTTCCGTGGAAGCCTTCAGAGAGAGCGGACGCGGAAACTAGTTGCTCCGTGAAGGTCAGTGAAAAGTTGCCTTCAGGAAACAACGAGCGGGAGTGCCGTGTGTGTGTTGCTTGTGGCGTTTGGTGCAGTTGGCTGGCGAGTAAGTAGAATTGGAAAAGTACTTTAGAATAGTAAAAAGATGAATATCATTAGACAAAATACCATCCAGACACGTTTTCCGTTCGGGGCACCGAGGCCGTCGGCGCGAGAAATTCATGACTTTATACATGGACAATTTCAACTCCACGTAGATGAGATCTTGGGAATACAAATACCTACGCATTTTCGATGTGTTTTCGTAAAATGTATCAGAGAAGCAATAATGACGCGAATATTAGAGACATGTGGTCCGGAAACAAACTTTTGTTATGATAATGGTGAAACTGTAAAAGTGGATTTGAGTGATGCGGGGAGGGAAAGAAAAGCGGTAAGAGTGTTTAACTTACCACTAGAATTAGATGATGACTGTGTGAAAGAAAAAAATGACGGAATTTGGGAAGGTGGAATGTATAGACAAAGAAACGTGGTCAGAAAACTTTAAATATCAAGTTTACAACGGGGTGAGAATAGTGAAAATGGAACTAAAAAAAACGATTCCGTCGTTCATTACAGTAAAATCTCATCAGTGCCATGTGATATACGACGGACAGCCGAGAACGTGCAGGGCGTGTGGAAAAGAAGGACACGATAGCTGGCAATGTGATAGTCGGCAGATAACAACGCTTCGTGTGAATAAAAACCGAGAGAGAAATTATAGTGATATAATAGTGGAAAAGGGGAGTTCCTCGAACGCGAACAATCAGTTCCAACCAGATAATAATCAAAACCAGTCGGAAGGTCTACAAAAGGTGATAAAAGAACAAAAGAAAGATAAGGGGATAAATAATGTGCCAAGTGACATCCGCTCGGTGGAAATGTTACCACCGGTAACTACGGAGACCGCAAAGGAAGAACACAACCAGAAAATCTTATCGATGGACACAAAACAACCGGGAACTTCCCACCTAGACAAACAAGACGAAAAAGAAAGTGAAGAAATGCAGGATGCCCAGATGCAGGACGAAGGAAACTCAGTTGATCTTCCTCCCATCCCAGCGGCAAAGGACAGCGTCCCAAAAGAGGAGGACAAGGGACCATCGAAAGACTGTGAGTTGGAAAGTGAATTGAATACAGAAGAAGAAAGTGACGAAAGTGCCACTTCGGTGTCAAAGTGGAAAAAGTCTCAGCAGATGGGTGCAAAAAAACGGACGAAGAATACTTCGAAAGGTAGCGAGAACACAGTAGCGAAGAGGAGATCAGTGAGAGAGGTAGGAGGTATGAATAGAGTAATGAACAGAGGAAGTAAACCCTAAAAAGGGAAATTTAATTTGATATTTCATTTGTTATTTGTATATTTCTTTTCTCAAAGTTATGAGGGACGATCAGAAAGTACTATTAACTGTGTGCTACATTATTCATTTATTAATGGTATATACCACTAGAATATGTACTATTAATATTAATGGAATCTTTTCGCCTGTAAAATGTAAAATGTTAGAAGAATTTGTACGGGTACACTCCATAGACGTATTGTTTTTGCAGGAAGTTTGTATGTGTGACTTTCCATCAATATATGGTTACGAAGCCGTAGTTAATACTGGTATCAATGGCCGTGGGACAGCAACACTTGTTAGAAACGGCCTAACCATTAATAATGTAAAAAAGTTAGTAGATGGGAGAGGCATTAGCTTTCAAAGTACCAACTATACTTTTGTGAATATTTATGACCCATCAGGCAATCAAAATAGACAGTCACGTGAACAATTTTATAATCAGGACATTTTATATTTGCTACCGTTAAATGAATCTAAAATAATACTTGGGGGTGATTTTAATCAGGTATTAAATCCCAGCGATTGTTTAGGAGCTTATCAAAAGAGTCCAGCCCTTGCAACATTAATTGAAGAATTGCATTTGAAAGATGTTTGGTTACAGAAGAGACAGGATATAATATTTACATATTTTAATAATAAATCTGGATCGAGAATCGATAGGTTATATACAAATACAGATCAAATAAAAAATATAACATCCATAGAAACATTGCCAGCGCCCTTTACTGATCATATGGCAGTAAAAATGGCAATAAACCTGGAAGAAACAAAACTAGTCAGGGGTCCTTCATATTGGAAGCTAAATATACAGTTATTAGAGCTTCCACATATCAATGAAATATTTGCACAAAAATGGGTCGACTGGTGTAAACAACAAAAGCATTACAGTAATCATAATGACTGGTGGGTTCGACATGTAAAACCAAAATTAAAAACTTTTTTCTGCTGGCATGGAAAAGAAAATGCAAAAGACAGAAACGGATTGATCAACTTTTATTACCAGTGTTTACACGAGGCATGTCAAAGGAGAGATGTCACCAAAAATTACCAAACCATACAGCAGTATAAAGCCAAATTCTTAACACTCCAGAGGCAACAAATGGAAGGCATAACAATAAGAACCAATTCCAAGAATTTAATTCAAGATGAAAGAACTTTGATGTATCACTATGTACAGATGCAAAAACAACAAAAAACACTCATGATCAACAATCTTGTGGATTCAGGTGGAGAATCGCATGTGAGTCAGCCAGGAATCATGCGGACATTTTATGACTATTATGGGGAGCTTTATCAGACCGGGGAGGGGGAATCAGAAGCAAGAGAGAAAATACTGAAATCGCTAAACAATGGTTTACAAGAAGAGGATAGACAACTTTTAGATACTAAAGTAACAATAGAAGAAGTATATGAAGCGTTACGGGCATGCAACCTTAAAGGAGCACCAGGAAAAGATGGTATTGGTTACATGTTTTATTTGCAGTTTTTTGAGATTATAAAATATGAACTAATCAAAATCATACAAGATGCCTTTAAAAATGGAAAAGTTTTACAAAATGAAGGCATCATCATATTGATACCGAAAAAATCACACGCAAAACAAGTAGACGACTACAGACCAATAACATTATTAAATTGTGACTATAAAATAATGGCAAAGATCTTAGCAAATAGGTTAAAGTTAATTTTACCACGGATACTCAGCGAGAAACAAACATGCATTGGCAAAAAACATAACATATTCAGTGCAGTTGGAGGGATTCGCGATCTGATATCCTATTATATGGTGCAGAAACTTGATGCATGTGTACTTGCTTTTGATTTAAAAAAAGCGTTTGATTTAGTGTCGCATGACTACCTGTTTGAGGTGCTAAAGGCATATGGATTCAGTGATAAATTTATTCATATTTTGAAAGGTTTCTATCAACAGGCAACATCTCGGATAATGGTCAATGGATTCCTGTCGTCCCCAATAAATATAACAAGATCAATTCGGCAAGGATGTCCACTAAGTATGCTCTTGTTTGCTTTAACCCTGGATTCTTTGCTGCAATATACCAGGAAAACTACTCCCGACGAGATACACGCCTTTAAAGAAAACCAAGTGTTTGCTTTCGCAGATGATCTATCTGCTTGTATCACCACAAACGAGCAAATGCAAAAAATGATGGCAGCGATACATATATACTGCCGTGCTAGTGGGGCCAAAATAAATATGCAAAAATCAAAGGCGCTACCCTTTGGCACATGGGCTCAAAAATATCCAGATATAGGGATACCATATGTACAGGAAATTAAAATATTAGGAATAATTTTTCACAAGGACGAGGAACAAATGTTAGAATCCAATTGGCAAAAGATAGCGAGAGACATTCGCATACAATGTTATCAAATGAGCAGCAGACAGTTGAACATGATACAACGGGTGTGGTTTTTGCAAACATATATGTTTAGTAAATTAAACTATACGGCCCAAGTGATACCAATCAATCAAAAATACCTCAGAATAATGAATTCAGCAATTGGTTGGTTTATGTGGTATGGACATTTTTTTTCGAATACCACTATCAAATCTATGGCAAATGAAACTAAAAGGAGGACTGGAGCTCACAAATATTGAGATCAAATGCAAATCCTTATTCCTGGCAAGATCCTATACGCTCTATGGCATTGAAGACTCCATTACATCATTATGGATACAGTTATGGACGGAGGAATTTCCACCCCAAAATCCGCCAGATCTACGCAGATTGAAAAAAGGAACGTTATATTTCCGAAGTTTGATGCAAGAATTCAGTTATGTGGTGCTTCCCCAAAAGGTGAAGATGTAAAACTCTCTCAATACTTATATACACTGTTTCACAAACAGCTGCAGATACCGACTCACCGCATTGAAAATCATTTTCCCAATAACAGATGGCAAAATATTTGGAAAAATTTAAATAAGAAATTTCTGGATACATCAGTGTATAGTGTTTGGTACAATGTAATACATGATATTATACCAACTAATGAACGCTTACATAATATCAATAGACTAACAACTAATAAATGCCACATATGTGGAGAGATAGACACCACTGAACATAGAATAGTAACATGTAATGGAGTACAGGGAATTTGGAAATGCCTAACAACATATCTAGGACAAATATGTCGAACAGCACCCCAGTACTTTCAACCGTCGATGTGTACAAGACCAGATTTCAAATATTTTCCAGAAAAGAAAAACAATGCAGTAATTTGGCTAATAGCTAATACAATATATTATGTATTTTGTAAAAAGTATGAGAGCAATAGCATTTTGTTCACACAGTATTTAAAAAGAACCAGATGGAAAATGTTACAATATCCAAAAATGTATGAGTATTTTGGAAACCACCTCAGTGTTGTTTAGACAACAATAATTGTATACTTGTGGTGTGAAAGTGTAAACAGGTATTTAATATATGAAGAAACGTATATTTGTATTACAGGTACAACTGCATGTTTACGCCAAAAATCTTGTATTAGATAGCGAAAATGGGACTCTTACTATATTACTTACTATATTAAAAATTCTATAGAATACTTTTAACAGAATTTATGTAAGAAAGCAGATCTATTTTGTATATATGCTGATAAAATAAGGTTTGTTAAAAAAAAAGTCGGTAACGCGTCTGACTACCATGCTAAAGGTCCCGGGTTCGATCCCCGGCCGGTTCAAATCCGGGAACTTTTCTAACGTTGAAACGGCCACGGCGTCCACCCAGCGTCGAATAACATGGGTACCTGGGGGAAACCCTGAGGAGTAAAGGCGGTCAGGGGCGTGGTGTTGATCACATCCATTTAATAGTTAAAATATGCTCCCATTACAGTTCTGTCATAGGATGCACCATAGTGGAGGTGATGTCATTGTCACTATGCTCCTGGAGCCTTAAACCTCAAGATTAAAGAGAATCTGGTGGAGATCCAGAGACGATTTTAACAGGGCGATTGTCAGAAAAATTCCCTCACTCACAACTGAAACCGAACCCGAGTCTCCCTCGAGGTAGTGAAATGCCCTCTCGACTAGACCAGCGTTTCTCATCCGTCAGCTCCTTTCACCCATTATACAGTGCCACTAGAGTTTCTTTAGATCCAGTCATGACAACTAATTTAAGGCAATTTTTTCTATTTGTCAACAAGCCTTGACATAATCAGTTATTCTTTCTGATTGTGCCATAATTTATTTGAGTACCTATGGCGCTTCGGCTCGTTTTCGGGCCATGATACTATCCTCCCATCTGATCCTTGGTCTTCTGCAGGTCTTCTTCCTCTCATGTTTCCTCCTAGCATCTTCTTCGGGATCCGGTGCTCATCCATTCTAGCTACATGGCTATCCCAGTTTAGTATTTTTATTCTTATGTATATGGAGAGAGGCACTTCGTTATAAAGTTTGTAAATTTGATCATTATATCTAATTCTCCACACTCCTTGTGTCTGAATAGGGCCAAAGATCCTTTGGAGAATTTTATGCTCAAATGAGTCAAGTTTGTTTGCAGCATATTCCGTAAGAGTCCATGCTTCACATCCATATACTACAACACTACGAATGAGTATTTTGTATAACATCACTCGAGCTCTTCAATTGACATCTCTACATTTGATTAAAGGTAATATCGAGAAGTAAGCCTTATTTGCTGTTTGAATACGTGCTTGTATTTCTGCTATTTCTTCATTGTTTTCATTCAGGTTTTAACATTTCGATGTTAAAGTTTTCTATTACCATGTTCTGTTCACAGTTTCTTCTTTTGCTTGACTGTATTAGTATCTTTGTCTTATCCTCGTTTATTTTAGTCCAACTTTCTTGCATTCGTCATTCAGGTCCTTAAAGACTTCCTTTACTCTTCTTAGTGATGTACCCATGATGTCAATATCGTCTGCATATCCAACTATTTGTGTAGATTTGTATTGTAGAGTGCCTCTGGTATCAATTCGTAGCTGCCTGATAACGTATTCCAACACCAGGTTGAAAATGAGTGGGGCCAGTCCATCGCCTTGCTTCAGCCCTTGCTTTACTTCAAAGAAGTCTCCCAATTCTACTTGGATGCGTACAGAGGCAAACGTACTCTTCATTGTCAGTTCTACCAATCTGACTAACATCTTTGGTATTCTAAATTCTCTCATGATATGGCCTATCATATCTCTATTTATGGAGTCATAAGCTTGCTGGAAATCAATGAAGATTTGAAAGCCATCTATGTTTCCTTCCCAACACTTCTCCAATATTTGTTTTACTGTAAATATCTGGTCAATGGTGGAGCGGCCTTTCCTAAAACCAGCCTGGTATTCTCCTATGATTGTTTCTGCATATGGTTCTAATCTGCTTCTTATTATTGATGTGAATATTTTATATGGTTTGCATAAGAGTGAAATACCCCTATAGTTCTTACATTCCAATTTGTCCCCCTTTTGTATATTGGACAAATTATGCTTCTCTGCCAGTCCTTAGGCATTTCTTCTCGATTCCATACTTCTTTTACTAATTGAAGCAGTGTATCTCTGAGTTTGATCTCTCTGTTTCTTTATAGCTCTCCTAGGTATGTCATCTATTCCTGGAGCTTTATTGTTTCTTTGGGCTTTTAAGACTTTTTCAAATTCTTGCCTTGTAAGGGGCGGGGTTCACTGGTTCTTCATTTTTTCCTGCCAATTCTTTTCCTGCTAGCAAAATTTATTTATTAATATTTCATTTCAAGGTCACATATTAATTAATGTATATAACTTTTAAAAAATTAGAAAAAATTGAGAGGAAATTTATATAAAAAAGAATTTACCGTTCCGCGGTTTCAAAAAGGTTGAAAAACTGCTAGCTTACTCATAAAATGCTCATTTTACGTATTTGTAAGTCTTTATCTTTAATGTAATATGACAATGATTATGAATAGTGATTAGATTAAATTGATAAAGGGGCAGACTAAAGCAGGCTTTGTCCCATTGCCGGCAATAAACAACTGTGTGTGTGAAATGTTGAACATAGTTTCCTCAACCATTCTCCCAATTTGCATAATTGGACACCCAGTACGAGCTGTTTCTATGGAAACACAGCCAGTCATGCGAACGCTGCACGTGATTCCATATGAGAGTCATTTTCCGTTTGTTGTAAATTAAATAGTGTTGGTCGGACACTTGTTAAGCATATAATTGAAGTTGTAATTATTAAAGTGCTTATTAGTTGTAACTATTGTTATCAGCAGGTAGGACCATATTCTGGTCCTTCACAAATGTTTAATTGGGATTCATTGATCGCTTGTATGATTTTCCCTGAGATTTTATTTTTTCAAATTCCCAGACACTACAAAATATTTTTATTTTTCAAGTTACGTAAGATTTCCTGAGGTTTTTCTTTTTTCAAACTCCCAGTGGTTTACTGAGATTATTTTGATTTTTTGAAATTCCCCAAGATTTGAAGGTTTTCCAGGTATGTGGTAACCTTGTATTGTTCTTTCTCATGGCCAGTTCTATCAGTGCACTGACGATTTTCTTTTCTTGCTTCCATAGTTTGAGATACTGATATTGACATGGACGGACATGACTCGTATTATGGTTCTTTTTCATCTTTTGTATATTAGTACGGTAAAATTGAATATTAACACAAGCAATATTAAGTCAATTAAATGAAGTTGAAAGTATTATTTAATTATAATTATTAATAAAATGTATTAGAATAACAGATAATAAACAAGATACGCAGTGAAATATTCCATACCCAGTTCTAAAATCAGTTAATATTTTTGAATGAAGTAAGTTTCACATTCAACTGCATTACTTATTAGAATACATATTCAATTTAGGTAAATATTTTATTACTCTTTGTTCTTTTCTAGCCATTTATTTGTTAACTTCAGTGTACACCACAGAGCTGAACACACAAAAAAGTTCTGCACTTTGTAAATTAAATCTTTAAAACGCTAGCAACAACATAGAATTAACAAATAAATCACTTTATTTGCAACTGTGTACATCTCAAGCATTTCTTATAGCAATGTACAAAACCTTTTGGAACTTCAAGTTCTTACTTGCAAAAGCAGGACCTTGACAACAACACACAGGTAACCAGCCTTTCTAATCATCACAATGTATATATTGAAATCACTCATAACTTTCCTATACAAAGTTTATAAGATTGATTAATAATTCCCACATAACTATTAATTACCTAATAGTGTTGTTTAAGTAATATTGTTAACGTAGATACATGCATTCAATCACAGATCAACCAGTGAACGAATATGAAAGCCTATGCTAAAAGATTTTTTCTGCTAACCTTCCTCCAATTTTGGAGTGCCACAACCTTCCTTTCCGGATATCCTGTAGTGGAACATTATATACAAAAAATATGTATGTTCAAAATAGAACACCTCAACTCATCACATGCTTTTTGGAAAGGTTAAGGTGAACACACATGTTATATGAATTTATATAATGTCTTCACCTTATAAACACAGCCTTACAAACGAAAACGAAGCAAACCAACGTGCTTATCCTTAAAGTCTAGCCCAATTTCATGTCACATTCCAACATTTCAATTTAAGAAACTGATGTTGGATTCAAGATAGCATATATCAAGGTGGTCGTCATATTGGGGACGTAGTCTAAACGGTTTTCCTCTTTCCCTGCCTTAGTATCGGTGTGATTTATTCATGTTTCACCATTTGTATTTGTTTTATATAAGTTTTTCCATAGTTATGTTATATTCCATAGTAATGGAAACACCCTGTATATTAAGAATGGAGCGGCCTCGCCGATGGCCTAGTGGTAACGTTGTCGCCTGATAATCAAGAGGTCTCCGGCTCGATACCCGGTAGAGGAACATTATTACCCACTGGTTCGGATCCCACTTTAAACTGTAGGTCCAGTCCCGATTAGCCGACTGTGCATAATCTGGACTTAAAACCATGGTTATTAAGGATCCAGGAACCCATAAATTCTAATCGGTTCTATTGGGTTGCACTGCAGGACCGGAACCTTTCTTTCCCGCACAATTTAAATTCCGTCCAAGTTGCGTATTGGTTCATTGAAAAATATTCCTGGACCGTATTTAAATTGATAAGAAGAAAAGGTTCCTGGACCGTATTTAAATTGATCCGGAAAAAAATGTTCCTGGACCGTATTTAGATACTTTGCAGATAAAATGGTTCTTTAAGGTCAATAACCCATTTACGCTTTCTGATTTTCTCTCCTGGATAGGAATTGAGTTTATCAAAATTCCTGGATCTTTAACAACCCTGGTAAAACAACATTTTCAATTTTCAATATGAAAAATGAGCGTTCAAATTCGATTCCGAAATCCGATACCTGAATCCCGAACAATTCATCCTATAGCTAGACACACACAGACATGTATAAATAAAAAAAAAAAAAACCCACACGCATACAATATCCACTGTCTTCCAAATGGGTTGTTTACATTATTTTCTTTGTGTGTGATGATGAAAGTTATGTCGCTGTTTTCTTCGATTTTTCCAGGAACAAATAGATAACTCCGTGACTGGAGAAATTTCTCATCGCTGAGAGTTAAGTCGGTTACGTCATCCATTGCACCGGAATAAGAATACAGCTTCTTATTTCTCTTCCTGACGTCGAGCTTATACTCAAACATATCAGCACCTACATCTCCTGAAATAAACTGGATACAAAGAATGGAATGGAAAGGAGCGTTTCGTTTCCTGTAAATGAAGCTGTTGACACCGCTTTCCCAAATGCGGAATATTTCGTCGTCTATTGAATCCCAATTGCCTACCATAGTATTTGATTCATTAAACCGTAATTTCCTTGAAGATTTTTCATGCTTGATTCGCATGTGTAGAGAAAAATTGTTTCTGCGAATAACATCTTCACAATCTTCAACCAAACAGTTGATGGGCCTCCTGTGGCAAGAGGCTTCGTGTTCATCCATTTGATCCAGAAGCATGATGTGAGTGCAGCCTAATATCTTGTGTGGACATGGTAGAGGGATGGTCTTCATAACAGCTTCGAGAGTCATGTTCCTAGTGTTGGTCAAGGTACCTTGGCATAATGGACACTGCTGCAACCTCTCGTTGCATCTTTTGCAAAGGTTGTGGCCTCCATTGCACATAAAAATTGGAGGTTTGACGATTTCCAGGCAGACTGGGCATTCGAGATCCTTCCACAGTTTTTCTTCTCTCGACGACATTATTATATCTGAAATCAGAAGATGAGCATCTAAGTAGTCATTAGACCGGCCGACCACTCCGTGGATCTCTTTTTGCATAGGGATTTATACAGAATTTTCAATGTTTCAATATGTTTGAGGAAATGTGAAGGTAAATTTAGCATCAAGATTTTAAGGGTGTTAGGGAAAAAAATGAGTGTTAGACGTATAGGAAAAATCACTGCACGCTCACTTGGGGTTGACAACATTGTCAAAGCAAACACGTGTAGCGCCAAACTTAACAATTACAGGCAGCAACGGCACAATGCAAGTTACCACGTTTCAATAGAAGAGCGCTCGCCAAAGAAATTTTGTTGCAAACGTTTCTCTGATTGAATGGTGTATTGTTACGTAAGAGCCCATAAATATTGGTGACGTAGTGTAGATAATTTCGTTGGGGTTCAAGAAATAGCACTTAGGGCCAAGAAAAGTGTTCAATGAAACCTTCTTTATGGTCTAATTTGCGTGGGGAATTTCCAAAAAAGAGTTTCGTGCAGCGATTTTTTCTGATGCAATCTACAGTCACAGACACTTGAGTTGCAACAATACCATTAAGTCTCAATTGGATAGTTACAAGTGGAAATCACACCGTCTGCATTTAAGAAACACTCGTCTGTCTCGCTAAGAGTAATACGATTTGGACAGCATGTGCCGCGCATGCGCAGGAGTATGAGGAAGAGAGCGATCTTCATGCTGAGTATGCCTGTTCCATAAGCTCTTGAATTACGATGACGAACAGATACAGAGAGGCAAAATATGAAGTGAAAATATTAAAATCCCCATTCTGCGAAGAGGCCAGGTGTGATCACTTCCGGTGTTCTGCGAGACCGCACTCAGCGGCAACAACAGCAACCCTTCTGGAGAGATTCAGTTGGGAACGTACGCACAACCCCCCTTATACCCTTGATCTTGCACCCAATGACTTTCACTTGTTCCTTGCCTTTTTTTAAAAAATGCGACTCTCCGGACTCGCCGTTAACACCTTCCTCGTAAGCAGGGCAGTAATATTTATAAGAAAGGCATTTTCATTTAAGCATGGGGTATCCCTAATGGCGTACTGGTATTGTCGTAGCCTTGTAATTAAGGTTCGATACCAGTTGGAGGCACACTGCACAGTGGTTCGGATTCCAATTTGTAGCTTCAATCCCGATTATCCTATATGTGCATAAAATGGACATAAAACTAAAATGTAATCAATGAAACAAGTATACAAGGTAACATAGGGGTCTCATGCTTTGTGGACTCTATGTGTAAAAGGAGAATACAGGTTGCTTTGCTTGCCTGGATTAGAAAGTTCTGTGAATAAAGGACTAGCGATGTTTATTTTGAGAAACTCCCTCGTACTTTGCAGTAGCTTCGATTCATAATCAATACCGTAACATGTTCAAAATGAATGTATTGTCCAAATAAACTCAAGCCAAGGTCCTCGACTGAAGTTGTGGTGGAAGATGATTCCACTGTTGGCACTGTGACCCGCGCATTCAAACATTCCCCAGGTTACAGAACTCAATGGATAAAGCACAATCTGCATCTTTCTTCTCACCCTGGCCATATCAAATCTCCGGGCCACGTCCCGGTACTCTTCAATTATACTAGGCTACAATAGTTGAGGACTAAAAGTGGTAAACGTTGTAAGTGCCAAAAGCGAAAGTGTTGGGAAATCGCATCATTCAGCACATCAGCCCGTAAGAACGTTCACTCTAGTGACCTCTTTACACGCCCTTTGAACTACTTAGAGGGCTACCAGCCACATTTCACTTTTACCACATTATAAAGCATGGCACATTTCACAGTTTAACGTGGAAAACGGTGTTTGAATTATTGTGGCACTTACAGCGTTTACCAATTTTAGTCTTCAGTTCTGAAATTTACCATTTTAGTTTGGGCAGCAATTTTGATTAACAAATAATTTTTAGTGGAGATATTGTGAGGAGAAATATATTTTTGAACGGGTCCAAACCAAATTGCCTTCTGTGGCTTCTTTTGACAGTTGATAGGATTGGTGAGTTCCGAATGCATGAATATTCTCTCACCAAACATTTTCTCCATTCAACAGGCTATTATTAAATAATAAAATTAATAATATAATTAACACTGTTCGAAGTATAATAATATAGTAATCGATTTCTCAATTAATAATAATTGGAATTCTTCGATGTTCAAAACGCAACATGCTTATCTGTTTCCAGATGAATTAAATGATGATGGACTGAAAATACTACAAGATTACATTAGATCGTGTGGTTGACAACTATTTTAAATTTAGCTTTATATTTGTCAACAAAAGTTCTGGATTGTTGGCTCCCAGCTATTATAATCCTCTGTTGGTCTTGCGGTTTGTACTGTCCTTGTGTGTTTGTCATTGTCCTTTTTTCCATTCTATCTTATCACTATTCATCCTCATCTTCGCGATTTGTAAAAAGTGACATAAGAGCGATGTAAAATAAATAAATTCAATTCAATCAATATTTGTCAACAAACCTAGACATATGCAATATAATACTTTTTACGATTATACTGATATTTAATTTCACGTGTACATTTCATAAATGTTTAAAGTTTCAACTTTAGAAAATCATTTTTAAGTAACATTTTTGAACATCGATTGTTTTTAAAAAAATAATTTGCCGGACAGCGATCTCACGAATATACAGAACCATTGTCCTAAAGCAGTGGACGGCAACATTGTCACCTTCTAAAAAGGGGGCACCGGATTTAAGCCCCCAGTTGAGGAACATTGCACAGGAAATGCCATCCTATATTAAACAAAGTTGAGTCTTGAACACAAAACTTGGCGTAAAAATAAACTTTGACTTGAAAGAACAGAAATTAGGGTGGCTGATAATGAAATAGCATGAAACTGGCGTACAGGAACCACACTAACAACATCTAACAGAAGACAAACTTCACAAAAACATAAAAAGATGAAAAGTGAATTATAAAGGCAACATAAAATGTTTAACTATTCTTCGCTCAGATTGTACTCAAACATACCTTTCTCACTCTTGGAAGAATCTGAGCGCGCAAAATCACTACGGCTACTAATCTAGAATGTGTAAACGATCAATGTTGAGTTTCTTCTTATTTTCGTTGGTAAGTGTTTGAAAATGAAGAGGTTTTTATCAAGTTAGTTAAGTTGGATAACATCTTATTGTATCTTATCCGTATTCCCAACTCTTATTCGAGTTGGTTGCAAAGTTCACTTCAAAGAAACCGTGATATGCTTCACGGACAGTGGCGTAGCTAGGATATTTTCCTCATTGGAAGCGCTCAAGTCGTACGCAAATCGCAGCATACTACATAATTTCTGTCACTGAGTCGGCTTTACGGACTTTTGGCCGTCATATTTGTAGATGGTGTGCAAAACAGATTGTACCTTTTCTCAGTATATATACACATTGTTCTTGTTCATTTGCTTTGTTATTCCTTGCGGCATTTACAACGATATAAAAATACACATTCCACATTTGAATAATGGTTCTAACTCCGTTAATTTTTAAAGAAATTCTGTATTTCATATCTCAAATGAAACTTTATGCGATACTGTGAAAAGATACTGAACACGTTTCCAGATAAAAGTAGCTAGTTTCGAGTAAATGCAGTTAATATTCAGAATTTCTTCTGTAATGTTCATAAAAGAAAAGAATAATGACATAAATCCGTTACAATTTCTTAAAGCTCGTGTAAGTATTCGTTCCTTGGCTTCACTTCAAAATATAGATCGTTTAAACCAATTCGCTGGCTCTCGAGATGTTGTTCGTTAAAGAAATCCATACAAGAAATTAAAGATGGCGTCATGTTCCAAACTGGCGCTGAGTCAGGCTAGATAGGCATCTCCATTTCGGACGAACATGTAAGTGGTGTAGATGCACTGTACAAAGTTTGGTGTTGTAACTAGGTATATAACTAGGGTGACCATAATATTTTGACCCAAAAACGGGACATCCCAAGGAGATCCTGAAATATCGGTTAAGCCTAATTATAAAATTATTGTTATTATTAACGTATTGTTATTATTTATTAAAGAATGGATCGCATAAATGATAGATCACAGACAATAAATGAAATATTATCTCCCGTTGTCAAAAGGTATTAATTGGTATAATATTGGTATGATTTACAAATCATTTCTCGTCCTTTCTGGCCTCCCGGATGGCGTAATTTCAATACACATAATTGGCCACAAATATGGGAAAATGTCTCCCCCAAACACCTTTCAAAAGCTGGCCAATCAATATGGTACAAAGTGGTTCATCGTGTTATAGTGACAAGAGATAGGACATACCAATATGGAATCAGTGACTCTCCTAACTGTATATCATGCAACGTGCCTGACTCTTTAGCCCACAGGATAACGAAGTGTAGAAACTCCTCCACGGCATGGAACAAATTGCGAACAATGCTCAGTCGTATATGCCGCACCTCATTAACAAAGTTTACGGATACAGATATAGTTTTTCCTGATTTCAATTTTTTCCCACCAACAAAACAACGAGCAGTACAATGGTTGATAACAGAATACTTATTATATATATTTCACAATGACGATATCAGTTTTCAGAAACAATTCAGTATCTTCTTGCAAGAACAATATGAAAAAAAATTTCTCCAAGCAAGGAAGAAATGGAAATGAATGCAAATTTCTTATTAGTGCTTTATACTTAATTTAGGTCAAACATAAATGTAAAGGTTAACCAGATAGAAATACAAATTGTAATAGCAGTAATACACCTATGTCAAAAACAATGTAATTCCATAACTTGTATATCAGAATGAGACAATAAAAAAAAAAATAGTGGTAACGTCGTCGCCTTGTAATCAAGGGTTCCCGGGTTCGATACCCGGTGGAGGCACATGACACAGTGGTTCGAATCCCACTTTAAACTATAGGTCCAGTCCCGATTAGCCTTCCTGTGCATAAAGTTGACTTAAAACAACAAATCAATCAACCGTCCTTTCTGATCACCATTTGATGTTAGTCCTATGGCAGAAGTATTTAGCAGAAGAACCAAATCTTCTTGAGTCAGATTTATTTTCTTCATCAATCGTTTATATATCTGCCCGAACACCTTACCCCACATTGTAAAACACACAACTGTAGATTTTTATTTTGAGTTTGTATGAAGACAACTGTAAATTCTGTTTGCAATTCCGTAAGGAAACTGCATGCTTATTTTCCTCTACAAATATCGGAACACATTCAAAACAATGTATATTTTTAGCATGAAATGTGTCTCAAACTTAGACTTGGTTTTCAAAATAACTGCTAGACTTTTATAAAACGGGACAAATAGTGGCTCTTTAATAATATGGACGGGACGACCGGGACACGCTTCTGAAACGGAACTGTCCCGGTCATAACGGGACGTATGGTTACCCTATCTACAACGAAATTTACCTTAACAAGCCCTACTCTATGGAAAGAACATTTGTAGAGGTTGTAAAAGGCAAAATTTACAAAGATTGCGATATTAGGCGTTATTACTAGTATTAATTTTTTATGTACTTGAAGTTGGGTTACATTTCAAGCTATATTACTTGCATCTACTTGTTCGGCCCCTTCATGAAATGAATAGTAAGGATACTTCATCATTTATTAATAATGAGAAATGTAATGTTGTATTGATGTTTCTTTGCAAGTCGTGATAATAATAGAACGCTCGGAGGAAAAAGCTCTTAGCATTTCGAAACGCAACCCCTGCACTCTATAAGTTAAAATGTGTTGATGGCGAAGCCAATTCACTCAGTTTGGAAAGGTTCGAATCATTTATTCAAATCTACACTATTTCATAGTGTTGCAAAATAAGATCATATGCTACAAAAATGCCATTTTTTTTGCTTATCCCATATAATCGTAATTATTAACCATAGGGCCAATCCATAAGAAGTTGTACAGTGTCTCTCAAAAGTTTCAGGACAACGACATTTTAAACTAGGCAACCCAAATTACGTAAGGCGCTGGTGGGTTGCGTGGAGAGTTAGGCTCAATTTCAGGGTTGCCATATGCACAATATATATTTATGAAATACGCGAAAGGAATCAAACCAAATATTATTGTATTAAACTCTAAAAATATCAGTATTACATTTGTCGCAAATAAGAAATACTTTCTGAAAGAAAGAAAAATCGATTTTCTAGCATTTAATCGCTGATAAGTCTACACAAAGGAAAAGAGGAGAGAGGAAACAAAGGGGGACAACAAATGAGAGGAGATAAGAGAGAGCGAAAGGGAAAGAGGAAAAGTAAAGGAGGGAAGAATAGATAGGACAGATGTGGATAGGAGAAGTATTGAGGAGAAAGAGAAAAGATGCGAGGAGAGATGAGGAAAATGGAACAAAGAGGAGAAGAGGAGGGAAAGAGATGAGAGGAGATGAGAAGAGGAGGAGACGAGAAAAGGGGAGTTGAGAGTAGAGTAAAAGAGAGAACATGAGAAGAACGAAAGGAAGAGGAGAAGAGTGCAGTGGAGTGGGAAATCTAAGACAGGAGAGGAGATACTTGGTTTTATTCCTTTCGCGTATTTCATAAATATCTATTGTGCATATGGCAACCCTGAAATTGAGCCTAACTATACACGAAACCCACCAGCGCCTTACGTAATTTGGGTTGCCTAGTTTAAAATGTCGTTGTCCTAAAACTTTTGAGATTCTGTGCAGTCAGCTCAGAAAGAATCCCTGCTTCTAAACTGATAATGCCGTGCTACGCAATGCAGTCCTGGCTATTAAGAAAACATGTCCGAGGCCTCATTTCCATCCACACTGCCCACTTGCTTATCGCTTGAACACGATTCAAACAAGATCTTGAATGAACTCGATCGACACAACCCACAGGAGGAAGGGTTGTTTAGATTTGCTGATATTCACTGAGAAGCGTGGGCTTCTCTTCGATAGCCGAAGGCATTACGTATTCGAGTTTCGATCTTGCCACCGAAGTTTTTTGTGAAGTTCCCTTCGTCAATTTCATTTACTTATTATCATCCTGATCGTCACGTTAACCAGAAGTGACTCTATATAACCAAAAACACAAATACATTCGTTGGTGATGCGGTTGCGTTGCAGATATGTTGACATACATAAATTTCATTTTTCGTGTGCCAACCCGTAAATGTGTTCTGATGTTATTCATGTGTGCCGGCAACAATACATCAAGTATAACACTATTTTTTTAACCTGAAAACAATTTCATATAGATCTACTAATTGCGACTTATCTACAGTTAATTACAGGATCATTTCACTGTAATGTTATTATACTAGGAAAAGAAGCGCGGCTTTACAAATGCAACACGAGAATGAACCTACGTGTAGTTACGCGAGTTAGGCTTTCTATATGATAGTGACAAATGTGTCTATCTGGTGTTTTTGTGTGGTGTACGTTCGCTCAACCGTAATCTCTTAGATTAGTTAGTGTCAGTTCAAAAGCAGAAACGTGTTGATCTTGTTACAAAAAATATGTTTATTACAACGAATGTAGGGGAATTAGAGCCAAATCGAGACATCTGAGAACAAATGGTAAGCGTAATGCGTTCCGAAGACAGAGGTCACAGGTTCGAACCTTGGTCAGTAATGAATGTTTTTGATATCGTCATTTCATCAATTCATCCTATAAAATAACAAAGAAATTGCTACCTAAATTGTCTCTTCACGGTCTCGTCGTCGAAGGTTCCGGGGTTCGAGTCTCAGCTTGGACATAGGCGTGTCCATTGGGAGTGTCCTTTCACAAATCTCACCCAACAATCGTTCATTTTTATTCTTGCGACTGGGCAAGAGTGGCAGAGAGAAGCGACGTTAAATAAGAAAAATGCCAGTTTCTAGGGGAGGGGAAATAGTATAGTATTGTGTGTCATTGTAAATTTTAAATATATACCTAGGTAACCAATCAAACGGAAAATTAATTTTAAAAAATATTGGAAATTTTAACATATTCCATGGCTCTACTTCCCTGGAAGGGCCTTGGTCTATCTCCTGACTTCCAGTCTCCCTCCCAAAATCCTACCGAGAGGAGTGGAGATCTTTAACCGGTATTGGGGTGACGTGGAGTCGGCACGTCGAACCCTCAGCCGTTAGAGGGGATTTTTATGTTACACTACTCACTCAAAGGTCCCCAGTTTCTTCACGATGGTGGGTTGCCACCAGTCCTATACACCGGCCGAGAACCCAGAGACTGAACCCAGGCGGACTCGAACCCATGCCGTCTCGCAAACGGAGTCCAAAGCACAGCGCTTTAGACAGCACGGTCACGGAGGACTGTTGGGAATTTTAGGCTCTTTTTTTTTCAGAAATATAAGAAGGTATTGACTGGTTGATTTAGTTTGTTTCACGCTAAATAAAGAAATCAAATCAAAATTAGTTATTTATGTTGAGTTGCATTATATTCCATTATTAGCGTTACTTTGTTTATATGAGATTTTAAAATGTTCTTAATTGCAATTTTAACAACACATTAATTTGAATAATTACAGCAGCTAAATTCGTTTGTTTGGATGTTGTTTAAGTCTACTTCTTATGCGGACAGCCTAATCGGGGCTGGACCTACAGGTTAAAGTGGGACCCGAATCACTATGTGCCTCCACATATCGAAACCGAACTCCTCGTTTACGAGGGAAGATATTACAACTACAACATCGGAGAGGCCTGCATGTTAGTTGCTTGATAAACTTTTTACAAATTTTTCGTCATGAAACGCATGCAATCGGGAAATCATTCGTGCTTTCTTCTTCTGTTCTTAAAAATATATTAACAGCCATTAGAAGACCTGAGTTATGTTTAAGAATTAGCGTTAGGGGTTCATGTCGAGACTTTTTTGGTGCTACGTATGAGAAAAGGGGCGGTGGGGATTAAGACTGACTGATTGATTGCTTTTGTTCGTTTTCGTCGCTTTTCTGCCAATATTGGCTAACCACGAAGATGAAGATAAGTGACGATATGGTGAAATTGATGAAGGGACACGGATCACCCATTCTCAGGTGGCCGGGAATCGAACCCGTGTCCTTGGCGACGTAGTGTGCTCTGCTAACCACTCCTCATATCCACTCCTTATGTCAGCAGTGTGGGTCAAGAGTTTGACATGTGGGTCTGAAATTTCGATGAACGCGTGCATGTCTCTCTGCTTTCACCTCCTGACCCTCGAGCGCACGCAGCACACCACGCTGAAGCAGTCACACACTTGATAATTTCATATCGCGGCGCGGGCATTGGTATCGCTCACGCTCTCAAGTGAAGCAAGCGTATTGCGTAATGACTTGCAACTTATTACAGGTCATCCAATGCAAGGAAAAAAGAAAAGCTTTTTCATATGCTCTCGATATCCAGGAGTGTTCGCCTCAAGGACGTGCACCTTACAGAAATGCGATAAGAACCTGTGTGTGTTTCTCCAATCAGTGCTGGCTGTCTTGAGACCTTAACTGTGGTTTTTCGTTCAGCCGAGGCTCGGTTCGGGGGGGGGGGGGGTAAAGGAGTATTTGATGAGGCGAGTGTACAGTGTCTCTCAAAAGTTTTAGGACAACGACATTTAAAAATAGGCAACCCAAATTACGTAAGGCGCTGGTGGGTTGCGTGTAGAGTTAGGCTCAATTTCAGGGTTGCCATATGCACAATAGATATTTATAAAATACGCGAAAGGAATAAAACCAAGTATTATCGTATAAAACTGTAATAAAATATCAGTATTACTGTTGCAAATAAGAAATACTTTCTGAAAGAAAGAAACTCGATTTTCTAGTATTTCATCGCTGATGAGTCTACACAAAGCAACAGAGGAGAGAGGAAACGAAAGTGGACAACAAATGAGAGGAGAAAGGAGAGAGCGAAAGGGGAAGAGGAAAAGTAAAGGAGGGAAGAAAAGATAGGACAGATGAGGATAGGAGATGTAATGAGGAGAAAGGGAAAAGATGCGAGGAGAGATGAGGAAAATGGATCAAAGAGGAGAAGATAGGAGGGAAGGAGATGAGAGAAGAGAAGAAGAGGAGGTTTGAGAGTAGAGGAGGGGACGAGAAGAGGGGAGTTGAGAGTAGAGTAAAAGAGAGGACATGAGAAGAACGAAAACAAGAGGAGAAGAGTGCAGTGGAGTCGGAAATCTAAGACAGGAGAGGAGATAAGAGAAGTGGAAAAGAATGGGATGGAGACAAGAGGCGAGAACAGGAGGGAAGGCGATATGACATATAAGAAGAGGAGAATAAGGGTAGAGAAGAAGGAGAAAGAGAGAAGAGAAAGGAGGCGAGAGGAGAGAAGAGGTATTTGCAGAAGATATCGTCTCGGCGTCAAGAATTGATGCATTGATCAAAATATCGACATGAAACATTAAATAATATTTTAAAATGAATTGGAGAATGTATTAGATCGGTGCGAAATACCTTTTGGCTGAGTTCAGAGCAGGATAACATCTGTCACGTAAGATCTTTGATTCTACCTGCGATTATACCACTAAAAACATGAATGTAATTTTCATATTTATAAGAATTATCCAATTTTTCTCCACTTCTCAGTTCGTTGAAATGGAGGTTTTGTTATTTAACATTTTTCCTATCCCATCTTTAATTCCAAACAGAATTATTCTGTTTCACACTGAATTGACAATGAACACAATGGGATATGTCTAAAACATACGAAAATGTTCTGCCACCGGAGGGGTTTGAACCTACGACCAACAGATTGACAATCTACAACGGTAACCACTACCCTACAAACTTTCGTTCTTGAGAATAGCTAGGAGGAGCTGACCAGTGTGAAATGTAGATGCAACTCTCCTCCTACATGTAATGTGCAAAGAATACTTGTTTGTTACAAAGAAAACAAAGGTAAAACGAATCGGCGCAAACATTTAATGGAGAGTTGCACTTGATGAAAACTTTTCATTCGATATTTGCGGAGGTATCGTTGCATTGAACTGGAGTGGGTAAAGGAGTAAAATTATTATTTCCTAAATTACCACAAATATAAATAGTTATTTCATTAATATTTGTCAATGTCTTTTAAGCAGTACACAATTATCGTTAGAGTATCATAATTCACGATCTTATATGTAAAAATATCCCTTTGAACATGTGTCAATTCATTTTTTTATTTCTTTTAGTAAATTCCAGATGCAGAACAATGCAGCCACTCTACACTGCTATTTTAAATAATGTTACAATGTTCTTGTTTAATAAAAGGAGAATTTGAAAAAAATTAACACGTCGTAAGGAGACTCGAACCTGGAAACGCTAGATCACCAGTCGAGAAGTCAAAGCACTACACCACGCCTTTACCTTACCTTCAACCAACCATTTTTATATATGCAGTCACTCCAATATTGTAAGTGTCGTTGGATATTCATGTAGTTGAACTTTTACTTTAATTTTGAATTGTTTTTCTTGTATTAGCAGCTATCTTCGAGAAAAGAGAGGCTTCTACATTGCAGGACGCATTAACTACGTTTTTAAGCACAGTAAGGCTAATCGGCTCTCGACCTACAGTTTAAGGTGGATACATTGTGCATGAGGTATCGAACCCGGGACTCCTTGACGTTAGAGCTATGCCATCGAGGAGGCTTCGAAGTATTTGAATTTTTAAAAATAATGTCAGCTATATTTCAAGCTGCGAATCCTCAAACTACCTGCACAGCATGTGTAGAAGTACCTGCTTTTCTAATTTTCGTGAAACTAAAAATCAACTCGCGTATGTATGTTTATGATTAATTGGAATGATAATTATAAAGAATGATAAATGGCCAAACATAAATTAGAACGTACTTAACATACAGGTTTATGGAAAAATTGTTCTGTGGTTTTATTAATGAGAAATAAAGTGAGCACTTTATAACTATTAGGTAGAATATCTTTGTTTTGCGTTTCCTTACGCAACAGCAAATACATTTCATAATACTGTTCTGAACACGGGACCTTCGTCAGTACACTAGGCATTTCGTCTGTTTCAGTATCACAGGAACAGAAAATCGTTCTGCAATGTAGAAGCCTCAGAATATTTTCCATGAATAATTTCTAATCACAATAAAAAGTTAGATGAAATAACTCGCATTTTCACAACAGCTACCAATATTCTCGTTTTTCTTCATCACTTCGAAATTTTTTCTCGAAGATAGCTGCTAATACAAGAAAAACAATTCAAAATTAAAGTAAAAGTTCAACTACATGAATATCCAACGACACTTACAATATTGGAGTGACTGCATATATAAAAATGGTTGGTTGAAGGTAAGGTAAAGGCGTGGTGTAGTGCTTTGACTTCTCGACTGGTGATCTAGCGTTTCCAGGTTCGAGTCTCCTTACGACGTGTTATTTTTTTTCAAATTCTCCTTTTATTAAACAAGAACATTGTAACATTATTTAAAATAGCAGTGTAGAGTGGCTACATTGTTCTGCATCTGGAATTTACTAAAAGAAATAAAAAAATGAATTGACACATGTTCAAAGGGATATTTTTACATATAAGATCGTGAATTATGATACTCTAACGATAATTGTGTACTGCTTAAAAGACATTGACAAATATTAATGAAATAACTATTTATATTTGTGGTAATTTAGGAAATAATAATTTTACTCCTTTACCCACTCCAGTTCAATGCAACGATACCTCCGCAAATATCGAATGAAAAGTTTTCATCAAGTGCAACTCTCCATTAAATGTTTGCGCCGATTCGTTTTACCTTTGTTTTCTTTGTAACAAACAAGTATTCTTTGCACATTACATGTAGGAGGAGAGTTGCATCTACATTTCACACTGGTCAGCTCCTCCTAGCTATTCTCAAGAACGAAAGTTTGTAGGGTAGTGGTTACCGTTGTAGATTGTCAATCTGTTGGTCGTAGGTTCAAACCCCTCCGGTGGCAGAACATTTTCGTATGTTTTAGACATATCCCATTGTGTTCATTGTCAATTCAGTGTGAAACAGAATAATTCTGTTTGGAATTAAAGATGGGATAGGAAAAATGTTAAATAACAAAACCTCCATTTCAACGAACTGAGAAGTGGAGAAAAATTGGATAATTCTTATAAATATGAAAATTACATTCATGTTTTTAGTGGTATAATCGCAGGTAGAATCAAAGATCTTACGTGACAGATGTTATCCTGCTCTGAACTCAGCCAAAAGGTATTTCGCACCGATCTAATACATTCTCCAATTCATTTTAAAATATTATTTAATGTTTCATGTCGATATTTTGATCAATGCATCAATTCTTGACGCCGAGACGATATCTTCTGCAAATACCTCTTCTCTCCTCTCGCCTCCTTTCTCTTCTCTCTTTCTTCTTCTTCTCTACCCTTATTCTCCTCTTCTTATATGTCATATCGCCTTCCCTCCTGTTCTCGCCTCTTGTCTCCATCCCATTCTTTTCCACTTCTCTTATCTCCTCTCCTGTCTTAGATTTCCGACTCCACTGCACTCTTCTCCTCTTGTTTTCGTTCTTCTCATGTCCTCTCTTTTACTCTACTCTCAACTCCCCTCTTCTCGTCCCCTCCTCTACTCTCAAACCTCCTCTTCTTCTCTTCTCTCATCTCCTTCCCTCCTATCTTCTCCTCTTTGATCCATTTTCCTCATCTCTCCTCGCATCTTTTCCCTTTCTCCTCATTACATCTCCTATCCTCATCTGTCCTATCTTTTCTTCCCTCCTTTACTTTTCCTCTTCCCCTTTCGCTCTCTCCTTTCTCCTCTCATTTGTTGTCCACTTTCGTTTCCTCTCTCCTCTGTTGCTTTGTGTAGACTCATCAGCGATGAAATACTAGAAAATCGAGTTTCTTTCTTTCAGAAAGTATTTCTTATTTGCAACAGTAATACTGATATTTTATTACAGTTTTATACGATAATACTTGGTTTTATTCCTTTCGCGTATTTCATAAATATCTATTGTGCATATGGCAACCCTGAAATTGAGCCTAACTCTACACGCAACCCACCAGCGCCTTACGTAATTTGGGTTGCCTAGTTTAAAATGTCGTTGTCCTAAAACTTTTGAGAGACACTGTACAACATGGTTGCTTGACCATTTTTAAAAAAGTATATTTTTTGTGTGGTGTGAGCCTCATATGTTGACAGTTCAGAACCACTGTTATTTTATTTTTACTATCACCGATTTGAATATGGCGGGCATTTTTTATCATGGCGCTCGTAATTCTCTACATTGCTAAGCATGAGCGGCAACTTTTTATCTCAGCTCTGGTAAGTCCTAGGACAATGAGACAAAATCTGCGATTTTAAGCACATTATAGACTACATTATATTTGGGTATAATATCCTCAATATTATTCCTTCATAATACATTTTAAGGTCAAAATTGTGTATCCAAATCGCACAAAATGTCATTTTTGGACATTTTTTTAGGGGGAAGGCAGTTGGTTTAACACTTGAATTTTTTGGTAAAAAAAGGTAAAGTGCTCCCCTGTGCTTAGCACCACGCCATGAAGGCGTATAGGGGGTGTGGGGGTAACGCCCCACACTTTCTTGATCCGGTCATGAGTGGGGGTTATGTGATCAGCATCACGCCCCTAACCGCCTTTACCCCCAGGTACCTATGTTATTCGACGCTGGGTGGGCGCCGGGGCCGCTTCCAACGTTAGAAAAGTTTGAAACGGCCGGGAATCGAACCCGGGACCTTGAGCATGGTAGTCAGGCGTGTTACCGACTGATCCACCGCGGCCACCCACATTGAATTTTTTGTGAGACTTTAATCCTTTTTGTTTCTACAGGGTCATAAACATGTACTTTTTGTTAAAAAATTCCAAGGTCAGGGTTAAATATCTCTGGTGGCCAGTTGTTTAAAAATCTGAAATTTGTATACAATACAGTACTCCATGATAAGTAACTTCAGTAAAAAATTTGAGTTTGAGGTTCAATTGGTAAGAGATATAAAACTCATGAAAATTCAATATTTTGCAAACTTGTACCGCTAGGTGGTGCTGAACTATAGCAAGGGAAATGGCAGCATGTAACCATGCAATGTCGGTGGAGCGCCTGAAGTAGCGTGACATGATCGAGATTCTAACCGCAGAAAATGTGTTACAAATTGACATTCATCTGAGACTGAAGGCATTTTACGGTGTTGAATGCGTAGACATCAGTACTGTGCGATCTTGGGCTCTTCATGCACGTAAAGAAAACCCCAGCTGAAGATCTCTCAGCGTATGTGAGATAATGGAGGGAAGGACGCGTACTGCAACTGATGGAGGTCATCGGAATCGTGTAAATATAAATACGTAAATATCAGTAGGATTTTTCAGGTTCTTATCGATTAAATTTAGGATTGCGCGACTTTTCAAACACTCTGTACATGTCACTAGCAGTGTTTCCTTATTATCATGCAATCTCAATTTGGATATTATCCAGCGGCTGCTTTTCCTATCTTCTATCTGTTAAAAACGGAGTGGGAGTTGGGGGTGCAATTTACGCCGTAGCTAAGACTAATAAACAGGGATAGAATTTATAAGTAAATACTATTCACGTGATGTTAAATCAATGTTATTTTGTATCATTTTTGCAAATCGTGGTGGCCTCCCCGATGGCGCAGTGGTAACGTCGTCGCCTTGTAATCAAGGGATCCCGGGTTAGATACCCGGTGGAGGCACAAGTGGTTCGGATCCCACTTTAAACTGTAGGTCCAGTCCCGATTAGCCTTACTATGCATAAAGTGGACTTAAAACATCAAATCAATCAATCAATGCAAATCGTGGTACCAAAGCACTAAATGTGCTATTTTTATATTTTTACATGTACTAGCTTTCAGCACTTATTTTGGATATTTCTACATATAATTTCTATATTTTCAAACATTTTCCAACATACATTCGTTTTCTACTCTTTGTTTATTTTAAATCATCACAATACATAATGCATCTGTTAGTCTAACATTCTTGTAAAAAATATAGCTATATCCACTAGAGTGAAATCTTTAGTTAAAATAGTGTATACTCACATTGCTTCCTGCAATATTGAAAGCAGTTTCGGTAAATATAAATGTCGTCGGAGACAATAAGTGGAGATTCATATTTCAGATAAACATTCACGTTTACTTTTCTTCAATTTTGCACTACAATTAATGGCACATAAGTTTAATGCATTTTATTTAGCTAGGTGAGCCGCTTGCTTGAGATAAATTGCATTTTTTGCAATTGTAAGTGCACATTTACTTCCAAGTTTTGATTGAAAAAATTAAATATTATTTGTCAGTGTTTGGAAAGTTAGTTTTTTTAAAGTAATTGAATTACAGCTACAGTTACACATTTTGAAAAGTAGCTCAGTTTCAGTTAGTTCTTGGTACGTGTAAAGTAACTAAAATATTTCTACTGGAAATTTTCGTACAAACAAAGATGATCAGTGATCATTTAATTTAACTAACTAACTAACTAACTCTCTAGCCTTCTTAAACCCGAAGGTTCATGGCTGCAGCAACATAGGCCTTCTATCTGTCCCTATCTTGAGCAAGATCTATATACTCTTTTCCATCCCTACCGATTTCCTTTAGGTCCATCTCAACGTTGTCCCTCCATTTTCGTCTTGGCCTTCCTACAGGTCAGTAGTAGGATTGATGCTATTATAAACTCACTTATAAGTGTAGAAAAGAAGAGGTTATTTGATTGAACAACCCGATTTGGCTACACTTAAAACAATGTCAAGAGGGGCATATGCCCCAATTCTTCAAGTGTGATATGCTCTTAATTTTAAGAATCCTGAATTCTAGCGTAGAAAAGAAGAAGCCTCAACAGACAGATTTGCCTACACTTAAAACTATGCCAAGTTCCCATATGATTTTATTGTTTACAGTGTGTTTTTCTGTCAAAATTCCAGGAATCTTGAATTCTAGTGTAGAAAAGATGAGCCCCCCCTCAGATTGATTCCCGCTATGTGTACAAAGGCTGAATCTCTCAGTTTGTTGTCTATAAACTTGTCAAAAATATGCCCCCCTTGATATTGTTTTGAAATTAAGTCAAAAATACTTATATCTCTTGCTCTACAACTTACAGATCAAAACTTTTTGATTGCTGAGCTAAATAATTGCTTACCCAATTTTGACTGTATTTAGTTGATATAGAGCTCATAGCTCCTGGGTTCTGAGACCCAGTAGAATGTGGTGCATAGCCCCATGGCTTTTATTGCCTTGTAATCAAGAGGCTTCTAGGTTTGAGTCCTGATAAAATGTATAAGATTGAAATACATGTGGCAAAATAATATCCCCACACGTGAGATTTTGAGAATATTCACTGCTAGCTGATATACAGTTGAGGTTTGAAACCTGGTAAAGTGTGTTGTCTGGGTATAAAAGCACCAGCTCAGCCACTAACTGCTGTTATAATTGTTTTGGCATAGTTCTGTTTTTTTGGACCAAGAAATTTTATATAAATAAACAATAAAAATGCCAAATCAAAAATATTGCAATCAGTGTAATAAAAATATATCTAGTTCTAATTGATCTAGACACCGGCATATTTGTGACCCTAAGAAATGCAGAAAGGCCACAAAAATGTGTCCAAGATGCCATAAAATATTAAGCAAGGCATATTACAAATGGCATAAGTGTAATTCTTATGTACAGTCATCAACATTGCCCTCACAACCATCTACATCTGGTCTGAAAAGAAAGCAAGAAACACCTGTTAATGCTAGACCGGCAAAGCAGCCACGCTATGAACCACCTATCCATAGCAGTTTTAATGGCCAATTAAGGGATTACCGGTTTGTATCAGAGCAAAAATGTGGTATTAAGAATTTTTTGAACAGTATAAATCCTGATGTGCAGGCAATTCTAAATGCACAAAATGGCTCTTATAAGCTGTCCCTCAAATTGTTTACACAATATAAGAAACCAAATGGCACAAAATTTACACAGCCCCACATAACAGAAACTGTACCTGTATATTCAAATACAAATTCAGACAAAATAATAAGCAGTTTGATAGATCAAATGAATATTAAACACTCTGAATTTGCAGCAAAAGAGTCTGGATGGAGCCTATGCGGTTCTCCACACAAGTTATATATTAATATTTCTGAATTTAGCCCATTACAAGGATCTACATATCTGCCATTACCTGACAATATTAAAAACAAAAGAGCCGTGGTTAACATAGAAAATAATGATGAGAAATGCTTTTTGTGGTGTATTTTAGCTGCTTTGTTTCCAGTTTTAAGGAATCCTGAGAGAATAAGTTATTATAAACAGCATGAACACATTTTTAATGAAGCAATGAAGGGCTTAGAATATCCAATGTCTGTTCAGAATATTGATAAATTTGAAAAAAAGGCCAGGGATATTAATGGTAAACAATTATCTATTAATGTATTTATTTGTTCCACTGGTCGTGGCAATTGCTTGATAGCACCTCTCAGAATCAGTACATTTGATGATGATTCTGCTGTTCCGATTGATCTGCTCTTAATTGAAGGGGATGGCACATATCATTACACTCTGATACACAGTCTTGAAGCTTTAGTCAGAACACAACTAGACAAATCTAATAGAATATTTAAGTTGTGCAGAAGATGTTTAACTGTATTTGATGGTCAAAAAATGGTGAATGGGGTTCGTGAAAAAAATGCAGAAATTGCTAAAAACAAGTTAATTGAACATTTAAAATATTGTGGCAGCCATAAACCTGTTCATATGGTGATGCCTAATCCAAGTGAAAATGCCAAATTCAAAAAGTTTGAAGCCTTGTTGGAACACCCAGCATATATAGTCTGTGATTTTGAATCAAATCTCAAACCTCTTGCTTTCTGTAGCCCAGACCCTGAGGAATCTTCAATTACATCATATCAATTACATGAACCTTCCAGTTTTTATTATGTTGTTGTACAGGATGGTGTTGTTAGTAAAGAATATTCACACATGGGACCAGATGCCATCAAAGAATTTGCACATAGAATAGAAAATGAGTGCCATGACATAGCATCTAATGTTTTATTAAAATCAAAACCCATGTTGCCTTTAACAGAGAAACAGATTGAAGATTTCAACAATGCAGAAAAATGCCCGGTATGTGATTCTGAATTTTCAGATACAAATATCAAGGTGAAACACCATTCTCATAGAGATGGTAAATTCTTAATGGCCCTGTGTAATAGCTGTAATATTAAGATCCAGAGACCAAACTTTGTCCCTATATTTTGCCATGGTGCATCCAATTATGATTTTCATCATCTGATCAGGTACGAGGGGTTTGACAAGCAGAATTTAAATATTTTAGCTGAAAATGAAGAGAAATATATAGCTATTAGCAAAATAATTAAAGTTAATGGTGTTCCTATTCACTTAAGATTTCTTGATTCATACAGAATTTTGTCTGTTAGCCTGGCTACACTGGCCACTCAATTATCTGATGATCAATTCAAAATCACATGTGCTTTGTTTCCAAATCAGGACCTGAAATTAATTAGGCGGAAGGGTTTACAGATGGGGGACAAAATAATACGAACACCTGTGAATGTAGAGAAAATCTTTATTAATAGGGGGTTGGACCACCCTGTGACTGAAGTACACTTTGTATGCGACGTGGGATGGACGCATAGAGGTCATGCACAATGTTTAAGGGAATATGGAGCCATTCATCCTCCAGAGCAGTCTCCAATTTCGAAAGTGTTCCTGGAGGCGGACTTCGAGCACGAAGTTTGGACTCCAAATATCCCCACAAATGTTCTATAATGTTCAGGTCAGGAGACTGAGGGGGCCATTCAAGATGTCCTACTTCATCGTCATGTTCTTCAAACCATGTTTGGACAGACCCAGCAGTGTGGATATTAGCGTTGTCGTCTTGAAAAAGCGGTCGGTCCCCAGGAAATAAAGTCTGGACAAAAGGATGGAGATGATCCCCCAGAATGCTGCGATAGTGACTGGCATTGATCTTCCCATGCAGAAAAACAAGTGGTCCCACACCATGCCAAGATATCGCGCCCCATACCATAATGGACCCACCTCCATGCTTCACAGTCTGCAAGAGGCAGTCAGGATGAAATGCATCTCGAGGCGTTCTCCACACATAAACGCGCCCCGTGGTCTGAAATAACGTGAAAGTTGATTCATCAGACCAGATGACTTGTTGCCACTGCTGTGGGGACCAACTTCTGTGAGCTCTGCACCATGGGCGTCGCTTGACAGCATTACGTGATGTCACCAATGGCTTACGAATTGCCACTCGGCCATGAATGTTTGCAGCATGGAGTTCCCTTTTGACAGTTTTGGTTGAAATGGGGTCCTGGAGATGCCTGTTCATTTCACATGTTATCTCGGATAACGATTGCTTGTGCTTTCGGGCCACTATGCGCTTCAACACCCTCCTATCCCGAGCAGCAAGCTTTGTCTTTCGTCCACTGTTGTGATTTGAAGACGCCATCTTACCTTGTGTTGTGTACGTTGTCATAACGACTGATACTGTGCTCCTTGCACACCCAACAAGCTTTGAATCATGCCTCTTTGGAACTCTGTCAGGTCTGACATTGCAGTGTCTCTTGAGAGCGTATGATAGACGAATGCACCACCAATGACTGCTGTTGGCAAACTAATACCTTCCCCTTCACAGCCACTAGGTGGCAGACTTCAGTGCCAGGTGGTGCTGCTGTACTGCCGGTGTGAAATGTGGCATACTTTTTCACAGGTGTTCGTATTATTTTGTCCCCCATCTGTATATCCATATGATTATGTTACAGATTTTTCTAAATTTGATGAGTGTTCTCTGCCACCGCAACAACAGTTTTACAGCAAAATCAGAGGATCTGGAATCACTGATGATGATTATCACCATGCCCAGTTGATGTGGAACAATTTAAAATGCCAGACATTTGGTGATTATCACATGGCTTATTTAAAACTTGATGTCACTCTCTTAGCTGATATACTTCAGGCATTCAGAAAATCTTCCATGAAAAATTATAAACTGGATCCAATGTATTTCTACAGTGCCCCAGGCCTAGCATGGGCTGCAATGTTTTTAAACACTAAAATGCAATTGGATCTGATCCAGGATCAGGACATGTATCTGTTTATGGAGCAATGTATAAGAGGAGGCATGGTGCAATGCTCTCAGAGATATGCCAGAGCAAATAACAAATATATTCCTGATTATGATCCAGCACTGCCATCAAATTATATATTGTATGTGGATGCCAATAGCCTGTATGGTTATGCTATGATGGATAAACTGCCATATGCAGGGCTTGAGTGGGTTGAAGATTTCAATATTGAAGATCTTAAGGATTTTGATGACAGTAACTATGGCCTGTTCTTAGAGGTTGATCTGACAATTCCTGATGATTTACACAACACATTTTCTGATCTGCCCCCAATTCCTGAGGTTGAGTGCTCACCTGGCTCTAAACAGAAGAAACTGATGATGACACTGGAGCCAAAACAGGGTTATGTCATATATTACAAGAACCTCCAGTTCCTAATAAATCATGGTGTTCAAGTGATCAAAGTTGGAAAAGTTTTGAGGTTCAGGCACTCAAGATGGTTGAAGCCATATATTGATACAAACACAGAGCTTCGAACATCTGCAATGAGCCAATTTGATAAATCTTTGTTTAAATTGATGGTCAATTCAGTGTATGGCAAAACCATTGAAAATGTCAGAAAACATACTGGTGTTAAAATAATTACTGACCCCAGCCAGAGCAAAAAATTCATTGCAAAGCCTAATTTCAATTATAGAAGAATTTATGATGAAAATATGGCACTCTTCAACATGAAAAAAACAAAGATTAAGTTTGATAAGCCTATTTATGTAGGGGCTGTGATATTGGAATTGGCCAAATTACACATGTTAAAATTGTATTATGATGTGCTCAAGCCCTTTTATGGTGATTGTGTAAAATTGATGTACATGGACACAGATAGTTTTATTCTTGATATTCACACAGAAGATGTTTATCAAGATATGTCCCAGCCTGAATTGCTTGAATATTTTGATAGCAGTGAACATACAAGGATTCAACCCCACAACAAAAAGGTGTCTGGCAAGTTAAAAGATGAGACACTTGGTGATGTTATTGTGGCATTTGCTGGGTTAAGGGCCAAGATGTACAGCTTTGAAACATGTAGTGGTGCTGTTGCCAAAAAGGCCAAGGGCATTGGCAGAGTAACTAGACAAAGAGCTTGAATTTGAGGATTACAAAAATTGTCTCAAATCATGTAGCACAATCAGAACATCAGAATGCAGAATTCAGAGTGTGGATCACTTATTGACTACAAATATTGTAAGAAAAGTGGCTCCGGACCCACATGATGATAAGAGATGTATTTTGTCATGTGGCATACATACTTTACCATGGGGTCATTGTGATTTGAAAAATGGTAATCAATGCCCAATCACAGAGCATGAATTGAAATAAATAAACATGCCTATGAACTTATTTGGGTTCAAAAAACAGGCTATTATGGACCTGCCAACACCACAACCCTCTTCTGATATAATATCTAAACTGAGTGCTTTGTTAATTATTCATCTGAACAGCATACTTACAGATGTTGATGATGAAACAGGTAAAACATTGTACATATTTAACAATAATTTAAATCATTACCAATTACCTGTAGGTGGTCAATTACAATTTATTACAACTCCTGAGGGTGATGTCAAAATTTCAGTAGGGAGAAATATTTACAGAATTAAGCACTCAAACATGGTTTCTGGCACTGTTTATACTGTTTCTGCTGGTGACTGCTTATATATTGAGGTCCCGGGATCATATGACAAACTTATACCTTTTTTTATAGAATTAAGAATTAGATATTCAATAATAAATAACCACTAAAACAAAAATGCCTAATGATATATTTGGCCATACAAGACATGAAGATCACAGTGATGAGATTCTGATGTTTGATGTCAGAGTAAAACAATTAAGAAGTGATTTGCAAGCTTTACAAACCACACTCAATGCCAGTCTTCAATTAGAAATTACAAATTTACAATCACAATGCATGGACCCTCTTCTTAAAATTGATTCTGAACTCAAATTATTGCTTCAGAAATATACTGATTTGGCCACATTGGATAATTTTCAAAGTTTAGAAGAAGCTGTAGCAGCTCTTCAAGCCAAATTTAAGACCCAGGCCACCAACTCTGAGCAATTGAAACAACAATTGGAAGAGCAAATAAATAATGTCCAGACACAGCTCCAAACAATTGTCAAAAGCATAAAATCACAAGAAGATTTTGATCTAGTGATTTCCACTCTAAAGGAACAGATTCAGTCACTCCAGATACCTAATCTGGACCCTCTGAACAATGCCATAGCCGAGGTTAAAGAAAAAATTGAGACACTTGAAAATTTTATGAACAACTTGACATCTTCTGATGCTTTGAGTGCAATAACTCGGAGTGTTGCCAACATTAAGCTGCAACTTGAGACATATGAAGATTTTGGAAAAATTCAAAGTACCATAACCCATCTTGAGGGTACAATAGCAGCAGTGCAAAGTGATTTGACAAATGTACAAGAATCTCTAGAATCCCGCTTGCCTGGAATTGTAGACACCCTTCTCAGTGTCCAGCAACAGATCACAAAACTTGAAAACCTCAACACTGAATCTGAGCTATCTCATTTTCATCACTTGATCGATGATATCCAAACAAAGCTTGAAATTTTACAACAATCAACACCCACTCAGGCAGATATAGCCCTGCTCCAAGATGCTATGCAAAATGTGGCTGATGCTTCTGAATTAAATAATGTGAAATTGGCACTTGAATCTTTGCAAAATACTGTATCAAATCTGCCTACATCACAGGAACTTAAAAATATTAAGAGAGCTGTGAATCGCATATTGAAATCAGAAGATATCAAGAATATCCAGACAGAGATCAAACAACTTACTCAGACAGTGGCCACTCTACCAACTAATCAACATATTAATGAACTGCATGCCCTGTTTGAGGATATCAGAAGACAGGTCCATGATCTTACTGCTCAAAATTCAAAATTGGCAGTTGTTGAAAATTTACAGCAAATTGTAGCTTTTATCAAGCAACAGCTAGGGACCATGGAATCCAATCAAGCAAATGCTCTGTCTGTTTTTGCTACCCAGCTTCAAGAAATTGTGCAACAATACAAGAAACTTGTTGTGGACATAAAAATCAAGCCAGGCGATGATGACGTTGTTAGGACTATCAATGAACACCTTGAATCTGTAACAAGTAGATTGCTTACAGCAGAAAAAGAAATAACTGGCATAATCGAAAATCCTAAACATACAGTAATTCTTGAATTGTACAGTATCCCCAACAAAGAATATGATTCACCATTTACACCAGGTGGCAAAATATATATGTTGTCCTCTGCATTATTACCAGTTTTTTGTTGGGGGCACACTTAGACCAATCAAGATCAAATATTGGCTTCAACCACAGGCACACCACTACCCTACCTTATCAATAACAAATGCTGATAACAAAGCAAAAATCACCAGTGTAGAATTAGAAGATTTTACAGATCCCAATACATTAGAAACATCTTATGCTGAAGATGATGGCTCTCTGGAATTTAAAATACATATAGGGGTCAAACTGTATTTAGAAAATCCTGTAGTATCAGCTGCTGAACACCCTATAGTTGAAATATTCTTGTTTACATATTATGTCTAGACAAATTATTGTTGATGAATTACACAGACAAGCCAGACATAATTATAAGAGACTGCCAGTAGTCACAAAAAGCATAGATGATTTATGGCAGAGCAACTTGATTGAGATGGCAAGTGGACAGCTGAAAAACTTAGACAAGATCAACAAGGGCTACAAGTATCTACTCACTGTCATAGATACATTTTCAAAATTTGCCTGGGCTGTGCCACTCAAATCCAAGACTGGAAAATGTGTTACAGAAGCCTTCAGGACAATCATCAATCAGAGTGGAAGATCACCGCGCTATTTGCAAACAGATAATGGCAAAGAATTTTATAATTCTGTGTTCCAACAATTTATTAAAAGCCAGTCAATACAACATTACTCGAGTTACAGTGATCTCAAGGCCTCAATTGTAGAGAGATTCAACAGAACCCTAAAAAATCTTATGTATAAACAATTTACCCTCCAAGGTAATTATAAATGGATTAATATTCTTCCAGAACTTCTACAAAAATATAACAACTCGGTCCATTCCACAATCAACATGAAACCCTCTGAAGTGACTTCATCTGATGAGCAAAAATTGATCAGCACTGTTTATTATCCTAGATACCAGCCAACAACAAGAAAAGCCAAATACAAGATGGGTGATCAAGTAAGAATCAGCAAATATAAGCACTTATTCAAAAGAGGCTTTACAAGAAACTGGAGCACTGAATTATTTACAGTGGTTCAAGTTAAACCTGGGACCCTTAACACATATATAATAAAAGATCACCAAGGAGAAATTCTCAAAGGCCGATTCTATGAAGAAGAGCTCAGCAAAACTAAACAGCCTGACACATATCTCATAGAAAAAATCATCCGCAGAAAAGGCAACAAGTTACTTGTCAAATGGCTAGGACTCCCAGAACACAGCTGGATCGATGCAAACAAAGTGATAATATGAACACCTGGGATGTTATAAAGAGGCTGCCAGAACCTGAACAGCAGAATAAGAGAAATGGAATGTTGCTGCCTGATAATATTAGGTGTCTTATTGTTGGGCCATCGGCTTGTGGTAAAACTACACTAATAATTGATAATTTTTTATTGGCACCCAACTGGTTAGACTGGAAAAACAGGCACTTGTATGTCTTCTCTAAGAGCTTGGAACAATTAAAATATCAACAGCTGATGAAGCTATATGATGGACTGGATATAGCCACTTTTGAACCAGATGTTAAGCCACTCCATGAATGTCTCGATAATTCTGTTGTTGTGTTTGATGATATTATACTGGATAATCAAAACAAGGTTAGAAATTTCTTTACACAGGGCCGACACAAAAACATTGATTGCTTCTACCTGGCACAGACTTTTTCAAAAATACCGAAGCAACTGATCCGAGACAACAGCAATTTTATATGTGTGTTTCATCAAGACCATACCAACCTCAAACACATACATGATGAATATGTAGGTGGGGAAGCTACAATGATTTTCCCAAGATTTGCAGTAGGTGCTGGAACCAGGACAGTTATGGGTTTGTCACAATTGATATGACAAGAAAACCCAATAGTGGCAAATACAGAAATAAAATTAACAATTTTCTAGACATTGAAACATATATAAATAAACATGAAAAGGCCAATAATTGATGATCTTAAATTAAGAGATTATCTTGTAAAAAGATTTTAAGGATGGAAATCAGAGAACCGAGGTTTTTATGAGCAACACAAGCGCACAGAACAGCCAATTATTGACGCTATTGGTGAATTAGGTAAAAATATCAAAACGGTTACAGAGCAAAATCAAAATTTGATCACAGAGCTTGTACCTGTAGCTGCAAGAAACATATTAGATTATCCATTCACCCCACTTTCTAGTATTCATACACCTAGTCCTGTTGGTCCTCGAAGAATTGAAGCTACTCAGGATCCTATTGAATTGGGTCTTCTTGCTCAAAAATATTTAAGCACACCTAAAGACAACAAAGATGAGGTTTTTGGCTTATATGCTGACACAGAGCGTGATGGTAGCATCATACATAGAATTGGCAATATCAGAGTAACATTTATGGGAGATGATCTGATTGTATATTCAGAATCTCATCTTGGAGAAAAAGGTGCTTTTGTTAAGTACCCTGGAACACCTGGATTGTGGGAACTGATGACTAGGAAGAGACCTGGCAGCTATACAGATCAAGATTATGAGTATTACAAAGAAATATTAATAAAATCAGATGCTCTATACCAGAACAATGATCCCACACAAAAAAGAGTCAAGTCGAGCAGTGGAGCAAAATACAACAATTTAATCAAGCCCATATGGTCACAAATCAAGACAGGTAGTGGAATCAAACAATACAACACCCTGCCTAAAGAATTTGTGTGGGTTGATGATGTCAGGAAACTTGTAGATAGGTTGCTGGTAATAGCTGGGGAGGAAAATGCTGGCAACCACAATTTTTACAATGAAAAGGTTGGAATTATGGACATGATAAGCACCAAATTGTCTAATTTTATAGTGAATGACACTAAGGGGATTGGATATCTTATAAAAATTATTAATACTCTACCACCTAAATTTTGGAATATTTCTGAGGGTCGGGGTCTTTTTAATGACATTATAAACAAGCTGCCATTTGAACTACACATTCCAGGCTATCGGTATTGTGGTCCAGGCACAAAATTGGACCATAGATTAAACAGAGGGGATCCTGGTGTTAATCCCCTAGATGCTGCTTGTAGAGACCATGACATAGCATACAACACACATACTGATCTTGACAAGAGACATGTTGCAGACAAGAAATTAGAAGAGGCTGCATTTGGTAGATTTGTAAGCAAAGATGCTTCTTTAAGTGAAAAAATAGCAGCATTGGGGACCACCATAGCTATGAATACCAAACAAAAATTGGGGTGGGGGTTGTGAATATATATATAATAAACCTACAATGAAGGCCAAGGGTGTTATGTATCAAATACCTTATGCAGGTCTCAAATCTCTTGGGCCTATTAATAATCTTCTAACCAAAAAGCAGCGCAAGAAGAAAAGCTCTTGTCTTGCCAAGGGCCATGGTATGAAATTGTTACTTAGTACCCCCCAATTAAAAAAATTACAGCAATCAAGAAAAAATCACATGTGGGGGGATTTATATTTACTATCCCTGCCATCTTAGCTGCTCTCGGGGCTGTTGGGAGCTTGGCTGGGGGATCAGCTGCCATAGCAAAAACAGTAATAGATACCAAAAAAAATAAGGCAGAATTAGATGAGCAGAGGCGCCATAACCTGGCCATGGAGAAACAAGGCAAAGGTGTTAAGAGAGCCATGAATAAGTTTAAAAAAAACAAGAGCCGCTTACAAACCAAGATATTGAAGCTTTAATCAAGCCACTGGGCATCAAAAATTTTAGAGGTGTGTACATGTCTGATTCTTTACCAGAACAACCACTCAACAAAGAGTGTGGCATAGTTAATTTGGATAAGTACAAAAATCAGGGCACTCACTGGATCTGTTATCTTAAATATTCAAAAAATGAGGCATTTGTGTTTGATTCATTTGGAGGTGTTCCACCTGAAAATTTAGTAAAATATCTAAAATCAGCTAATCTTTATTACAATAATGCCCGTGTTCAAAATTTCAAAGATGTTAATTGTGGACATTTGTGTTTATCTGTTCTTAGATATATGTCTCAAATAAATAAACCATCAATTGAAGATTTTCAAAAAGCCTTGTGGTATTTAAAACATCATGGGGGTATTCCATCTCACCAGCCAAAATTCAATATTGAAACTCAAATTACATGATGACATAGTGTATCCCAAAACAATAGCTCTCAGAGCATTTTATGGCATGTACTTGATCCCTAATATTACACACCACAACAACACAATTGCAGTAGGGGATCAAAAAATTGTCATCACTCCTGGGCAATATAATCTGTCCACTTTAAATGCTCAATTACCCAGAGGTGTAGTGTTAAGTCAAAATTCTGTCACTCACAGAGTAGAGATTGCATCTGCTACAGAAACAGTGGATCTGGGTACTATAGGAGAGCTATTAGGCTTTGAGAACAACACAAAACTTGAACCAGCCATCAAACACACTGCTATGAATATACCTAAATTCTTAGCCATAGAGACTCTGAATATTCACTGTAATGTGGCCGAGGGTATGATCACCAAATCAAATGGCATAGGCACTCACAAACAAACTGGCATCATTGCAACATTCAAACCTAACTCTGAATTCATGGAGCCAATCATCTACAATCCATCACCAACATTATATTTTCCTGTGTGTCATAACAGAATAGATAATATTGAATTGATGGTCACTAATGAAAAAGAAGAATTAGTTGGTTTTGCTGGAGCCACAACAACTGCAATCATAGAGATTAATATTTAAATAAAAATACATACAAAAAATGGAAAATATTGAGTGTTATGAGCTACAATCATTCCCCCCAAACAGGACATTTGCAAATTTAAATCAACCCAACACAGAGATTGAGGTTGATCTTGATGTAGGGGATGGCTTTATACACCCCCACAGAGCAGATCTATACATCAAATTTGATGTTGTAAAGCTCGATGGTACAGATTATCCGGCAAATTCAAATATAAGATAGGTAGATAATTTTGTGCCACATCTGTTCTCTGAAATTGAGATCAGAAAACATGGTGTTGTTATAAACAGAGTAAATTATCCGGGTATTACCTCCACAGCTTTGGCCACACTAAAATTATCCAAAACCGAGGCTTCTTACTACAAAATAGGTGGATTTGAGGCTGGTGATAAGATATTATCTAAAAACCACACAGTATTGTTTCCTATGCGCCTGTTGCCAGGATTCTTCTCAGATTACAAAGATATTATGTGGAAGGGTGGTTTAAGAATTACATTTAGAAGAGCTGCCAATGATAATAATGCTTTGATAAGGTACAGCACATTAAACTCTACAGGGGAAGCTCTGCCTAATACCCTACCTGATGAGGGCAAGTGCCTTATTCAGACTATGGAGCTAAGAATGCCAGTTGTTGAATATGAGGCCAGTTATGCTCTTAAATACAAAGCAGATATTCTAAAAAATCCACAGATTCCTCTACAATTTTATACATATCAATGTGTACAGAAGCCTGTAACTGGTACCTATTATGAGTTTGATGCTACAAATTCATTCTCCAGTATACAATATGACATGCCGGATTTTGTGGTGGTACTGTTTCAGACTGGAAGACACAATAATCAGGAAAAAATTCAAGTAAATTTGATAACTGCAACATCAAGAACATATATCTTAAAAATGGCAGAAATGAGGTATTTCCTAGAGAAAATTATAATTTAGACATGTCCAAGAATGATTTTCTTAAATTATATGAAGCATTTTCATCATACAAAAGGGTCACTACTGGCAATACTGACATGTATTACACACCAGATGAATTCAAAGCACAGAGACCCATGTTTGTCATCAACACTTCAAAAAGAAAACAAGTTGTGGTTAATGACAGGACAAACATTAAAATTATCTGTGAATTCCACGATACACTCCCCGATGACACCATATGTAGTGTTATTCTCATAGGTGAAAAATCATATGTTTATGATGTAAGAAATGAGAGAGTCACAGAGCAATTCTAGAAGTCCGACTCAAACCCAGAGCTCTTGTTTTACAAGGCAGCAATATTAACATTTTGCCGTCAGGTTTCAAACCTGGGGGCCTCTTGATTATAGAGCATATAAGCCATGGAACTATGTCCACATTCTATTGAGCATCAGAACCCAGGAGTTATGAGTTCTATATCAGCTAAATACAATTCAAAGTTGGACTTCGAAATGTGCAATGAATGTCTCTGTAAGCTACACTCGGGTATATATTATCAGAACAAGACAAGACCAGAATCCAATTCAGGCAACATGCAAGAGGCCAATATTCTCTTTACTAAGAATTTCCCTTGGAGTTAATGACATGATGGATGGCATGTAATTTTCCCTGAAAGAGCACGTGTAGATTATATCTCTTGCGTGCCGGCATATAAAATCTCCCAGGCGTGCATAATTTATTGCTGGCCGGGACATGTGACTGATCAAAAGATTAGAAAAAACATGCAAGCAATTTGCTTGCCTGTTCTTGTCCTATTGATCTGTAAGTTGTAGAGCAAGAGATATAAGTATTTTTGACTTAATTTCAAAACAATATCAAGGGGGGCATATTTTTGACAAGTTTATAGACAACAAACTGAGAGATTCAGCCTTTGTACACATAGCGGGAATCAATCTGAGGGGGGGCTCATCTTTTCTACACTAAAATTCAAGATTCCTGGAATTTTGACAGAAAAACACACTGTAAACAATAAAATCATATGGGAACTTGGCATAGTTTTAAGTGTAGGCAAATCTGTCTGTTGAGGCTTCTTCTTTTCTACACTAGAATTCAGGATTCTTAAAATTAAGAGCATATCACACTTGAAGAATTGGGGCATATGCCCCTCTTGACATTGTTTTAAGTATAGCCAAATCGGGTTGTTCAATCAAATAACCTCTTCTTTTCTACACTTATAAGTGAGTTTATAATAGCATCAATCCTACTACTCAGGTCTCTTACAATCAGGTTTCCCAACAAGAATTCTGTAAACTCCTCTTTCCTCTCCCATTCGTGCCACATGGCCTGCCACCTAAGTCTTCTTGATTTAATTATTCTAATAATATCTGGACATGAATACAAATTATGTAGTTCTAAATTATGTAACTTTCTCCACTCACCTGTCTCCTCATCCCTTTTAGGTCCAAATATTTTCCTAAGGATCTTATTTTCAAATACTCTCAATTTATGTTCTTCTTTCAATGTAAGGGACTAAGTTTCACATCCATATAATACTACAGGCAAAATTACTGTTTTGTATATTTTAACTTTTAGTTTCTTAGATAATAAACGAGAAGACAAAAGTTTATGAAGAGAGAAGTAACATGCATTTCCTGAATTAAGCCTACTTTTTATTTCCTCTTTAATATAATTTTCATTTGTTAATATTACTCCTAAGTATTTGAATTTGGAAACTGGTTCAAAGGAGTTGTTATCAATAATTAGATTTTGATTATTACCTAACACTTGGTTTCGGCCTGTAAGCATATATTTAGTTTTATCTTTGTTAACTTCCAAACCTATCTCTTTAGCAGTTTTGAAAAATATTTTAGCATTATTCTTAATTGTATTCACATCATCCCCCAGTAAGTCTACATCATCTGCATATGCTAACAACTGAGTCACACCATTTAATTTTAGTCCTTCTTTAGTTTTTCTTACCTTCCTTACAGCATATTCTAAGGCAAAATTAAAGAGCAATGGAGATAATGCATCTCCTTGTTTTAACCCATTATGAATTGTAAATTTGTCAGACATATTATTACCCACACGAATTTTACTTTCTGTTTCACTGGTGCATATTTTTATCATACTAACAAGCTTCTTAGGTATTCCAAACTCGACTAATATATTATATAATTTATCTCTTTTGACCGAATCATATGCTTTTTTGAAATCAATGAATAGCTGATGGACATTTTGATTATATTCCCACTTTTTTTCAAGTGTCTGTCTGATGTGAAAAATTTGATCTGTAGTTGATCTGTTACGTTTAAATCCACATTGATAATCACCTATAATTTCATTAGCATATGGGGTAAGTCTTGTTAAAAGAATGTTAGACAATATTTTGTATGTTGTTGAGAGTAGAGAAATTCCACGGTAATTACTGCAGTTCATTTTATCACCTTTTTTAAACACAGGAACAATTATGGATTCTTTCCACTGTTGAGGGATTTCTTCTTTATTCCATATTAAACAAATTAATTTATGAATTTGACATATTAATGAATTTCCACCATATTTAATTAACTCAGCTGGTATTAAATCAATGCCAGGTGCTTTGTTATTCTTTAGCCTTTTAATAGCATCTTTAACTTCAGTCAAGTTAGGTTCTGGAACTAAAGGTTCTGCTGTGTGTACTTCATTTACTTCTGATTTATCTCCTACATGGACATTTAAAAGGTCATTAAAGTAGTTCTTCTATCTATTTAGAATATCGCTTGGGTCAGCTAGAAAATCACCGTCTTTATCTTTTATCAAGTTTACTTTAGGTTGCCACCCCTTTCTAAACTCATTTACACCTTTATATAAATCTCTGATATTTTTATTTTTGCTGTTTGTTTCAATTTCGTTAATTTTGCTTTTCAAGTCATCTCTTTTTTACTTCTAAACGTGCGGTTAACTTCTCGCTTTATTCTATTATAATTGCTTAGATTTGTATCATCCGAGTTATTTAACCACCTAAGTCTAGCCTGATTTCTTATTTCTATTAGATTATGACATTCATTATCAAACCATGGCTTACTTTTTCTTGGTTTATGGTATCCTATACTTTCTTTAGCTGCTGATTCTATTGCATTACGTATGTGCTCCCAATTCTTATTTACGTCTGTTTCATTTATATTTTCATCATCATTTAAATCCTGCAAAACATCAAATCTATTTGACAGTTTAATTTGGTAATCTTTCTTAATTCTTTCATCAGCAAACTTTCCTGTATCAAATTTTAGAACTTTTAGATTTTGTTGCTTATGATTTATCACTGAGAGTCTTTCTCTTAATTTAGCAATTACTAAATAATGGTCACTGGCACAGTCAGCACCTCTATGTGTACGAACGTCAATTATACTAGTATGCCTTCTCTTATCAATGAGAATATGATCTATCTGATTATGAGTTTTACCATCTGGAGAAGACCAGGTATATTTATGGATATCTTTATGTTTAAAAGTGGTACTTTTCACAATTAAATTCTTTGAGGTTGCAAAAGTAATCAATCTTATACCATTATCATTACTTAATTCATGCAGACTTTCTTTACCAATCGTGGGTTTAAATGTCTCTTGTTTTCCAATCTGTGCATTACAGTCACCTAACAGAATTTTCATATCATACTGAGAAAATTTATCAAAGACCTGTTCTAACTCTGTATAAAAATCATCTTTAGTATTATCATCTTTATCTTCCGTTGGTGCATGTATGTTTATTAAAATAATTTTACACCACCTACCCTGTAAAACTGCATATGATATCCTATCATTAATAAATTCTACTGTTTTAAGAGCCGAGAGAATTCTATTATTTATGAAAAAGCCTGTTCCAAAAATATGATTTTCAGTACCACCATAGAGAAAAGTATAATTTTTAGTTTTACAATTCCCTTCTCCTGGCCACCTAACTTCCTGGACAGCTACTACATCTAATTTATACTTCACTATCTCATTAACTGTACACTGAAATGCCCCAGGCCGGTAAAGACTCAGAACATTCCAGGTGCCTAATTTAATATCCTTATTCCTAAAGTAGATCTTATCCTTAGTCCAGGGACCTCCCAAAGTAGTCCCCACCCGGAGATCCGAACGGGGGACTATTTTACCTCCGGAATATTTTACCTTGGGAACATCCATGGCCTTATATTGCTGTTTCTTGACATTTGTTTTTACAGTGCAGAGTTTTCATCTCTACGCCTAACCCCCAATATGAATGGAGGAACTACTACACAAGACAAACACAAACATCATTTAATTTAATAAAATAAATACTTACATTTTACTTTTGCTTCCGCTACATAACATAAAGTCTTCATATATTTTAAATTATTACAACAAATGCAAGATGGAATAAAACACTGAAGTCTTCGAATTACAAAAAAACGTGGATGTTGTAAATATAGTAGTTTCCTTGTCTTATCTGATCCCAGAAAAATCATTTCGTCTTAGCATCGAGGAAAGACACAGTTTGGAAAAGAGTGGTCAAATTTAGCCCTTCTCCCATGTTACAAATTTCTAAGTTAACAATTTATATGCCATAAAATAACTGTTTGTAGCTTTACTTATATTGCAAAAAATAAACTCTGTTAGAGAGTTACAGCTACTTACTTTTAAAAATAGTTAATTACAGTTAGGATTCCTCACAATAAGTAACTAAGATAATTCCAAATACTTACACCCCCCCCCCCAACACACACTTATATATTTGGTTTATCTAATGCAGTTATTCTTGGTTGCAGGAATAATCATGCCACCATGATTTCCCGTAATGAAGGTAGGGATTCTTTTGAAGAATCGGCAAGAAGCCGTCAACTTGTCATCCACAGCTGCAAAATTTACACCCAAGTTCCTCTGCAAAGTCTCGTGAAATGTAAGTACTCCCACATATTATTTATTTATTTATTTATATACGAGGGTTAATCAAATGCTATCGAGACGACCTACATCTTTTTGATTGATCCTGAACTTAAAAGGGAAAATGTTTCACCGGCAACCAAGCCCAGGACTTACTTCTTGGCATTGTTGTGATGTTCAGGATTTCACTATCGGAGAAACATTTACCAGTGTCTCTACCTTTGAAGCAAGATTTTTCATATTAATAAATTCTGCATCTACTATCGGATTAAAAATTATAGATACTTGAGTTTGGACTCCAGTAAACCTACATGAAAAGGAGTAACATCAAAATTTAGCTTATTCAATTCTGCGTTAATATATACTAACCTATTCTTTCTAGAATATGTCTTATATTTTTTTATCGCCGTGGGGACAAAAAAAGAACCAGTTTTTTTAGTTTTCCAAGCGATCGGTCTCTTTGAAATTCTGTATATAAAAGACAAGTTGTCCGGTCGTTATAAAATTGTAGTAGGGTACAGGCAGAAAGGTTTGAAACACAATTATTAATTTTCAGATTTTCAAAACTAGTCAAAAAACCGTTCTTTTCAATTTTGCGAAAGACCTTTTTCTTAGTATTGGGTAGTCCTACAAATATAATATTGGTCTTGTTTTGAAGCGCTTTGCATCTGTTTTAAAAAGGAATTATCATTGTCAATTCACATTTCGAAACCGATTTTACACAGATTTTTATTCATCGGAGTGAAGATGTACGTGCAACGTGGCAACACCGCAAGGATTGACTCGCAGCGCCCCCCGGCTGTTTCCGGGGTTCAACGGACATCGCTGTGTGACGTGTTTCCACGTTCCGCAAAATTGATGATAACGGTTTTTTGACAAATTTTAGAAATCTGAAAATTAAGATTTGTGTTCAGAACCTTTCTGCCTGCACCATACTAAAAGTTCATCACGATCGGAAAACTCGGTTTTGATTTATAGAATTTCAAAAAGAGCGATCTTTTGCAAAACTAAAAAGAACGGTCCTTTTTTTATTCTCACGACGAAAGAAAAATAAGACGTACTCCAAACAAATTGGTTAGCATAGATTAACGGAGAATTCAATAAGCTACATTTTGATGTAACTCATTTTTATGTAGTTCTACTGGTTAATGTATAATTTGAGTCCAAACTCTAGTATCTATAATTTTTAATCCGACAGTAGGAACTCTCGCCTTTTGATCCGTTCGTCGAACCGAGAGCACTTGAAGCTGTCAGTTATGGACACAGTAAATGGTGCGTATTTCTTTCCTAGAAATAGAATAAACTGATATTGTAATAACCTTACATTGGGCCTAGTCCACTGGCCGCATTTGTGGAAGAGCCCTCTCGTATGCACGTGTGGACTGCATAGAAATCAGCGGCACTATAGCGTTGTAAGAGTTGCGGAAAGGACGCCAACTTACTTCACAGCATATTTACCTCTCATCGCAAGAAGTTTCACCGGTGATTTGTTGGTAACGGGCCTTAAAGTAGTGTGCAGGCGGGCACCTCGTACCGCACGGAGTGCACGTTACATACCTGTATGACTTTTACTTACATATATGTTACATTTCAAATCATTTTAAGCTTTCGAGTATGAACATCTATGTGTACATATACGCAATCATTTATGTACATGCAACAGTATTTTGAGTAGTTCTTATAATGAATACAATAACAAACCACCTTGAAGAGTACCAGAATCTTTCTTCTCAGAAGAGAAAATGACAGTTGACATGCACGAACATGACTGTCACATAATGTTCTTTTCATCTTTTACTGGTTCGCAGGTAAAATAGAATATTTACGCAAACGATATTAAATAAATTATTATTTTTTTGACAGATAACAGATAATAAGCCAGATACTGAGTGAAATGTTCCATTGTTCCAACGCAATTCCAAAATCAGTGCACCTTTCTGTGTAAAGTAAGTTTCGCATTCAATTTACATAACTTTTATATTTCTCTGTTCTTGTCTAGCGATTTATTTGTTTACTTCAGCATACATCACAGTGTTGAACACAACAACATAGAATTAACGAAGAATTTACTTTATTTGCAACTATGTTCAGCACTTACTTTAAGAACAGGATCTTGACCACAAAACACAGGTAACCAGTCTATCTAATCGTTACATGCAGTCAACGAATGATGTGCTTGCTATTCTGTTTAGTTATTAACTCGAATTAATATAAATTTCTCAAAGCTTTGCCTTGCAAAGCTTAAAAGATTGGTTAATAATTCCCACGTAACTATTAATTATCTAATAATATTCTTTGAGTGGTACAGTTCTAACGTAGGAAGATAGAAATCACACATGAACCAGAGAACGAAGTAAGAAAGCTTATGTCAATATATTTATCCCGCTAAACCTTCATCCAATTTTCGACTGCTACCCTCTTTTCCCTAGTGAGGCACCTATGAACACATATGTTATGTGAATATGATAGTCTATATCTTGTAAACACCATCTTAAGGATTCACATTAAACGAAAATGAAGCATACCAAAGTGTTCCTCTTGAAAATCTAGCTCATTTTTAAATGTCACATGACAACATTTCCATTTAAAAAATTGTGTTTAACAAGATGGCGGATTTCAAGGTGATCGCCATTTTCGTGACATACTCTTTCTGATTTAACCCTTCCCTGTATCATGTATAGATATGATTTACTAGTATAGGTACGCTTTATTATAGTTTCACCATTTGTATTTGTTGTAAATGTGTGTTTCCATAGTTATGGACTTCCCTGTATATCAAGAGTGGGCTGGTCGTTGAAATTCGATTACTGAATCCGAATCCCGAACAATGGCTCCTATAGCAACATACACACATATACAGGGTGTCCCAGTTAAAAATAGCCCGACTCCGATCAACAGTTACATACTACGGAGCATGAAAAGAAATGAAGTGTGTATACTTACTGGTTATAGAATATGCTCATGTTTTCTTCACATTGCTCACAGAACCATAAACTGTTGAATGCATCATTTTTATGGAGAACTTCTGCCAGGAAACGTGTTGCTGAAGATGTCCCATGTTTCCTGAAATGAACTGGTAGGCACGAATGCCTCCACAATGGCAATTATTTCTTGCAGTGAATACACCATGCTTCCACTTTAACCATCTCTGCCCCACTGAATGACTGCAAACACGGCAAAGACAGGTCGTGTGCCCGGCGCCACTTGTCACGACTGTGCAATGCCAGTGTGCCTGATTGTGTACTGATTACCATGAGTACCTACCACGGTTCACGTTACAATGGACTATTCCATTTTACTGGTGCAATGTAGCCGTCACTTGCCTCATTGACAAATGTCTTTGAGCCGGGCTATTTTTTTTAACTAGGACAGCCAGTACTACACACAAACACATTTTCTTCGCAATAGGTTAGTTCAACTGGTTTTCTTCGTGATGCTGAATATTACTTTGAAGTTTTCTTTGATTTTGCCAGGAATAACTAGATAATTCCCTTCATCGTGAAATTTTTCAATGCTGAGAGTTATGTCCTGTATTTGACCGCAATAGATATACAGCTGGTTATTTTGCTTCCTTACTTGGAGCTTATACTCAAATATATCAACGCCTACATCACCTGCAATAAACCGGATACAAAATGAGGAGCAGAGACGATCGCTTTTTTGCTCATAAATGAAGGTGTTCACGCCGCTTTCCAAAATGTAGAACAAATCGGCCTTTACTGATGCCCAACCACCTGCCATGGTATTGGATTCAAGAATTTGTAACTCCATTGATGATGTTCCATGCTTGTTTTTCATGTGGTCGGAAAATGCATCTCTGAGAACAAGATCTTCACATCCTTCAACCAAACAGTTGATGGGTCTGCAGACACAAGATACTTCGTGTTCGGACAGTTGATCCAGAAGCATGCTGTGAGAACAGCCGAATGTCCTGTTTGGACATGGCAGATGGATGGTTTTCACAACAGCTTCGAGGGCGAAGTTCCTCGTTTTGCTCAACGTTCCACGGCATAATGGGCACTGCTCTGACCTCTCATAGCATCCTTTGCAAAGATTGTGGCCTGTTTTGCACATAAAAATTGGAGGTTTAATTATTTCCAGGCAGGCTGGGCATTCGAGATCTTTCCACAGTTTTTCTTCCCTCGACGACATAATTACTGTATATCTGAAATAAAAAGATGATCATCTTAAGTAGCCACATCTGATCGATCGATCACTCCCTGAATCTATTTTACTTAGGAATTTATCCGTAATTTTCAATGAAGTGAGGATAAATATGTTTTAGGAAGTATAAAGGTAAATTTAGCATCAACATTTCAAGAGTTTCGGGAAGGTTTTGAGGATAACACTGCGCCATTAGGTGACTGTACGTCCCGTTTTGACCGGGACAGTCCCGTTTCGGAGACGTGTCCCGTCCGTCCAGTTGATATTATAAAAAGTACAAAATTTGTCCCATTTTATATAAGTCTAGAACTTAGCTTCAATGTAAGTCTAAAGTTGAGACACATTTCACAGTAACTGCTTGGAATATTTAAAAAATGGGAAAGCCTGGTATTAAAACAGTGTTTCCACAATTACTAATAAGTTAGTGAATACTAGTATATTTTGTAGTTGAAGGCGAAACAAAACTGTTCGGTAAGTTACCATGTGCACGATAAATCGTAATGCATCTACACAAAACTGGAAAGAAAATAAGGATTGTTTGTAGAATAAAGGAGTTGGTGGAGTTTTATGAACGGTTGCTGAAGTCGTTCTGATAAATGCTTCTCAACTTCAGCGTATGACTAACATCAAAATTTCATCAGGAGGGAGCAAAAACACTACTTAAGTCATACTGAGCTTAATTATAATGAACAGATTTTGATATCGGGTATCATATTTTATTTATTGTTATATCACTTACGTAATTTATACTTTGAAAATAATAATATGATAATAATAATAATTGTATAATAGAGGGATTAACTACTCTCTTTGGGAATATCCGTACTGAACGATCATTTGGGTTGAAAAACATTATCAAAGCGAACGCGAGCAGCAATGTGCTACTTGACCAGAGAAGAATTCTTACGATTGTTGCATTTTAGACTATAAATATGGGTGTTATCACACTAAGTGAGCCGCGGTCGTTAGGGCGTCTGACTATCATGCGAGATACCCGGGTTCGATCCCCGGCGGGAAAGAACCGGGATTTTTTCTCACCTGTTCAAGCGGCTCCAGTGCCCACCCAGCCTTGTATAAAGTGGGTACCTGGAGGAAACTCGGGGGGGGGGGGGCTAAAGGCGGCCAGGGGCGTGGTGATCACATCACCACCACCTTCGGCCGTGATCAAGGAAGTGATCCACATCCCCTATACGCCTTCATGGCGTGGTGCAAAGCACAGGAGAACACATTACATTTAAATATTGGTGACACACAGGTTGTACTTTCGTTGAAGTTGAAGACAAATCATTGAACGTGTAGAATGTTGAAAGCTTCTTAGTGGTCTACGCGTGTCATTTTAAAAATATGTTTCGTACAGCGATATTTTCGGACTTAATGTACAGTCACAGACACTTGTGGGTTGTAACAATCCCGTTGCTACTCAATATGGATCGTCACAACCCAGAAGTATCAGTGAACGTGTCTGTGTAAATTATTACCGTCTCCATTTCAGGGGCATTATTATACGTACATGTTAGTTATTCCGGTCACGAGAGTTCTCCTGAAATTTTTCATTCTAGTTTGCGCAGCAATTTTCATTAACAAATAATTTATAGTGGGAATATTGTGAGGAGAATTATATTCTTGAACGCAAGTCGTCTTTTTCAGCTTCCTCTGTTAAGCTGACAGAGTAGGTGAGTTCCCAATGCATAAATATTTGAATGTGTGAGAAATACGTAGAAGGTACATTCCACTTTTGTGTAATTTTGAGCTGAGATAGCCATTTTATTACCTTAGCTAAGCTGCATCAACTGACACAGAGAAAGCAAACATTCTCCCTTTCAGTTCTAGTAGTAGTTAGTAGGAAATATCATTGAGGGGAAGAAGGAAAATATTACTGGACTGTTTGCCTTCTAGCTTTCAGCACCGACAAGAAGCAGCAAAAATTTGAATTAAAAAGTGTTGAAAATCAAGCAATGGTGGCCTACTTGGTTTAAGATCACTAAAAGCTTGCAAAGCAGAGAAGTGTTACAAATTAGCAAGTACAGGCATCTCATATACAAAGAAGAAGAAAAAAGGATATGTAACAAAACACGAGTTTATAGACTTTATTAGGAGCGAAGCATTCAAGCTCTACAAAGGCGGTGAGATTGTGCTACTACTACTGCTTATCGGGGGAAAGTTTCAATAATAAACAGTAAAAAAAATTGAGGACCTGGTTAAAATTGTGCATTATGTACGTACCAAACGACTTTAAAGAATTGTACGACAGCATTTTATGATGGCCTGAATCTATGCAGTCTGTATAAGATGAACATTCTGATAGTGACTAGCAGTTCTGTACAGAGAATACTGTTCAAAGTAATGTGCATCTTCAGGTTCACCCCTACATGAAGAAAAATGTTCTTACTTAAAATTTATTACTCACAATTATTAATGTAAATATTGTTTGGCCAGAACACTTAACTTGTATTCATAGTAATGTTATATCAACTAATAACTGGCCTGTAATAAAAAAACTGCATTTATTACTTGCTACGTTCAAGTGAGAACCAAAAGGAAAACGTTCCACGATGTTTTTGTAACTGTGTCTATATACGTATTAACAGTTTACAAAAAGTATTTCTTTAAAATTATTGTCATAGCTTTGTATTAGAATTTCACAATAGAAAGTTTTAAAATTAATACAGTATTTTGAGCCCCAGAACTATTTCGTTGATTTCCCAAAAATGATACTCTATGGAATCTGTTTTTTCTTTCTCTCACGCTTTCAATTTACTCACTACAGTTTTTGTCTATTGAATATAATTAATACTCAAATTAATAATATAATTATCACGTTTTCAATTGTAATAATATAGTCATCGATTTTTCATTTAATAATAATTGGAATATTTCTGTGTTCAAAATGGCACATGCCAATGAAATCAGCTCTTTCCAGATTAATTAAATGATGATGTTCTGAGGAAACCACAAGATTTGATTAGTTCCAGTGGGTGACTATTTTTTAAATGTAGCTTTATGTTTGTTAACAAAAGCTTTGGCGTCTGGGCTCCCAGATATTACAATCCCCTGTGGGACCTGTGGGTGTGTTGTCCTTTTGTGTTTGAGATTGACCTTTCGTCCATTTCATCTTATCACTGTTCATCCTCATCTTCGCGATTAGCCAAAAGTGGCATAAAAGCGGTGTAAAATTAATCAATTCAATCAATCAATATTTGTCAACAAGCCTAGACATAAAATAACTCTTACTTTTTACGATTATTATAAGTTATTTAATGCGTATAAAGTTTCAAAATTAGAAATTCTTGGAAATTGGCTTTTAAGAAATAATCAATCTTACGAATGTAGAGAACCATAGTCCTAAAGCAGTGAATTGTTTTGTGACGAAAAATGTCTAACACTAACAGAATATAAATAGATCAACGCAAGAGAAAGTGGAACATGAACGAACAAGTGGCGTAGTTGTAACGTTGTCTCCTTGCACTCAAAGTACCCCGGATTCAATCCCCCCCCCCCCCCCCGTACACAGTGATTGCGGTCCCACTTTAAACTGAAGGTTTAGTCCTGATCTCATCACAAAACTTGACTTAAAGATAAACTTTGTAACGATGGCTGATAATGAAGTTACATGAAAGTGGCGTATAGAATAACAAAGTAGGCTTACACTAAGAACAGCTATGAGAATACAAACTCCACAAAAAAGATGAAAAGTGGATTATTATCATTGACAGAAAATACTCAAATCGTACTCAAACATACCTTTTTCACTCTCGGTCGAATCTAAGCGCGCAAAGTAACGCAAAATCACTACACAGTCACTAATTTAGCATGTGAAAACGATAAATGTTGAGTTTCTTCTTGTTTTCTTTGGTAAGTGTGGAAATGAAGATATTTTATCATATCATGTAGTAAAAAGTGCTTGTTTCCTGACGGGTGACATCTTATCATATGTTATCCTATCTAATCCCTCATTGGCTGAAGATAACTTCTGTTTCGGGTTGGTTACAAAGCAAACATGATATGCTCCGTGGGCAGTGGCGTAGCCAGGAAATTTCTGTTAGGGTCCACCAACGTCCTCCCAACGGCGATGCCCATGTCTCTGTGTAATTGTTTGAAAGTAGTAAATTCATTGGATACATATTCCTAAAATAATTATGTTAATTTTATGTTGCAATTAACTTGCATATCATGTGTAAAACTATGTAGGCTACCGACCTTATTTTTGTATCTTCAATACTCTCTGAAAAATAACAATATGTATATCTATATATATATATATATAATTTCATACACGACTCTATGTTGTATCAAAATGTAGTACGCAGAAAGTCTTTTCAGCTCCTGAATGTGCCATCTTGAATTTTCAGAAATTTAAATGGAACTACAGCGAACATCTGTAGTTAAAAAAATAATAATAATAAAATAACGACTTTACTCTATCAACAAATGTATTATGTCACTTAGTAATGCTAATATTTTTTGTTGCAATAATTTTTTAAAAGTGTCACCGGACTTTATGTACACCTTATATATATAATATACATACTCCACTAGAATATTCAAAGGTCAATTACCTTCCATCTATGTCTTAAATAATTTATTTTTCATCACTTGAAAATTCGTAGAAATGAACATAATTTTTTTAAGTAATGAGGCAGTGTTTTGTCTGTCCCACACACAATTGTTCACTTATAGCTATAAATCGGTAAAGTATTCTATGTTTTATAAATAGTGTTAAGTTTCATAATTCATTGCACAGAAACTGTTAGAAAAATGTTGCTTGAGAATCGGTAGTTACTTTAATAATCTAATGCTGATATTCTCGGTTGCAGGAATAAACGTGCCTGCATGATTGACCGTAATGGAGGTAGGGATTTCTTTGAAGAACCGGCATCTTATCGTCCACAGCTGGAACGGTGCTGGAACTCATGCAAGGTAAGTACTTCCATGTATTTATTTATTCATATATGTACGAGGGTTTATCTATTTCTATTGTGACGACCTACATCTTCATGGCTGTTTCTGAAAAGGGAAAATGTTTCAATACGTCTTCACCGGCAACAAAACACATGACTTACTTTTCGGCGCTGTGGTAAAGTTCAGGATTTGACCATCTTTGAAGCAAGATTCTCATGTTAACAAACTCAGCATCTAGGAATTTTCGCCTTTCGATCCGTTCGTCGAACCGAGCGCTTGAAACTGTCAGTTATGGTGTGTATATTTTATTTAATATAACAAGTCACAGATTCAATGGTGGCTAAACCCCCCCCCCCCCCAGGAAATAGAATCAACTGATATTGTCATAGCCTTGCATTATAGGCGTGCGCACGGGAGTGCCATGGACGTCCGCAATTATTTTTTTTCCCATAGAGGGGCAAGCAAAGTATTTTTCCAGGGGGTGAACGATTCATATTACCCCAATTATAGTGTTGCCCCCTCAAAAAGCAACACTTGAATTTGAAATTATTGCTTTTATGCATCCCCATTATACTAATTGATGTAAATAACTGACTGAAATCAAATTATACGTGTGATATAAAATTATGTACTTTAGGTTGACATTCATTTACTGAGAGGGAGGTTTGGCCGTCCTCTCCCCCCTTCCAGACTCCATGCCCCTATATTCATATACGTTTGCATCTAGAATTTTAGTGTAGAGGAATGCTATCGGTGTTATTAAACGATATTATACTATTAAAGAAAGTGAAGTATGTTCAAAGTGTGCATTATTTCCTCGTAATCGAACTACCCCGCTTCGTTTTCTGGTGAATTTCTTGTTATTCATCAATTATGCTATGCTGCCTCTATATTGCTGCATTTATTATTATTATTATTATAAAGACCTGTCATACAATAAAACAAAAACAGACAGAACTTTCATCAAGGTTTTTGACCCTCCCCCCGTTCCTAATCAGAGGGTCTCCGCACGCCTATGCATTGCATTAGGCATAGTCCACTGACCGTACTTGTGGAAGAACGCTGTCATGTGCACGTGTGGATTGCAGAGAGAGCAGCGATACTATAAGGGGAGAGGAGTGAGTGGGCGAGACAGGAGGTTTCGTCGGTCGCGTTCGCGCAGTGGGAAACCTTTCGTCTTCATGAGTAACAGTGCATGTGGCATTGTAATCATAGCACAAGAAACAGGAGGTGGTTTCTTGAAAAGGACGGCTCCAGAGTATATTTACCTTTCAACGCAAGACTTCTTGCCTACGGGCCTTAAACTACAGTGAGCAGGCGTGTAGTTCGCACCGCATGGATTGCACGTTACATACCTGCATGATTTTTACTTTTACGTTTGCAAAACTTTTAAATTCAATGAATGCTTGCCAGCATCGTTTAAGTATGTTTCTCGCAAGCAAACCTATGATTTACAAACCGAGGAAATGAGTGCATTCATTTTGCAAACAACTCCAAACTACTCTCGTGGTTGACCAGTCCAATATATGGGGAAAATAATTTATTAAAAAATAAAGTTATTGTTGTAATTGTAAGACTACAATAATGAACACTGGAAATAACTTTGTGTTACACAGCTGTGTGCTGTGAATTTTAGTAACAATACAAGGATAACAATCAATACAGCAGTTGGGTGCTGGACTCACAATTTCGCCACTGACGGTCCCAGGTTCAAACCCTGGAATGGATGATTTATTGTGAATGTCCCCTTCATAAATTACAGTTACTCATAATTCATCCTCATCGTAAAATAAGAAGAATACAAAAACAAATACCATCCAATTTCGGATCATATTTTCTGATCCTTTTACCTGTGCCAGAACCACGATTTTATATTTTGAAAATAAACATGACGGAAATAACCATCGTGCAGTTTAACCAAATGTCCTACAAGTTTGTATCTTCACATTAATCTGTTTATTATTCATTAGACCATATGCGACTTTCCCTCGGTGTGTGCGAAAAAATAAAGGCGTATTTCGTTAATACAAACAATGGCAAAAGTGCATCAGCAGCAAATACTTTCGTGGAATTCGTGGTGTCTCCCCGATGGCGTTGTGGCAACGTGGTCGGTTTGCAATCGAAGGATTCCGTGTTCGACTCGTGGTGGAGGCTTACAGTAGTTCGAGTCTCACTCTAAACTGTAGGTCCAGTCCCTATTAGCCTGTCTGTGAAAAATATGAACTTAAACTAAAACTCGTTGAATTTGTTTTATAAAATCTACTATCAACTATTGCCTTCTGCATATTAGATAAATATTGAAAGTTTGATAAGCTGGGTTATCATACATCCTTCTTTCCCGGACATATCTTCTTTTTAGATAACAAAAAAGACGTCTGGGAGTAAAAATGTCCAGGTTTTCTGCAAATCCTTAACAATAAAGTTTAAGTTTCTCACTAGATGTCATGCTTGTTCGAGTGCGAATACCATCATCGCTAAAATCGATATTCTAACACTATGTATAGTAACCGATAAGTCGATATGAAAATCTACAAAATCATCTCCATCTCTCACGTTGCATAATCTCGCACTGGAACTCGTGTCTATTTGAACGTGGTATCGTGTTGCGTCTAATTCATTTAGCGTGCTTTGATGTATTTTTATAGTTACATTAATGCCGAAACGACAATGTACTTTTGCAATTATAAAGGTATGTCTTGTCGACACTTTACAGTTGAATGCAAAGCTATAATTGGTTCATCTGATTACTATAATTGGGCGAGAAGCTGATTGGACACACTTAAAATGTGTTTTATTTATTTATTTATTTATTTATTTATTATCCTGCGTACAACAGGCATCTGCCCTTTTATAGTGCACAGTAAATGTCTTACATAGGATTTATACACATCAAAATAATATTTATACATATTTCAGATATAAAAAAAATATCGTCCTTAAACATTACCGTGGATAAAAAATGAATCAAACCTTACACAATTACATTAATATATGTATGGGTATATATATATATATATATATATATACATAAAGAAGGTAAAAATAATAATAATAGTAATAATAATAAAAAAAATAAAAAATAGGTAAGAATGTTGTCTATTAAATAGCGTTTATACTCAGAAACTTTAGCAAATATGTCCAAGTGTATGCCCCTCTCTAACCATTCATTATGCAAGCTACACATTCTTCGCAAGGGAGCCATTTCTGCGGATTTTGTACGGGTGCTGGAAATTGCAAAGAGTTGCTTTCTTGATCGCAACTTTGGATGGGGGACATAGAAAGCTATTTTTGAAAGCAGAGATGAAGAATCCAATTTGTCGTTAAGAAGTTTGGAAAGAAAAAGGAGCTGATGTATGGTTCTTCTGTTTGCAAGGGAGGTAATGTGTAATTTAATTAGTAATTCGTTATAAGGTGTCATCTTTGGATATGCACCATTTATCCTAAAAACTATATAGCGAGTGAACTTATTTTGAACTTTTTCAATAACATCTATTTTTTACTGGTTTGTGGACTCCACACTATAGATGCGTATTCTAATTTGGACCTAACATATAGGTTAAATAATGATAACAACGCTTTAGTTTCATTGAATTCTTTGGCAGTTCTCATAATGAACCCCAGTTTTCTATGCGCGTCATTAACAGTCTTTGTGATGTGTAACTGAAACGATAACACTGATTAACAAAAAAAAAAAAAAAAAATCGGCGGATATCTTGGTATCCAACACGCGTTCTAAGACAATTGAAACATGCTGATTCAAAATATGCAAACCATTTGTCTGTAACACCCACCATTCTTGAGATATACGACATCAACCATTTATAAATGTTTAACATTGTATCAAGGCAAACAACTCACAGACATAGGTTTCACTATAGCACTTTTTGGGGTGTAAACGGTACCTTCCACATAGGCGCCCAAAAGTCAACCTCACTTCCACGTAGTACACCCTGGACTGAAGACTAACGAGGCTCTGGCGACTGGCATTATGGCCAGTATAATCTTTTGTGTTGTCCTGTTTCTTGTCCTTGTGTGTGCTGAGTGCCCGTTTACAGCCTCAGCTTTTAACAGAAGTCAGAAGATTTTAAGATTTTTAGTTATGCAACGTTAGAGTTGTTATTTGTAATGATAAGGGGCTGGCCCCCGTATAATGTGATGGGTGCAAAATAGCCTTAAGCGCTGACGCACCCAAAATTTTAAATTCAAATTCAAAACTAGAGTACTTTTTGCTACATGGAGTAGTATTGAACATGGCTTTAGCTAAGAAAATAATGCAAATGCATCACATGACACATATACTATATAGTAACATCTAGTTGAAGGTATAATACACATATAAAATACATACATATAGAAAATACTTCCTTAATTTAAGGTGTGTTTGGTTTGAATTTCTTGGCTGTAGAGTTGCGTTTGTGCTGAGCATTTGGCATGTCGCGCTGAAGCACCCAACAGTAGTCAGCCAACATTGCTGCACTACATCGACATTGATAGCGTGATTCTATCACCGAGATGTCCTGATGAAAATGTTCACCATGTTCGTCGCTGACTGAACCTAGCTTCTCGGGGAAGAATTCAAGATGTGAGTCGAGGAGATGAATTTTGAGAGACATGTTGCAACCCAGCTGTCTTCTGTACGCACTAATGCACTTCTGCACAACATTCACATAGTCAGCAGATTTATAATTTCCAAGGAAATTGGCTACAACTGACTTGAATGCCAACCATGTATCTCTTTCAGTGCCACCCAGTAAGTCTTGGAAGTGGCTGTCAGCAATGATCTTCCTTATTTGTGGACATAACTCAACTCCGGAAACTTGTTGCACAGGTACCGAAAAGCATCTGAGTCGTTGTCTAGTGCCTTCACAAAATTCTTCATGAGTCCCAGCTTCAAATGAAGTGGAGGCATGATAACTTTTTCACGATCAACCAACGGCACACGAAGGACGTTTTTACTTCATGACTGCATTCTATCTCTGAATACTTCTTTATGTAGTGGTGCTTCCTATCTCTGCTATCCCACTCGCAGATGAAGCAGCAGTACTTCTTCACCTTCCTTATCCAACAGGGCAAGTGGCGTGCACATGTCAAACATATGAACTGTGGTGCCCACGACTTACCACTATCTACCTTCGAATCAAAGTATAGTTCATATGCTTTCTTCAGAAACGGTGTAAAAGTCTTCCGATGGAATTTCTGTTAGATAGCCGCACACGTAGCAAAACAGATCTGGTGAATTTATGCAACCTTTGGACGCCATAATGCACTGTCACTCAAAAAAAAAAAGAAACACATGAAAGTATAGTAGCTAATGCGATCTCGAAAATATTTCGACGTATTACATTAAGTATAACTTTTTCACAAACGACGAAAAAAATCGGTGTTGCACGAAAAATAACGAGAAACGACGATTTTTTTTTTTGAGGAACGGTATTCCATGAAAAATAAAATTTTGTCGATATCTTCAAAACCTGACGTGATAGAGCAAAACGGTTTTCAGATTTGAAATCAGCAAGAAAAACTGCATTAAAAAATGTCAACATCATGTCAGATATCTACAGCTTGTTTATCAGTGTAATTTATCATCGAACACTACGCCAAGATCTGTTATTGAGTTTGCCCTGTCTATTTGTGTGTGTGCTATTTCGTAGTTATAGTGTATTTGGGATTTCAATCGGGTAAATGTTACGGCCCTGCATTTCTAATGGTTTAGATTAACTTTATTTGCTTTACACCATGCGTTGAGATTTTCGATATCCTCTTGTAATTTAATGGAATCATCTTCATTGTGAATGCTCCTATAGAATTTTAGTTCGTCAGCGAATAAGAGTTTCTCGGAATTTCTAAGCTGTTTTGGTAGGTCATTAATTAATATTAAATACAACAAGGGACCAAGATTAGAACCTTGAGGTAAGCCTGAGCCAGCTACAAATTCATCGGAGCAGCAACCCTGATAGTTTACGTATTGTTTTCTGTTTTTGATATACGAGCACATTAAATCTACGAGGGAAGAGGAGAAGTTACAAAATGCTAATTTCTTCAAGAGAATATCATTGTTTACAGTGTCGAACGCTTTGCAGAAATCTGTGTATATAACGTCTACCTGACCTCTGTTGTCAAGTTCAGTGGAAATGAAGTTTGTAATTTCTACGAGATTCGTCACGACAGATCTCTTTGGTACGAATCCGTGCTGGTGCGAGGAGAGAATTGGTTTTACGCGGTGGCGTCTCGTCCCTTGGGGCTTCCTGGGCTTAGCCCCTAAAGATAAACGGACGTATTCACTTAATTATCAATCACCCTAACGCATAACTATCACACAGTCTTTTAAAAGGCGATTTTTACCCACGTAAATTCATCGTCTCTTGCGATGGATACGACAGCGCTCCTAGCATCATTGATGTCAATTATCGTTTTCCGGGGCACGTCGCAAAGGAAGGCATGGCCTACACCCACCTACGCTACAGTGAAGGTCACATGCTAGCAGGGAGAGGAGGGGAGAGTGCAATGGATTTGAGTGCTGATTCCGTTGCGTCACGTTCGATCTCGCGTGTTGTTCTGTAGTGTTTTGGTGGCTTTCATTCGCTATGTTTGAGTGAGTTTGGCAGGGTTGATGTTCGAACACAAATTGATGAAGGACATAGGCTGTCAATTACAAGACACAATGAATTTGTCCGAAAAAATAGGCATATATTAAATAGAATTATCGATTGCTTAAAATTCTGTGGTCGACATGAACTTGCTCTACGAGGACATAATGAAAGAGAACAATCTTTAAACAGAGGCATCTTCCCAGATTTATTATCCCTTCATAGAAGAGGGAAAACTAAAGAGGGAACTTCGTGTTCTTTATTGTAGTGAAGAGTTGAAAAACATAAACTCTATCAGTAGATTGCATTCATTTTTTATTTAAAATTATTTAGAGGGTACCTTTTCAGAAACAGTAAAAATGACAAACATAGTTTTAATAACTCCAGTGGCAACAGCTGAATCTGAACGATGTTTCAGCACATTGAAGCGTATTAAAACCTGCTTAAGAAATGCAATGGGACAAGACAGACCAAATGCCTTGGCACTGGATTACAATAGAGATAGAATACATTTCAAACATAGAGGGCTTCAACGTAAAAGTAATAACAAAATTTGCTGAGCAGAAGAACAGGAGTCAACGTTCGTAGAAAGGTATGTTTCACAACAATACCTGTTTCTTTTGTAATCATGTGAATTGTCATTATATTTTAAATTCTTTAAAAAAAATAAGTCCAGTTTTGTAGTTTAGAAGAAGATAAATACCCGTTTTTTTGTAATTCATGTAATTTGTCATTACATTTTAAATTCTTTCAAAAAAGTAAGTCCAGTTTTGTAGTCTAGAAGGAAAAAATACCTGTTTTTTGTAATTCATGTGAATTGTCATTACATTTTAAATTCTTTAAAAAAATAAGACCCAGCCAAATTTGAGGCCACGAGATGCCACTGGTTTTACGTGAGCAAAAAAGTGTTTATAAAGAATCTGTTCTAATAGTTTAGCTGGCCCAGAGAGTATCGCAATTGGTCTGTAGTTTGAAATTTGAGATATATTTGATGTTTTTGGTATGGGACAAATTTGGGACAATTTCCATTTCTCTGGAAATTTCGATGTTTGTACTCGTATTACAAGGTTGAAGAGTATATGTAGCGGATATTTTAGACTTTCACCACACCCCTTGATTACGTAGGGGGGGGGGGATAAGATCAGGCCCTGCCGTTTTTTTAGGTTTAAGGTTCTTTATTGCTGCTTCTACTTCAGCGATTGATATATCCTGTAAATTTAGAGAAGATAGAAGGGCGTCGGTTTGAGACAGATGGGTTGGTGGTTCGTAACAATATGGTTCCTGTACGTAAACAGAGTGAAAGTGTTTCGCAAACGCTTCGGCAATTGAGTTGTTGCTGTCGAGTTCTTGATTTTCATTACAGATAAGTTCTGCGTATGATGGTCGTTTCTCATTTCTTATGAAGGACCAGAATTGCTTCATGTCCCCTGTTTTAACACTAGCTTCAATGCTTTTCAAGTAATTTGAGTACGCATCCTGAATATTCTAGTGGCCGCGGTGGCTCAGTCGGTAACGCGTCTGACTACCATGCTAAAGGTCCCGGGTTCGATCCCCGGCCGGTTCAAATCCGGGAACTTTTCTAACGGTGGAAGCGGCCCCGGCGCCTACCCAGCGTCGAATAACATGGGTACCTGGGGGAAACCCTGGGGGGTAAAGGCGGTCAGGGGCGTAATGCTGATCACATCACCCCCACTCACGACCGGATCAAGAAAGTGTGGGGCGTTACCCCCACACCCCCTATACGCCTTCATGGCGTGGTGCTATGCACAGGGGAACACTTTACCTTTTTTTTACCTTTTTTTATCCTGAATATTCTTTTTTAGTCTGGTTCGTACATTTTTGAATTTTGCTGCATGCATTTGAGTATTCCCTACGTTATGCTTCATTTTACGATGATGTTTTGATTTGGATGCCGGATCCCTTATAATCTGTCGCGTGAACCAAGAAGGGTAGTGGCGGGAGGAGGGGGTTGAAAGAGGAATGCAATCATCGAACACGGACGTGACGATCTGATAAATTTTTTCAACGGCAATATTAACGTCTGAGCACAATTTTAATTCTTCCCAATCTATCGAAGTAAATTTTTTATACATACTGTTAAAATCAGCTTTCCTAAAATTGTAGCGTTTCTCGTTTCGTTCCGGATTTCTTGTTTTACAACGTACATGACTTACTTTCAAATATAAAGTAGGGTGATGCTTATCCTCAGGAACGGACAGAGGTTCTTCTCTCTACAATTTTATGTGGTTCAGATTTGTTAGTACTAGGTCAAGCATTTTCCCATAATTATTCCTAATATTATTTTTGTTTTGTAGACCAGTTAGTTGGAGAAAGTTACATAATGATTGACAGGTTTTATTGTTGTTTAATGCTTTACAATCTGTATCGCGAATTTCCGGAATGTTAAAATCACCAATTATCAGAATCGGACTCCCCGGCGGGCAATGCATAGTTATACAGTTGAAAAGAGCATCATACAGGGCAATATCAGAATTAGGAGGTATATAAATTGCACACACACACACACACACACACACACACACACACACACACACACACATATATATAACTACCAGGAATTGTTCGAACTTTAACTATTATAATATCAATATTTGGATCATCTATTAAACATTCTACTTGAATCGCAATAAGTTCCCTTTTGATTCTAATCATTACACCCCCTCCCAGGTTTTTGTTAGTTTGCAACTATTTACGATCGGCTCTGAATACATTGTACCGGTCATCAAAAAGTTCAGATCTGTTATGTGTTGAATTCACCCACGTTTCGGTACAAATGACTACATCATAGTTATTGGCGTTTATAGCCACGTAAAAATCTTTAATTTTAGTACGTAAGCCACGAACGTTCTGGTAGACAATATCCAACAAGTGTTTTTCACGACGTGTGTCATTATTCTGGCCGTCTACAGGGTTTAGAGAGTGTATATTTCTGTTCGGTTTATTTTTGACACAAGAGTTCAATCGAGGTTCTGAACTGTCACTCACTGATAATAACTTACCGGTTTGTACCTCCTGGGTAGCGTTGCCAGGTCAGATTTTTAAAAATCGGGAGATCGTTCCCTGAAAAATCAGGAGATCTGCTTGGGGATGGTCCATTTGGTTCTTGAGGGGGAGCAGGTGAATTGTCCTCCAGATCGCGTAAGGCGTACTTCTTGTTGTTCACTACTAAATGGCGAAAGCTCAGATGTGCCCTGTGTCCTTGTCTCCGTGCGTCGTGCATGTACGGCAGCAACTTTGAGATCTTTCTCTGAGAAGTTTTATTAAGAGCCCGTATCACCGCTGGTGACGATACCTAAAAAATAGGTTCTTGCGTCGACCTTCTGTGCTCAAACAGTCAAGTGTGTGGCATTTAAATTTTACTGAGTTAAAGATCAAATATGAAGTTAGTTATGTCGCGCAGCCTTTTTTAAATATATTATTTATTACGTAGTTTTCCTGATCTCAATTTCGTAAAATTCACTTGCTCGCCAATTGTATGTAATAACTTAAATCAACATTTTAAAGCGCAAGAAAGCTTCAACTGTTCTTCTACAGCAAAGAAATGAAACTGATCTTACATAATTTTCTTTAGAATGCATGTAGTTTGTCGACGTACAGAGCAATGTATGTAAATTTTAACTTCGACTTTTCTAAGCTGGTCGCGCTAGCCGTTTCCCCCTCTGTACCGCTCGCGCTCAAACCCCCCCCCCCCCCGCCTCCATACTCCTCCGCCGTCCCTTTTTTCTTTCACAATCGGCCAGTCTTCCAAGAAAACCGCATGCTGAGAGCTAGGAAAAGAAAAAAGAATGCAGGGAAAGGTTTTGGGGGAGAATCAATGGTTTGGGCGATGCTTGTAAACAGTTCTTCACTACGCTATATCCTAATACTAAATCACGATGGGGTTGTAGTGCAACGACAACAGTGAAGAACGGGGGATTTCCCCAGTATATTATTGTTCACAAATGGGAAGAGCTGGTTGCACAGACTCAAGTACACCTTTACAAAAGGTTTGCCTGCAAAATAAAAATTGTGCCAAATTATAACTTTTTTTTTTTGTGAGAACACGAAAGTCCATTACCAAGGGATTTTTTTAGGGGGAAGGTGACTTTACTTAAAGTTTTTAGGTAAATATTGTGTAAATTCTATCTGGTGGTGGATTATCAACCAGCCACGCAAATGAATGACTTTTTAGCTGTCGATCATAAATAAGTTCAATGAACGTTCATTGTCAGTTTGAGATATTTCTGAGGGTCAATGGTAAAAAATACTTGATCTGTTATGGAAATAGTGCTATTTTTAAACATTTTGAACGTCCGTTCAATTTAATTTCGAATTTGACTCCTTTCATGATTTGTAAGTAGGGGGATAAAATATATTTACTTAATACTTTACTGCTTTATTTTATCACCAATTACATATATATTACAGTCAAACCCAAATAAATCACAACATAAGATAGTTCTGTGTCATCATATACAAAAATACTTGTAGGCATAGGTCTTATGTAAAATAAAATACATTAATTATATGTTGTTTTTTCTTTTCCAAAGACATTATTTAGTGGAATAATATGACAGACTTACTATTGATAATGACCATACAATACACACCATAAAAATTTTTCACTTTCAACTTTCTGGGGCCGGCCACCGTGGGGGGGTGGTTAGCACATCGCGCTACGACGCCAGGGGTCCCGGGTTCGAATTCCGGCTTGGCCGCGGATGTTTGTGAGTGTCCATTCATCAATTTCATCATATCATCACTCATCCCCATTTTCGCAAATTGGCCAAAAGTGGCACAAAAAGCGAAGTAAAATAAAGCAAATCAATCAACTTTCTGGATATACGACAAATAACACTATTTCTGTATAAGGAATTTTAGGCGTGCTCAGATCCTCCGATTATGGGGAGCAAGGGCTTGATAAAAGTTTAGCTGACGAAATAAAGCCCTCATTCCATCTCACTGTTTTATTACATTGATGGGAACAAAACAGGGTCGTGTGTGTCCCGACCCACCTAAAATCACTTTATTAGATGAATTTCAACTTCAGTGGCACCATTGTTCTCTGCTGGCGCTTTATTTTCCATCTCTGTCGTTCAAAGACTAATGTACGTATAAACGTGGTTTAGTACCGCAAATTCAAAAGAACTACACATAATTTATTCATGTGCAATATATGGGCAATTTATTCTGCAGACACATACAGATAATACAACTAAATAATAAAATATGTGGAGGTGTTAATAAGAAATCTGCTAGTGAAAGAGTCCAATTACATAGGAAGTAATACACTATCCTTTCCTTACGTAGTTACTTGGAACTTTCGTAGGTTTGAAAATAGTATTAACTTTTATTTCTATAAAAGCATAATGATCTTTAAGAACGGTTATTAGATTCCTCTAAAGGTAAAGGTAAAGTGTTCCCCTGTGCAAAGCACCACGCCATGAAGGCGTATAGGGGGTGTGGGGGTAACGCCCCACACTTTCTTGATCCGGTCGTGAGTGGGATTCCTCTGCACTAAATTTCTAAGTGAGACTATTAAGGGGCAACTTCTCCCTTCCCCGCATTTACTCACCGTATGCAAAGAGTGTGAATACTTTTTTGCTGAAATGGGAAAATGAACCACAGCAAGAAACTAATAAAATACGTCTGTTTTTATGATCAGCTGCAGAATTATCTACAAACTTGTTGAAATTCAGTTTTGCTAGCTTGTACTCATTGGACGAAATACATACAGCCAGGGACGGCGCTACAAGGAGGTTAGGGGGGATGAAACCCCAACAACAGATCTAAGCTCCCTTTAGCCCCAGATTCTTATAGTACGGTAGACTCCTTGCGATCGAAAATTAAAGAAGTAGAAGCTATCTTACGTAATATTTTCCATTATAAAACTTCCCTTAGGGCAAGGCCATTGCAATGTTCAAGTACATTTCCTGCTTTTATAAGATCGCAAGATTAATACAACGTGTTGTACGTTAAATCGTGGTTGGAGGTGGCAGCTGCAGATCTGTATGGATCAACAACGGACATTGATTATTTAATACGTACTAAGTGATTGTTAAATCACAAGTCTCCAAACTTGCCAAAACAATTTACAGATACTCTGCTGCCTATCTGGTAGGTGGGTGTGTTCAGTGGCTTTGGGATTGCTGTTTGGTTGTTAGAGGGTCAAACGATGATGATAATACGATGCCTACGAAGCTAAATGTTAACAATTATTATCCTATGTAAATCATGTCACTATTTTTGGAACGAGTGTTAAAAATTAATTTTTATAAGTTGGAGGATGTTACCAATTGTATTGTGAAGGTAACACTGAGAGAACAAACATATTTTCACTGCAAATTCACCTACACTAGGAGACAAAAGCATTGACTATCAATATCATTGACATAAATCAACGGATACAGTTGCAGCTCTCGCACTGGGCAGTTGTGATTAGTAGTGAAAATAACTACCAATAGTTTTATATGTATTTCACATCTGATTCTTCTCAATGAAATAGAAATTGGCCTCCGTGATGGAGTGGTTAGCACATCCGGGAGTTCGATTCCCGGCATGGATCTCTTTGTGAGTGTCCGTTCATCAGTTTCATCATATAATTCATCCTCAGGCGGAGCACAAAGCACGACGCCTTAGGTTGTAAGACACGTTTTTATTACGTCAAAATCATCTCATCTAGGATAAGCCACCAACTGCAGAAAACACAAAAGAATGTCTTCCGCCTGTTCTGCACATGTGTCGCAACAGGCTGAATAGCTATGCACTACTACAAAACATCGTCATTATTTCCCTAGTTTACAGCACCGTACAGGAGAGATATCCTGCTACTCGATGTTATAAACTATTCCATATATGTTGGTCTTAGGCGTGCGCACGGGCGGGGTGGGGGATTGCCCCCTAATCACGGACGTTCGCAAATGTTTCCACAAAGGGACAAGAAAGGTATTTTTTTCATGGGGCATATTACCCCGATACTAGTGCTGTCCCCTCAAAAAACACCACTTGAATTTGAAATTATCACATTCCTGCGTCCCCATTACATAATAATTAATGTAAATTACTATGACTGAAATCTAATTATACTTGTGAAATATATACTTTTAGGATGACCTTCGTTTTCGAGGTGTGGTAATTCTTGCCCCCCTTCCAGACGTTCCATGCCCCTATATTATTATACTTTCACTTAGAAATTTAGTGGAGAGCAATATTGTCGCTGTTATTAAACAATATTATACTCTAAAAGGAAATGACGCAACCACAAGGGGACAGGGGGGCATTGCCTTATGCCTTTTTCCAACCTTGGACGGAAATCAATTATGGGGGGGGAGGGGGCATACACTGAAGTAAAAGAAAGCAAGACTAGCAGAATCTACTAGTAGCAGGACAAAAGGATACTCAAGACGGAATTGGGCCTCCCCCATGGCGCAGTGGTAGCGTCATTGCCTTGTAATCAAGGGGTCCCGGGTTCGATACCCGGTGGAGGCACAAGTAGTTCGGATCCCACTTTAAACTGTAGGTCCAGTCCCGATTAGCCTTACTGTGCATAAAGTGGACTTAAAACAGCAACTCAAATCAAAAATCAAAACAAGACGGAATTAGTTTTCACGTCCATCTTGCATTATTTCTTCCAGACGGTCAGGATCACTTGCAGGGGGTTACAGAGGGACAATTGTCCCCTCGATTTTAAATTTTATACAAATAAAAATACATTTCGTAAAATTTTCTTTCTCGGTTCGCTCGCGGTACCTGCTTTTCTTGCAGTCTTGTCAACTTCCGAGCCGTAGCTAGGAAGTAGAGGGAGTTGGCCCTGGGCGCCGAACAATCTGATTGAGAAAAATTGTAAAAGAGAATGCCATGCCGTCCCAGAAAATTTTTGCGCCCTATTAAATCAATACTGTTTTCAACTTTCAAAAATTTGGATCGAAAAATTTTCTTGCTCGCTTCTCTCGCAATTTATTTTCTCCAATAGATTGTAAATTACAAGAGAGAAAGTAAGAACAAATAAGTAATTCAGACAGTTGCTGCTATAACAGTTTGGTTTGGAGGAAAACGAGCGCTCACATTTCAGAGACAATCTATGTAATTTTTCCTGTTGGTTTGTTAAGGGTCGGATGAATAGATTACGTAATGTATTTAAATAATATGTTAATACCAAGGTGTATATATAATATACACACGCGCGCGCACGCGCGCGAACACATACACATATATATATCACATCAATGCAAAAAACTAAAGCAGTGAGATAAAATGAGGTTTTTCTTTCCCGATCTGACTGAATTTTCAAGGCTTTTGTCCCCCCCCTTATCAGAGGGTCTGCGCACGCCTATGATGTTGGTACCTTCTTCTAATAATAAAAACAAATTAAAATAACTGTAGTATTAAATTAATAATTAAAATATTGATTAATATTGTTAATACATGAATGGGAAAAAGACGGCATAAGAATATTCATTATCTAGCTCATGAATAGTTCAGATCGCTTCAATTTGTATAAAAACAACTGACCTGGCAAGGTGATTGTGAAACAGATAAGGAATTGAATATTTATTGAATAACGAAAAAGGATGTTAGATCCATTTGACGAAAAGAAAAGCTCTTAATTTAATATTTAAGCATATTACTTAAGTAGTGATGTGCATAAATCTTATTTGATACAGTCATCCAAAGTTGTTTGACCCCAATGTAATCCTTCCCTTAGAATATGTTTGACGGAAATACACCTCTTTCGATTATACGACAGATGCTAAACAAAACAAGCATATTTACATTATTTAATTATAGTACTTCGTAAGTCTCTCGTGGAAAATTCGGACTCCCTGGACACCCCACCCCGCCTCCACTAAATAGTCCTTGGCTCTATTACATGTAAGTTGTATTGCGATGTTCGTCAATGTGTGTTTTTCTTCTTTCAGACATTCGGAAAAAGTTTTGTCTTGTCACAGGAAACATGTCGGTATTATAAACGGTGGGGGCTGGAAAGAAAGGTCCGTTATGGTCAGACTCTGACCTGCATGAATGGGGGAGAGTAGCGGACAGGGAACCTTGTGGTCTGCTTCTTTCGACAGAGCAACCCTCCTTCCAGTAAAGTCTCAATATGTCTCCCATGCAATGGATTTGCCTTCGAAGGGGGAAATGGAATAAATATTGGTAAGACTGGGAAGAATAAATGACATCTGTCCCCTGCTTTTTTCGAGCGACGCTAATACGGGCTCTTAAGCTTTCAGAAGACAGCCTATTTCAAAGTTGTAATAAAGCATAAACAAATATATTGATATAGACATGTATTATATGTTTTTTGATGAACTTTTTTTAAAAAAATTCAACTTCACAAAATAAGGTAACCTTGATAACAAGATAAATATACAGGTCTACCTTGTGCATTGAATAATGTCTTGAATAGACATAGGGCTCTACACATTCTCTCTGCCGATCATAATGGATCCGGTGTCATCAGCCACCGTTTTCTGCCCAGCTATAACCCCAAGTTTCTATTGATGAGAGCGTGAATTGTCTCCAGAGACGCCTATTAAGGGGAATTAAGGGAGAACTTCCCACCGGAAGTCACCTAACCCTGGAATCAAACCAGGGTCTTCTGCATGACAGGAAGACGCACTTTTGAGTTAACTCACGCGGCTTTGTCATGAATCATGTACTGTTTGTGTAATTGCGCTATATTTTTTTCTGTAACAATGTTTACAAATGAGCTAAGAGGAAATGCACTTCCTACTGACGTTATAGTGTATTGTTTCTCTAATAACATTAGATATAACTAACAATTACTTAGTCACATTATGCAGATGTGTAAACAATCAAAATAAATAATGTGAACAATATTTGGTCTAAATAAGCGACTAGTTTGCAGTAATAGCATTCATTGACTGTCGACTTTATCTGATCCAATTATTTGACATGGGATTGGCGTTTAAACAGACAAGTGTAATTATTTGTGGCTTGATAAGAAGTATTGAAACGATAATAATACCATGAAAATATTATTTTGCTCATTTGCCAAAATAAATTAGAGGAAAATCAAGCGTTGATCACTTTCACCTTCTGGACCTTGAACCAGTGTAATACGTTGCAGAAGTGTACCGACAGTCAGAAAGGTATGTTTATAAAAGAACGTTCATAATTTTAGTGTTGATATTATCACTATGAGAGTTAGAACCTAAATTAGATATTGTGAAAATATATTTTAAAATTTCAAGTAAAGTATGTTAAACATTTCCTATACGTGTGTCTCAAAGTACAACTTAAATGCCACTTAAACATTTATAACAAACTCCACAAACAAAACACAATCTATTATTATAAAGAGATTTCCATATTCTCAGGTATTATATACCGTATAGTCCATTTACATTCTTCAAAGACCTCAGCAGCGGATACTACAGATTAGTTTTTGTAGCTTTCTTTCAATAGTGCTCAATATAATTGTATCTTTTTCTCTTCCTGTAGTAAAATTTTGTTATAAGATGTCCATGACAATATATTGCTCATTAATTAAATTTCTATTTTAAATAAGTAAGTACTAGTGTTAATTAGCTGAAGGTTGATTTGCTCTAGAAAAAAAAATCACAAGAAAACAAAATTATGCACACAAGTTTTGTTACAGGAATGTTCCGTATTTCGCCGCATAATTGTCCCAGATTTTATGCGAAACTTTTTGCAAAAAAAGTGTGGTGCGACCATTATGCCAAGCCTTTTTTGGAAAAAAATGCGCTGATATTATCGATACTTAAAAATAATTTATTACTAAACTCTCTGGTGCACGATTATGATGCACGAAATATTCGTGAAAATACCTACATTAATATTGAATATAGTCCAAATCGCCGTCCACTATTTCTTGGTGACAGTTTCGCGAACATTTTTCCGGTCTGATAAAAAAGTAAATACATTAGTTGCTATTGATTTGTCCATTATAATGTTACGTTATCATTGGTTCGTTATCTGACGCGTCGATGCGTTGATTACGCGATGAAAGGTGATGAACTCACTTTTGGACCTAGTATTACCGTGCAAATTGTCCATCCTAATGTTCGTGCACTTTATTTGACCCAATAACAGCTTCAAGAATTAAAAGAAAACTCAAAACAAGCTGTTGACAACTTCTGCACTAGCATACATAAAAATCCATCGCTTAAAAACACACAGGATTTAAGAGAAAAATTAACGAAAATAGTCATGGATAATTTGTTCGGTAATATTCATGGATCCCACTGTACAACGGTGAAATACGGCATATGTAATAAATTGGTATATAAAGTAGGGCTGAGCCGATAACACTTTGAACCGAAACTGTCACCGATTCTGAACGATACCAATACTTGAAAATTGTAATAATTAAAAGTTACTCAAGATAGTCATTACCAACAGTGTGTAAGTATTGCACTCTAATTATATTCATCAATTGACCAAGATTTTTGCTATAAAGTACACAAAAATTATATTAGAATATTCAATTACATGTTTTGTCATCACAAATCTAAGTTTTGTCACAGAAAACTGGTGCAAAATAAAGAGAAACTTCTAATTTTGCAATTATTCCAGGAATAATTAGACTTCGCAAAAGGGTCGAGAGGCATTTTTAGGGAACCTGTAAGATACAAAAATGCCGGAAAAGTCTGTATTGGTAAATGAATTCCAATATCGATACTTTCCGATAATTCTAAGTTGGGAGATACGTATTCACGTAAGTAACACATAAGAAGACTTGTAAAAGTACATTTGCATTGAACAATTAATCGTGACATGCCCCGTTTTGATTTCAGACATAGCTATGTCATCCGTGAGAGAAAGCTTTGGTATAAATCCAGAATGTGCAGCTTGTTCAGAAAGTCTTAGACCTCCTGTTTACATGTGCAGAGGACGCCACCACATTTGCAACAACTGCGCTTCAGATCTTCAGGAGTGTCCATTATGCCATGCCATATTGGGCAACACCAGAGATACCATCCTCGAAGATTACCTGCAGACAATCCCACTGCCGTGTTTAAACAGGGCACATGGCTGTTCTAAAGCCATGCTTCTGGATGAACTGCTAAAACATGAAACAGTTTGTTACTACGAACCCATAGGCTGCTTTTTTGAAGAGTGTGACGATGATATTTTGAGATGCATGTTTCCTTACCACATGATAGAAAATCATGAATTCCCAAGAAGTGACCTGCAAATTAATGATTCCACTACGATGACAAGCAGTTTGACTTTGAAGACCACCAATTACTTCCACATTTTGGAAAGCGATTACTACACGTTTCTTTACATGCAATTTAGTTCCACTGACTTCTCAAAATGCTTTATCGTGTTCATTAGTGGAGATGTAGCTGGTGATAGGTTTGAGTATAAGCTCGATCTGATTGGTCCAATGAATCAAGTGTAATCTTTTTCCGGCAAAATGCAAGATATAAAATTCAAATTTGAGGAATTCTCTGAGTCCGGAAGCTTTTTGACCGTTCCTGGAAACATTAAAGAAAATAATATAATAACTTGCACCATTACAAAGGCCACAAATTCAACTAATTCAATGAGCACTGAATCATAAAGAAAATGGGTAAGTAAGTTACATACAAGTAAATAGAGGCAGAAAAGAAAATTAATTAAAATTAAATTGTTTCATGATTAACTGTAACTTTTAATATAATTTACTTAAAATTGATATTTCTTCATGGTACTAAGGACCATCAAATAATAATTAAATTAATGAAGAGAGTAGTAGTATTTACAATAGGATGAGGACCACTTACAAGTGTAGAAAAGAAGAGGTTATTTGATTGAACAATCCGATTTGCCTACACTTAAAACAATGCCAAGAGGGGCTTATACCCCAATTCTTCAAGTGTGATATGCTCTTAATTTTAAGAAATTTTGAATTCTAGTGTAGAAAAGATGAACCCCCCTCAGACAGATTTGCCTACACTTAAAACTATGCCAAGTTCCCATATCATCTTATTGTTTATAGTGTGTTTTTCTGTCAAAATCCCAGGAATCTTGAATTCTAGTGTAAAAAAGATGAGCCTCCCCTCAGATTGATTCTAGAGGGGGCCGACTCAAACCTAGAAGCCTCTAGATTACTAAACCAAAAATACTTATATAAAGCTCATAGCTCCTGGGTTCTGAGACCCAGTAGAGTGTGGTGCATAGCCCCATGGTTTTTATTGCCTCGTAATCAAGAGGCTTCTGGGTTTCAGTCCTCATAAAATGTGAAGCCTCCCCTGATTGCAAAGTGTTAATATTGTTGCCTTGTAAACAAGAGGCTCGGGTTTGAGTCCTGATAAAATGTGTAAGATTGAAATACATGTGGCAAAATAATATCTCCACACGTGAGATTTTGAGAATAATTACTGCTAGTTGATATACAACTGATAGCTCCCAGATCTGAAACCTGGTAAAGTGTGTTATACAACAGCATAAAAGAGCAAAATTATTTTATATTGGGGATCACCAGAGCCTAGTTATTGCTGTTGTCTGGGTATAAAAGCACCAGCTCAGCTATTAACTGCTGTTATAATTGTTTTGACATATTGTCCATAGTTCTGTTTTTTTGGACCAGGAAATTTTATATAAATAAACAATAAAAATGCCAAATCAAAAATATTGCAATCAGTGTAATAAAAATATATCTAGTTCTAATTGGTCTAGGCACCGGCATATTTGTGACTCTAAGAAATGCAGAAGGGCCACAAAAATGTGTCCAAGATGCTATAAAATATTAAGCAAGGCATATTACAAATGGCATAAGTGTAATTCTTATGTACAAAATAAAGGGGGAACCCCCGAATGTTACCAAACCTCCACCCGTATGCATTCGAGGGCATACGCTTTGTCCCAGTGCCTCTGTGAATAAACTGGGACGTCTTTTGCTCGAATTACGGTTCCCCCGTTATTGTTTTGCTCTACCACTTTATTAAATTTCCCATTACAATATTTGAAAGTATACAAGAAAATAACATTACTACATACATGAAATGATTACATAAAATAGTGTATGGACACAGTATTACAGTACACAATTATTTCTTCGTGAAATGGAGATTCTGTATGAAAGTGTTTGCAGTTTATTGTAGTTTGGTATGGCTGTAAGTACCGGATTCTGTGGTACCAGAATCTAAGAAATTGAGGATTTGTATGGCTCGAGTGCTCTATTTAATATAGTTGGTTTTTAAAGGTATGATTAGGCTCCTGGACCAGCCACCGAGAGAGGGTGGGTTGATGGTTGAAGACCATTTTAGTTTGTATTGTTTCGTCGTTTGCTCCACCCCAGAGGCTAGGTGTTCCGCCCTCGGTGTCCCGTCCCGTTTCCTTTAGGAGGAAGTGGACAAGGTATAGAGCACTCGAGTTCCATCACTATAGTGGAGTATTGCAATTTGTAGTGAGAAAGAAAAAAAAAACAAAAAAAAACAGAAGTTGTAGATAAAATAAAAGAAAAGATCGTCGCCATGTTGTGTATGTGTAGGCCGAAATGTGTGCACTTCAGCTAATTCATGGCGACGTGTATGATTACAATCAGATAACTAGTAAATGTAAAGTAAAATAACTTTTAATAAAATATTAATGAAAATAACAATGATAATACAAAAATAAGATACTATATTATTATGAGTATTAATAATGAATACAATGGTTTACGATGCTCCGGATTTCCGGTGCTATGTTCTTACTGGCGTACCAGTACGTGTATCTACAGAGGGGTTTTATTTGATAATTTTATGAATTTGGGTTGTGTTGTTTTGAGGCTGTCTCCCTCAGAACGTAGTCCTTGTGTATTTCTCCTTGCATTCACATGAGACGAAATCTTCTTCTTTCGGCTGCTTCACTTCTGCCTGTAGATGTCACGAAGAATTTCCTTCTGGGGGCATTTACTGGTGCGTCCTCCTTATCGCTCTTCTCCCCGGGAACTACTGTGGGTGATCTCTACGCGTCGAGAGAGCATTTTGGGACCTCGTCACCCTTCTATCTTGAGGCTGGCTGGGAGTAATGAGAGGTGTAGTAGGTCGAGTCTGCAGCTGTGAGTTGAACCGTTTCATTTCCTCCAAGGAAACTGCGTTTGTCAAGCATTTCAATTTGTCTATTTGTTGCTGACAGAGAAGGATTTTGATATTCGTCGTTGGTAGTTCCTTCCTCAGATTCTTGATGTAGTCTCCAGCTGCCGGGCAGAAGAAGACCTTATGTTCTGGAGTATCCTCTGTCTCTCCGCATGTGGCGCATACTGTTGTTTGCCTGCTGCCAATTCGGTGCAAGTGAACTCCATAAGGACCATGGCCTGTCAGCAGGTGAATAAGTCCTCTTATGGGGAGATCACCAGTAGGAATTTTGGCTCTTATGTTCGGGATGAATTCATATGTTCTTCTCCCGTTTTTCGCTCTTTCCCATTCTCGTTGCCAGTCCGTGGTTATTTTGTCGTGAATTTCTTGGAGTGTCGGGTGGAAGGTCCCTATAGTTCTTATTATGTCTCTTTCATTGCCCTTCTTGAAATGGTATTTAGTGGCTCTCCATCTCGCTTCCAGATCCATTGGCAGGTGTCCTGTGACAGCCAGAAGCGCCTCAGTCGATGTTGTACCAAAGGCACCTGTCGTTCTTAAAAGTATCCTTCGTTGTGAGCCTCTTAGTGTCCTTAAATTTTTTTGGTTGTTTAGGCCATCTACCCACGTTGAAGCCGCATATGTTACTATTTGTGCATATATGGATTTAATGTAAGATTGTATAATGCTAGGATGTAGATTAAAATTCTGGGAGGCCAACCTTGTCAGTTTATTCATGGCTAGCTCCCCTTTACTTGTAATAGATTGTATATGAGCTCCAAATTTTAGCCCCTCTTCCAATGTTACTCCCAGATCTGCATTTGCTCGCTGTATAGATTTTCCTGATATTCTGATTGTTGGATTTCTACTTCTGCTGAGGCGACCTTTGACGATCAGATACTTTGTTTTAGCAGCCGATATCTCTAGTTTAGCATTACGGCACCACCCGTTTAGTTTATTATTTGAGTACCTTCCCATCTCGCTTCTAATTATGGCATTAACCTCGTTGTCCGTGTCTTCATCATCATCTGGCAATAGTCCATACAGCAATGCTATGGCAGTTTCCTTTAAGTCCATGGTTATGGACCCATCAGGTTTCCTGAGAGTAGTAATTCCTGAATCCTGTTTAATTTTATTTGTTGCAATCCTGTACGGTATTCCCCATTTGTCCTTATTGAGATTTTTATTTACAAATTTTTGCCAATTTTTCTTCCTAAAATCCTTGAGCTCCTCTGCGTACCTAGCCTTGGCCCTGCGGTAGTCATCGAGTAGGATCGCTCTAGTGTTTGGAATATTTGATTTTTGATATGCCTTCCTACATCTTCGCATGTTTGCTCTTAATTTTGTGAGTTTTTCTGTCCATGGTCTCTTTTGTATTGCCATACCTCTCATTGGGGTGGATGTTTGTATTGCAGTTTGGAGTTCTTTAGTAAGTATCTCTGCCCATTCATCCAGACTATGCTCAGGTCCAGGATAATCCGGCAACACAATACTATCGAGGAGGGTTTCCATGTTTGTTTTCTTCCAGTTGTACGAAAGATTTTGCCCTGTTGGAGCATTTGGGATGTTTGGAATAGCATCCAATCTTATATTAAAATGTATGGCATTATGATCACTGGTAGTGATCATGTCCAGTACCTGCCATCCTTCTATTAATGGACACATTCTTCTATTTGATAGTGTTAGGTCGATGTTGCTGGATGCTCCAGCTCTACCTCTAAAAGTTGGCGGATTCTCTGGTTGATTTTCTATATTTAGGTTAGTTTCAGCAATGAGATCCATCATCTTCTCTCCATTGGCATCGATTACCCTACCAAACCATAGGGGGGAGGAAGAGTTGCTGTCTAGTGTGATCAAAATTTTCCTGTTAGGGTAGGCTTCATAGGCTCTTCTTATACAGGCGATGTGCTTGTCAATATTGTGACTGTATTGACAGTAACAGTTAATTATTATAAAGTTTATTGTTTCATAGCAAATTTCCACACAATTGACATGGGAGTCTGATAATTGAGCAATTTTTAAGATTTTAATTTTCTTGTTCAGTGAGATTATTGCTGCTTTTGCGTTTAAAGATGGGTTGTATATTGCTGTGGCACTAAGTGGTGCATGAATTATTTTACCATTTCGAGTGTAGGGTTCTTGCAACATTAATAAATCCACATTGTTTCTTCCGGCATAGATGAAAATTTCCTCTGTGGCCAGCTCAGCCCCATTTAAGTTCACCTGTAGGCAGCCTATTTTATTTTCCTTCAATGCCTTAATATCGAAGTCCACGATGGCCATGGTTTACTGGTGTCCTGAACAACTCTTCCATATCCCTTGGCAAAGTCCTTGTATACCTCATCAAGGTCCAATTTTAGATCTCTACGCTGTAGTGCCTGTTCTAGTAAATCCTGCAGTTCATCTGGATCCACGGGGATATTGCTGCATCTCAGGAGCATTTTATCCACTATCGTAGGGAAAGGAAAGGTGATGAAGTTTCCGTTTTCATGTTTCATTCTGACCAGTAGGCGCAGCGCCGCAACGAGGTTGTCCCTTTCTTCTAGTCGGCTTAACCTTAGGTTCAATTCAAAGTTTTGGTAAATGGCTTCATGGTTTATATCAGTGTTATGTAGATCTGGAGTGTCAGGTTTGGGGGATGTCATTAGTGTAGGTGCCGTGAAGTTTGGGTACTTATTTTGGTAATGGTACGGTGGTGCTTCCGGATTGAGGTTGCTTGACGTGGTAGGTTGAGCCTGGCAGTTTGAAGGAGCAATTCTTTGGGGGTTGGTTGTTTGAGGTGCAAGAGTCCTCCGTTTGGTATGCAGGGCTGTCCGGAGGTGTGGGAATTGTAATAAGGGGTGGGTGTTTGGCTATAGTCGGAGATATGTCCGTAAGGAAGGACATAGGAGTAGCAATTGGTGATGGGTTTAATGATTCTGTTTCTGAAAATGAGGAAGTCTCCAAGAGAGTGGGTACTGGCGACAAATCAGATTGTGAGATGAATAAGGATTTAACAGACTCAGAGGGTGATGTGTGAAATGATTGAGTTAAAATGGGAGATTGAGGGGGTGAGTTGTATACATATTGGCTGGGCTCTGGGGTTGAAAGACTCAAATAGGGAGGAGAAGGTTGAAAGTATTGGGGGTAGAATATCGAGCAGGGGTTTAGGCCTGGAATATAATTACTAAGAAGGGGTTGATAATGTATATAAACCTGGTTAGGTTGGGATACAGTGTTGAAGGAGTAGTTATTTAGGGGTGGTGTGGAGGAGAGTTGATGCAGTTTGTTGTGGTTTAAGTCATTTAAATGTTGGGCTAAGTCTATGGTAAAAGTAGTTTCAAGAGTGTATTTTAATTCTTGTTGTTTTCTCAGTGCGTAGGCCGCCGCTCGTCCCGAATTTCGTCGTCGACGGCTAGGAGTATTTCTATTTTTTTCTTTTTCTTTTAACTTCACTATTCATAGTTGGTCTTTTCAATCAATCTCTGTTGGAAAAACTTTAATGTAGGGCACTCTTTCGGATTTTCGTGGCAATTTCTCTTCCTTCTCTTGCAAGGTATGCAAATTTCAACTGACTTGTCTATTCTGCATTCCTCCCTTACGTGATCCTCCAATCCACATCTGATACAGCATTTGTTACCCTTGCAGTGTTTCGCGACGTGTCCATAGTCTCTACACAGCAAGCAGAAAGGGACTACCAGAAAGTCCCTCATTGACAATGAGAGGTAGGCCAAATGGATCTTTTCCATCTTCAATATGGTTCTTCTTAGAGCAGGGTCCAGCTCATAGACTCTGTGGCATGTCGTTTTGTTTCTTGGACCAGTTTTAAATTTAAACTTGAATTTGCTTGAAAATTCCTCTGGAGACATAATTCCCTCGATTTCATTTAGCACGTAAAATTCTTCAGTTATTTCTTCTTCAGGCTTTCTTGTTGGTACATCGTAAATAATCATGAGTGGATTCCTCTTTTTCGGTAGCTCCGCATTCAATTTCTTATCTTTGAGCTTAGGATTGTTTATAATCTTTTCTGCATCTTCTTTTGTGGCTCTTTCCACGATTAGTGTTTTTGGTGTTGACCGCATTCCCTGTATTCTTACTCCTTCTCGGACTGGATTTACCGACATGGTGAATTTATCCCATATTTCTCTCCCCGATTGGTTGTCTTGCGCCGTAATAAATACTGTGTGTTTTGCATTCTGGGTTGCTTTTTGGATTTGTTGTACTATTGTGCTTTGCATCGCTGGTGCAGAGAGAGTCTGGGCATAAGTTGGCTTGGTTTCCGTTGAGGTAGGGTTTGATTCAAGGATGAGACACGCCGTTCTTAAGGATTTAGTTTCTGCAGTTTTTTCAGTGTACAAATGGCTCATTTTTGCAATTAACTCCAGGAATTGAGCTTTTTTATCTGAACTTAGAGTTTTTTCTTTTGATACAAGGGTAGTAAGATCAAGTTGCACCTTCTGGAAGGCACCTAATTGTACTTCCGTTGAATCCGGCAGGATTTTTGAAATTTGACTTCCAGAGGGGTTGGAGGTGAAAGAAGGGGTGGGGGTTGAAGAGGGGTTGCTGGTCGCTGCTCTATTTTCAAACGCACTGAAGGTTTGTTCTGGGCTATCCTGGACGTGTTTCCTCTTGGGCAGGGGAGAACGTGTTAAACCACCCCTTTTGAAGGGGTCGGGGGTTTGCTCGGGGGGCTGCTCCATGTTGGAACGATTGTTGTTTGTCTTTGGGGTGACCCCCGTAGGAGCCATCCTTCACACTACACCGTAATCACTCAAGAGCGGCTCAGCACCCGCGCAGAAGACACAGATACAGCGCTCCCACCAAAAACGCACGTGGAGTTTGTTTTATTATTGCACGTGCTGTCAGACAACGTCCTGCATTTCTCGCGTGGCACTACGTCACCGCCCCGGATGACAGAAACACGTCGAACCAGGGTCGCTGTCCGTGTCAACGCTCGATCGCTATGGCCGGCCAGCACCGACACATGCAGTCACTTTACTGGGGTTGGAAAAAACACCCTTGCACGTATGAGGGTTGTGATGGTCCCAATACACAGGGGAGGGATGAGGCTTTCAGGGGTATAAGTCCCACCCCTTAGCAAAGTATAGTTTTGGAGTATTTGAGTTGGAAACACAAAATTCGCTTCCGATCAAGTTAAGCCTAATTTGTCCATAAGATTACTATGGGGGAGGTTTTTCCACAACAAGTTCTTTATTAAGGGTAGTATCGCAATGCGGTTTTTTTGGATATGATCCTTGATCCTTCCTACGTGGGTTAAAGGTCTTTCAAAGGATAAGGATTCATATTCTGGTACCCTTAGGGGCTTACTTTCGGTTCCCGGCGCGATTGTTCAATATCCCCATAAGGATAACATAGGGGTGGTTTTCCCCTGATAGAAGGCCAGTACTTACCCTCCTTGTGCCGGTTGGGATGTCAGAAAGTCCTCTGGGGTTTCCTCTTGACAATTGGGGGGGTCACCACTATATAACGCACTTGGGGGGTTCACAGGGAGGATTTGTTCACACCAAGGTGCACTTTCTTTTTCACTTTCCAAGCATAATGGCACTTTCTCTAGATTCATAGACGAACTTTTCCTCGTATCTCAGGCCCCCGTGGACCAATTTTCATGAAATTTGGGCAGTAATCAATAAACACATTCCCGCTCCCAATGATGTTCAGTGGTGGACCACACACAAGTGTTTTCCACCCTTCCCGAGGGTCGCGTCGCGGAATACCGGAACGACACAACCACTCGCGAGCGAAAGCTGACACGTCAAAAAAAAATAAAAAAAAATTCTTATGTACAGTCATCAACATTGCCCCCACAACCATCTACATCTGGTCTGAAAAGGAAGCACGAAACACCTGTTAATGCTGGACCGGCAAAGCAGCCATGCTATGAACCACCTATCCATAGCAGTTTTAATGGCCAACTTAGGGATTACCGGTTTGAATCAGAGCCAAGATGTGGCATTAAGAATTTTTTGAACAGTGTAAATCCTGATGTGCAGGCAATTCTAAATGCACAAAATGGCTCTTATAAGCTGTCCCTCAAATTGTTTACACAATATAAGAAACCAAATGGCACAAAATTTACACAGCCCCACATAACAGAAACTGTACCGGTATATTCAAATACAAATTCAGACAAAATAATAAGCAGTTTGATAGATCAATTGAATATTAAACATTCTGAATTTGCTGGAAAAGAGTCTGGATGGAGCCTATGTGGTTCTCCACACAAGCGCTATGTTAATATTTCTGAATTCAGCCCATTACAAGGTTCTACATATTTGCCATTACCTGCCAATATTAAAAACAAAACAGCCGTGGTTAATATAAAAAATAATGATGAGAAATGCTTTTTGTGGTGTATTTTAGCTGCTTTGTATCCAGTTTCAAGGCATCCTGAGAGAATAACTTATTATAAACAATATGAACACAATTTCGATGAAGCAATGGAGGGTTTAGAATATCCAATGTCTGTTCAGAATATTGATAAATTTGAAAAAAAGGCCCGGGATATCAATGGTAAACAATTATCTATTAATGTATTTATTTGTTCCACTGGCCGTGGCAATTGCTTGATAGCACCTCTCAGAATCAGTACATTTGATGATGATTCTGCTGTTCCGATTGATCTGCTCTTAATTGAAGGGGATGACACATATCATTACACTCTGATACACAGTCTTGAAGCTTTAGTCAGAAAACAATTAGACAAATCTAAGACAATATTCAAGTTGTGCCGAAGATGTTTAACTGTATTTGATGGTCTAAAAATGGTGAATGGGGTTCGGGAATTGAATGCAGAAATTGCTAAAAACAAGTTAATTGAACATTTAAAATACTGTGGCAACTATAAACCTGTTCATATGGTAATGCCAATGCCAAGTGAAAATGCAAAATTCAAAAAGTTTGAAGCCTTGTTGGAACACCCAGCATATATAGTCTGTGATTTTGAATCAAATCTCAAACCTCTTGCATTCTGTAGCCCAGACCCTGAGGAATCTTCAATTACACCATATCAATTACAAGAACCCTCCAGTTTTTGTTATATAGTTATACGGGATGGTGTAGCTAGTGAACCACACTTATACAAGGGACCAGATGCTATCAAAGAATTTGCACATAGAATAGAAAATGAGTGCCATGACATAGCATCTAATATCTTATTAAAATCAAAACCTATGTTGCCTTTAACAGAGAAACAGATTGAAGATTTCAATAATACAGAAAAATGCCCGGTATGTGATTCTGAATTTTCAGATACAACTATCAAGGTGAAACACCATTCTCATACAGATGGTAAATTCTTAATGGCCCTGTGTAATAGCTGTAATATTAAGATCCAGAGACCAAAATTTGTCCCTATATTTTGCCATGGAGCATCCAATTATGATTTCCATCATCTGATCAGGTACGAGGGGTTTGAGAAGCAGAATTTAAATATTTTAGCAGAAAATGATGAGAAATATATTGCCATTAGCAAAATAATTAAAGTTAATGGTGTTCCTATTCACTTAAGATTTCTTGATTCCTACAGAATTTTATCGGCTAGCCTGGCTACACTGGCCACTCAATTATCTGATGATCAATTCAATATCACATGTGCTTTGTTTCCAAATCAGGACCTGAAATTAATTAGGCGGAAGGGTGTATATCCATATGACTATGTTACAGATTTTTCTAAATTTGATGAGTGTTCTCTGCCACCACAACAAGAGTTTTACAGCAAAATCAGAGGATCTGGAATCACTGATGAAGATTATCACCATGCCCAGTTGATGTGGAACAATTTAAAATGCCAGACATTTGATGATTATCACATGGCATATTTAAAACTTGATGTCACTCTCTTAGCTGATATACTGCAGGCATTCAGAAAATCTTCCATGCAAAATTATAAGCTGGATCCAATGTATTTTTACAGTGCGCCAGGCCTAGCATGGTCTGCAATGTTTTTGAACACTAAAATGCAATTGGATCTGATCCAAGATCAAAATAAGTATCTGTTTATGGAGGAAGGTATAAGAGGAGGCATGGTGCAATGTTCCCAGAGATATGCCAGAGCAAATAACAAGCATATTCCCAATTATGATCCAGCACGGCCATCAAATTATATATTGTATGTAGATGCCAACAGCCTGTATGGTCATGCCATGATGCAAAAACTGCCATATGCAGGGCTTGAATGGGTTGAAGATTTTAATATTGAAGATCTTCAGGACTTTGATGACAGTGACTATGGCCTCTTCTTAGAGGTTGATCTGACAATTCCTGATGATTTACACAACATATTTTCTGATCTGCCCCCAATTCCTGAGGTTAAGTGCTCACCTGGCTCTAAACAGAAGAAATTGATGATGACACTGGAGCCAAAACAGGGTTATGTCATATATTACAAGAACCTCCAGTTCCTAATGAATCATGGTGTTCAAGTGACCAAAGTTGGCAAAGTTTTGAGGTTCAGGCACTCAAGATGGTTGAAGCCATATATTGATACAAACACAGAGCTTCGAGCATCTGCAATGAGCCAATTTGATAAGGCCTTGTTTAAATTGATGGTCAATTCTGTGTATGGCAAAACTATTGAAAATGTCAGAAAACATACTGATGTTAAAATAATTACTGACCCCAGCCTGAGCAAAAAATTGATTGCAAAGCCTAATTTCAACTACAGAAGAATTTATGATGAAAATATGGCACTCTTCAACATGAAAAAACAAAAATTAAGTTTGATAAGCCTATTTATGTAGGGGCTGTGATATTGGAATTGGCCAAATTACATATGTTAAAATTGTATTATGATGTGTTGAAGCCTTTTTATAAAAATCGTGTAAAACTGATGTATATGGACACGGATAGTTTTATTCTTGATATTCAGACAGAAGATGTTTATCAAGATATGTCACAGCCTGAATTGCTTGAATATTTTGATAGCAGTGAACATACAAGGATTCAACCCCACAACAAAAAGGTGCCTGGCAAGTTAAAAGATGAGACACTTGGTGATGTTATTGTGGCATTTGCTGGGTTAAGGGCCAAGATGTACAGCTTTGAAACATGTGGCGGTGTTGTTGCCAAAAAGGCCAAGGGTATTTGCAGAGTAACTGTAGACAAAGAGCTTGAATTTGAAGATTACAAAAATTGCCTCAAATCATGTAGCACAATCAGAACGTCAGAATGCAAAATTCAGAGTGTGGATCACTTATTGACTAGCAATATTGTAAGAAAAGTGGCTCTGGACCCACATGATGATAAAAGATGCATTTTATCATGTGGCATACATACTCTACCATGGGGTCATTGTGATTTGAAAAATGGTAATCAATGCCCAATTACAGAGCATGATTTGAAATAAATAAACATGCCTATGAACTTATTTGGGTTCAAAAAACAGGCTATTATGGAGCTGCCAACACCAGCACCCTCTTCTGATATAATATCTAAACTGAGTGCTTTGTTAATTATTCATCTGAACAGCATACTTACAGATGTTGATGATCAAACAGGTAAAATATTGTACATATTTAACAATAATTTAAATCATTACCAATTACCTGTAGGTGGTCAATTGCAATTTATTACAACCCCTGAGGGTGATGTCAAGATTTCAGTAGGGAGAAATATTTATAGAATTAAGCACTCAAACATGATTTCTGGCACTGTTTATACTGTTTCTGCTGGTGACTGCTTATATATTGAGGTCCCTGGATCCTATGACAAGCTTAAACCCTTTTTTATAGAATTAAGAATTAGATATTCAATAATAAATAACCACTAAAACAAAAATGCCTAATGATATATTTGGCCATACAAGACATGAAGATCACAGTGATGAGATTCTGATGCTTGATGTCAGAGTCAAGAAATTAAGAAGTGATTTACAAGCTTTACAAACCACACTTAATGCCAGTCTTCAACTAGAAATTACAAATTTACAATCACAATGCATGGACCCTCTTCTTAAAATTGATTCTGAACTCAAATTATTGCTTCAGAAATATACTGACCTGGCCACATTGGATAATTTTCAAAGTTTAGAAGAGGCTGTAGCAGCTCTTCAAGCCAAATTTAAGACCCAGGCCACCAACTCTGAGCAATTGAAACAACAATTGGAAGATCAAATAAATAATGTCCAGACACAGCTCCAAACAATTGTCAAAAGCATAAAATCACAAGAAGATTTTGATCTTGTGATTTCCACTCTAAAGGAACAGATTCAGTCACTGGAGATACCTAATCTGGACCCTCTGAACAATGCCATAGCCGAGGTTAAAGAAAAAATTGGGACACTTGAAAATTTTATGAACAACTTGCCATCTTCTGATGCTTTGAGTGCAATAACTCGGAGTGTTGCCAACATCAAGCTGCAACTTGAAACATATGAAGATTTTGGAAAAATTCAAAGTACCATAACCCATCTTGAAGGTACAATAGCAGCAGTGCAAAGTGATTTGGCAAATGTACAAGAATCTCTAGAATCCCGCCTGCCTGGGATTGTAGATACCCTTGTCAGTGTCCAGCAACAGATCACAAAGCTTGAAAACCTCAACACTGAATCTGAGCTATCTCATTTTCATCACTTGATTGATGATATCCAAACAAAGCTTGAAATTTTACAACAATCAACACCCTCTCAAGCAGATATAGCCCTGCTCCAAAATGCTATGCAAAATGTGGCTGATGCTTCTGAATTAAACAATATGAAATTGGCACTTGAATCTTTGCAAAATACTGTATCAAATCTTCCTACATCACAAGAACTTAAAAATATAAAAAGGGCAGTGAATCGCATATTGAAATCAGAAGATATCAAGAACATCCAGGCAGAGATCAAACAACTTACTCAAACAGTGGCCACTCTACCAACCAATCAACATATTAATGAACTGCATGCCCTGTTTGAGGATATCAGAAGACAGGTCCATGATCTTACTGCTCAAAATTCAAAATTGGCAGTTGTTGAAAATTTGCAGCAAATTGTAGCTAATATCAAGCAACAGCTAGGGACCATGGAATCCAATCAAGCAAATGCTTTGTCTGTTTTTGCCACCCAGCTACAAGAAATTGTACAACAATACAAGAAACTTGTTGTGGACATAAAAATCAAGCCAGGCCATGATGATGATGTTAGGACTATCAATGAGCAACTTGAATCTGTATCAAGCAGATTGCTTACAGCAGAAAAAGAAATAACAGGCATAATTGAAAATCCTAAACATACAGTAATTCTTGAATTGTACAGCATCCCCAACAAAGAATATGATTCACCATTTACACCAGGAGGCAAAAGATATATATGCTGTCCCCTGCACAATTTTATTACCAGTTTTTTGTTGGGGGCACACTTAGACCAATCAAGATCAAATATTGGCTACAACCACAGGCACACCACTACCCTACCTTATCACTAACAAATGCTGATAACAAAGTGAAAATCACCCGTGTAGAATTAGAGGATTTTACAGATCCCAATACATTAGAAACAGCATATGTTGAAGATGATGGCTCTCTGGAATTTAAAATACAAATAGGGGACAAATTATATTTAGAAAATCCTGTAGTATCAGCTGCTGAACACCCTATAGTTGCAATATTCTTGTTTACATATTATGTCTAGACAAATTATTGTTGATGAATTACACAGACAAGCCAGACATAATTATAAGAGACTGCCAGTAGTCACAAAGGGCATAGATGATTTATGGCAGAGCGACTTGATTGAGATGGCAAGTAGACAGCTGAAAAACTTAGACAAAATCAACAAGGGCTACAAATATCTACTCACTGTAATAGACACATTTTCAAAATTTGCCTGGGCTGTGCCACTCAAATCCAAGACTGGAAAATGTGTTACAGAAGCCATCAGTACAATCATCAATCAGAGTGGAAGATCACCGCGCTATTTGCAAACAGATAATGGCAAAGAATTTTATAATTCAGTGTTTCAACAATTTATTAAAAGCCAGTCAATACAACATTATTCGAGTTACAGTGATCTCAAGGCCTCAATTGTAGAGAGATTCAACAGAACCTTAAAAAATCATATGTATAAACAATTTACACTTCAAGGTAATTATAAATGGTTCAGTATTCTTCCAGAACTTCTACAAAAATATAACAACTCGGTCCATTCCACAATCAACATGAAACCCTCTGAAGTAACTTCATCTGATGAGCAAGAATTGATCAGTACTGTTTATTATCCTAAATATCAGCCAACAACAAGAAAAGCCAAATACAAGGTGGGCGATCAAGTAAGAATCAGCAAATATAAGCACTTATTCAAAAGAGGTTTTACAAGAAACTGGAGCACTGAATTATTTACAGTGGTTCAAGTTAAACCTGGGACTCTTAACACATATATAATAAAAGACCACCGAGGAGAAATTCTCAAAGGCAGGTTTTATGAAGAAGAGCTCAGCAAAACTAAACAGCCTGACACATATCTCATAGAAAAAATCATCCGCAGAAAAGGCAACAAGTTATTTGTCAAATGGCTAGGACTCCCAGAACACAGCTGGATCGATGCAACCAAAGTGATAATATGAACACCTGGGATGTTATAAAAAGGCTGCCAGAACCTGAACAGCAGAATAAGAGAAATGGAAAATTGCTGCCTGATAATATTAGGTGTCTTATTGTTGGGCCATCTGCTTGTGGTAAAACTACACTAATGGCTGATAATTTTTTATTGGCACCCAACTGGTTAGACTGGAAAAACAGGCACTTGTATGTCTTCTCTAAGAGCTTGGAACAATTAAAATATCAGCAGCTGATGAAGCTATATGATGGATTGGATATAGCCACTTTTGAACCAGATGTTAAGCCACTCCATGAATGTCTCTATAATTCTGTTGTTGTGTCTGATGACATTATACTGGATAATCAAAACAAGGTTAGGAATTTTTTTACACAGGGCCGACACAAAAACATTGATTGCTTCTACCTGGCACAGACTTTTTCAAAAATACCCAAGCAGCTGATCCGAGACAACAGCAATTTAAATGTGTGTTTCATCAAGATCATACCAACCTCAAACACATACATGATGAATATGTATGTGGGGACTTGAGCTACAATGATTTTTCCAAGTTTTGCAGTTGGTGCTGGAACCAAGACAGTTATGGGTTTGTCACAATTGATATGACAAGAACACCTAATACTGGCAAATACAGAAATAAAATCAACAATTTTCTAGACATTGAAACATATATAAATAACCATGAAAAGGCCAATTATTGATGATCTTAAATTAAGAGATTATCTTGTAAAAAGATTTAAGGGATGGAAATCAGAGAACCGAGGTTTTTATGAACAACACAAGCGCACAGAACAGCCTATAATTGATGCTATTGGTGAATTAGGTAAAAATATCAAAACTGTTACAGAGCAAAATCAAAATTTGATCACAGAGCTTGTACCTGTAGCTGCAAGGAACATATTAGATTATCCATTCACCCCACTTTCTACTATTCATACACCTAGTCCTGTTGCTCCTCGAAGAATTGAAGCTACTCAGGATCCTATTGAATTGGGTCTTCTTGCTCAAAAATATTTAAGCACACCTAAAGACAACAAAGATGAGGTCTTTGGCTTATATGCTGACACAGAGCGTGATGGTAGCATCATACATAGAATTGGCAATTTCAGAGTAACATTTATGGTAGATGATCTGATTGTATATTCAGAATCTCGTCTTGGAGAAAAAGGTGCTTTTGTTAAGTATCCTGGAACACCTGGGTTGTGGGAACTGATGACTAGGAAAATACCTGGCAGCTATACAGATCAAGATTATGAGTATTACAAAGAAATATTAATAAAATCAGATGCTCTATACCAGAACAATGATCCCACACAAAAAAGAGTCAAGTCTAGCAGTGGGGCAAAATACAACAATTTAATCAAGCCCATATGGTCTCAGATCAAGACTGGCAGTGGAATCAAACAATACAACACCCTGCCCAAAGAATTTGTGTGGGTTGATGATGTCAGGAAACTTGTAGATAGGTTATTGGTGATAGCTGGGGAGGAAAATGCTGGCAACCACAATTTTTACAATGAAAAGGTTGGAATTATGGACATGATAAGCACAAAATTGTCTAATTTTATAGTGAATGACACTAAGGGGATTGGATATCTTATAAAAATTATTAATACTCTACCACCTAAATTTTGGAATATTTCTGAGGGTCGGGGGCTGGTTAATGACATTATAAACAAGCTGCCATTTGAACTACACATTCCAGGCTATCAGTATTGTGGTCCAGGCACAAAATTGGACCGTAGATTAAACAGAGGTGATCCTGGTGTTAATCCCCTAGATGCTGCTTGTAGAGACCATGACATAGCATACAACACACATTCTGATCTTGACAAGAGACATGTTGCAGACAAGAAATTAGAAGAGGCTGCATTTGGTAGATTTGTAAGCAAAGATGCTTCTTTAAGTGAAAAAATAGCAGCATTGGGGACCACCATAGCTATGAATACCAAACAAAAATTGGGGTGAGGGTTGTGAATATGTATATAATAAACCTACAATGAAGGCCAAGGGTGTTATGTATCAGATACCTTATGCAGGTCTTGAATCTCTTAAAACTATTGATAGTCTTTTAACCAAAAAGCAGCGCAAGAAAAAAAGCTCTTGTATTGCCAAGGGCCATGGTATGAAATTGTTACTTAGTACCCCCAATTAAAAAAATTACAGCAATCAAGAAAAAAATCACATGTGGGTGGATTTATATTTACTATCCCGGCCATCTTAGCTGCTCTCGGGGCTGTTGGGAGCTTGGCTGGGGGATCAGCTGCCATAGCAAAAACAGTAATAGATGCCAAGAAAAATAGGGCATAATTAGATGAGCAGAGGCGCCATAACCTGGCCATGGAGAAACAAGGCAAAGGTCTTAAAAGAGCCATGAATAAGTTTAAAAAAACAAGAGCCGCTTACAAACCAAGATATTGAAGCTTTAATCAAGCCACTGGGCATCAAACATTTTAGAGGTGTGTACATGTCTGATTCTTTACCAGAACAACCACTCAACAAAGAGTGTGGCATTGTTAATTTGGATAAGTACAAAAATCAGGGCACTCACTGGATCTGTTATCTTAAATATTTAAAAGATGAGGCATTTGTGTTTGATTCATTTGGAGGTGTTCCACCTGAAAATTTAGTAAAATATCTAAATTCAACTAATCTTTATTACAATAATGCCCGTGTTCAAAACTTCAAAGATGTTAATTGCAGACATTTGTGTCTATCTGTTCTTAGATATATGTCTCAAATAAATAAACCATCAATTGAAAATTTTCAAAAAGCCTTGTGATATTTAAAACATCATGGGGGTATCTCACCAGCCAAATTTCAATATTGAAACTCAAATTACATGATGACATAGTGTATCCCAAAACAATAGCTCTCAGAGCATTTTATGGCATGTACTTGATCCCTAATATTACACACCACAACAACAAAATTGCAGTTGGTGATGAAAAAATTGTCATCACTCCAGGGCAATATAATCTATCCACTCTAAATGCTCAGTTACCCAGAGGTATAGTTTTAACTCAAAATTCTGTCACTCACAGAGTAGAAATTGTATCTGCTACAGAAACAATGGATCTGGGTACTGTAGGAGAGCTGTTAGGCTTTGAGAACAACACAAAACTTGAAGCAGGCATCAAACATACAGATATTAATATACCTAAATTCTTAGCCATAGAGACTCTGAATATTCACTGTAATGTGGCCGAGGGTATGATCACCAAATCAAATGGCATAGGCACTCACAAACAAACTGGCATCATTGCAACATTCAAACCTAACTCTGAATTCATGGAGCCCATCATCTACAATCCATCCCCAACATTATATTTTCCTGTGTGTCATAATAGAATAGATTACATTGAGTTGATGGTCACTAATGAAAAAGAAGAATTAGTTGATTTTGCTGGAGCCACAACAACTGCAATCATAGAGATTAATATTTAAATAAAAATACATACAAGAAAAAATGGAAAATATTGAGAGTTATGAGCTACAATCATTCCCCCCAAACAGGAGGACATTTGCAAATTTAAATCAACCCAACACAGAGATTGAGGTTGATCTTGATGTATTGGATGGTTTTATACACCCTCACAGAGCAGATCTATACATCAAATTTGATGTTGTAAAGCTCGATGGTACCGATTATCCGGCAAATTCAAATATAAGATTGGTGGACAATTTTGTGCCACATCTGTTCTCTGAAATTGAGATCAGAAAGCATGGTGTTGTTATAAACAGAGTGGATTATCCGGGTATTACCTCCACAGCTTTGGCCACACTAAAATTATCCAAAACCGAGGCTTCTTACTACAAAATAGGTGGATTTGAGGCTGGTGATAAAATTATATCTAAAAACCACACAGTGCTGTTCCCCATGCGCCTATTTCCAGGATTCTTCTCAGATTACAAAGATATTATGTGGAAGGGTGGTTTAAGAATCACATTTAGAAGAGCTGCCAATGATAATAATGCTTTGATGAGGTACAGTGCATGAAACTCTACAGGGGAAGCTCTGCCTAATACCCTACCTGATGAAGGCAAATGCATTATTCAGACTATGGAGCTAAGAATGCCAGTTGTTGAATATGAATCCAGTTATGCTCTTAAATACAAAGCAGATATTCTAAAAAATCCACAGGTTCCTTTACAATTTTATACATATCAATCTGTACAGAAGCCTGCATCTGGTACCTATTATGAGTTTGATGCTACAAATTCATTCTCCAGTATACAATATGACATGCCGGATTTTGTGGTGGTACTGTTTCAGACTGGAAGACACAATAATCAGGAAAAAAATTCAAGTAAATTTGATAACTGCAACATCAAGAACATATATCTTAAAAATGGCAGAAATGAGGTATTTCCTAGAGAAAATTATAATTTAGACATGTCCAAGGATGATTTCCTTAAATTATATGAGGCATTTACATCATACAAAAGGGTCACTACTGGCAATACTGACATGTATTACACACCAGATGAATTCAAAGCACAGAGACCCATGTTTGTAATCAACACTTCAAAAAGGAAACAAGTTGTGGTTAATGACAGGACAAACATTAAAATTATCTGTGAATTCCACGATACACTCCCCGATGACACCATATGTAGTGTTATTCTCATAGGTGAAAAATCATATGTTTATGATGTAAGAAATGAGAGAGTCACAGAGCAAATTCTAGAGGGCCGACTCAAACACAGAAGCCTTTTGATTACAAGGCAATAAAAGCCATGGAACTATGTCCACATTCTATTGAGCATCAGAACACAGGAGTTATGAGTTCTATATCAGCTAAATACAATTCAAAGTGGGACTTTGAAATGTGCAATAAAATATTCTTGTAATTCTCTCTCGGTATATATTAACACAAGAAGGCAAAACTTGAATTGGCTCGGGCATGCAAGAATAAAGTTCAATGCTCTTCCAGTAAATTGGAGATTATATCTGCTGGCATAGTAATTTTCTCTGAAAGATGAAAAGGCACAGTGTTGATTTTATATGCTTGCATGCAAGAGATAAAATCTTCCAGGCATGGGAGATTTATTGCCGGCCGAGACATGGGACTGATCAAAAGATTAGAAAGAACATGCAAGCAATTAATTATGCATGCCCGCTCTTGTCCTATTGTATTGATCGGGAAGTTTTTGCTTGCATGCCGGCATATAAGTATTTTTCGCTTAATTTCAAGTGTAGTCAAAACAATTATAACAGCAGTTAGTGGCTGAGTTGGTGCTTTTATACCCAGACAACAGCAATAACTAGGCTCTGGTGATCCCCAATATAAAATAATTTTGCTCTTTTATGCTGTTGTATAACACACTTTACCAGGTTTCAGATCTTGGAGCTATCAGTTGTATATCAACTAGCAGTAATTATTCTCAAAATCTCACGTGTGGAGATATTATTTTGCCACATGTATTTCAATCTTACACATTTTATCAGGACTCAAACCCGAGCCTCTTGTTTACAAGGCAACAATATTAACACTTTGCAATCAGGGGAGGCTTCACATTTTATGAGGACTGAAACCCAGAAGCCTCTTGATTACGAGGCAATAAAAACCATGGGGCTATGCACCACACTCTACTGGGTCTCAGAACCCAGGAGCTATGAGCTTTATATAAGTATTTTTGGTTTAGTAATCTAGAGGCTTCTAGGTTTGAGTCGGCCCCCTCTAGAATCAATCTGAGGGGAGGCTCATCTTTTTTACACTAGAATTCAAGATTCCTGGGATTTTGACAGAAAAACACACTATAAACAATAAGATGATATGGGAACTTGGCATAGTTTTAAGTGTAGGCAAATCTGTCTGAGGGGGGTTCATCTTTTCTACACTAGAATTCAAAATTTCTTAAAATTAAGAGCATATCACACTTGAAGAATTGGGGTATAAGCCCCTCTTGGCATTGTTTTAAGTGTAGGCAAATCGGATTGTTCAATCAAATAACCTCTTCTTTTCTACACTTGTAAGTGGTCCTCATCCTATTGTAAATACTACTACTGAAGAGCCGAGAAATAAAATTTACAGAACTATTTTCTTTCAATGTGAAACTCCAGAACAATATTTGCAGGAAGGAACGAAGAGTGAACTGGAAAATATAGTTCAAAACAAGCTTTATTTATATTAATTAAAATTAAATAGTTTCATGATTAATTCTAACTTTTAATATAATTTACTTAAAATTGATATTTCTTCATGGTACTAAGGACCATCAAATAATAATTAAATTAATAAAGAGCTGAGAAATAAAATTTTCGGAACTATTTTCTTTCAATGTGAATATTCAGAACAATACTTGCAGGAAGGAACGAAGAGTGAACTGGAAAATATAGTTCAAAAGAACCTTTATTTATAAATTTACTGGTTTTGACATCTGTGACAGAAATTTATATAGGAAACAGAAATTATTTACTTCTGTCTATCGAAATATATAATAATAATCCATAATCCAATAGCGCAACAGCCCAACCGACTGCTGGCCTCCCTCCCATGCGAGCCACCAAGGGGGCGTGGAGATCTGAAGCCTCTTAATGCTAAGCCTTGTCTACAAAGGGAAAGCAAATTGTCTAGTTACAATTGTATTTATTTGTTTCCTTCCACAGCGGAAGGAATTGTCCTTGCACTCCATCTTCCATGTTTGGCACCCAATCGTCGCCACTGTAATCCTTTTATGTAAAAGTATGAGAATTGTCAAATGTCTAAATTGTAGTACAAGGATCACTTATTACCTGCTTGTAGTTGCCAACGCGCTGTTCAATTTTGTATATTTCCATCCCTTACAGAATTACAAATCAAGTAATTTCCTAGTTAGTCTTTTGTTTCTTCTAGCGTTTCTCAGCTTCACTTTATAAAGTTCTGAACATGTTTTGCTTTGTTCCGCAGTGGAAGGAAACAAATACATAACTAGAGAAGAGAAATGAGTAATAAGAAGTTACGTAAGCGGGAGAAACATTGCAACAAGTTTTGTGGTTAAATCAGATTGAGAAATGAAAAGAATTGGATTGGCCTTTGAAACGCGCATGAAACATTACGCTCTGTAACTCGATGCACATTGGCATTTTTTAAATTAATTTTGGTTGTGTATTAAGTCTTTCATTTTCGTGTTCTGTACACCAAAATACGGTCTCTTGTGTGCACGGCTCACAGGTAATATTTACTCATGATCATGTACGCACTTGCATTATCGACGCTTTTGTAATTAATAATCATGCAGTTAGTGTAATATTACTCTGAATGAAGAAAAGAGGAAACAATACGAATGGCAATTAATTAGCTTCGCATTTGTTTCCCTATCCTACCTCAAATTTGCTGCATTTTGACCATAAGCAGGGTTCGATGTCTCCACAGATAATATGTCATATTGCATGAAACGATATTAAATTAGTCCCCTGGAAGTATTCTCGCTGATGTCTGTTAATCTACACAGCAGGCTACTAATGTTAATTTTCCACCAAGAGGAAGCCTATCGTAATAATTATACATGCACATTAATTGTCACTGTAATCGTAGGTGTTTCATTTACCGCCAGGATGTTTCAATAAAATGTTTTTTTTTATATACACTGTTTATTGACACAAACACAAAAATTGAAACCTTACACAGTGCCATTATAAGAACGGACAACTAGATGTTTCCAATATTGTATTTGGCTGGTGACGAACGCCTTTCAGGAAGGGGTCCATTTTGCTCCCAAAATTTGTGGAAGGGGTGGTTTGTAAGCTGTGTAATTCCGCTTGAAGCTATAGAACAAGCCTGGGTTTGCTGCGGTAGGTGAGGGTCAATTACGCAGATAATAAGAGCATAGTACTACACCACACAGGAGAGAACCGGCCTTAGAATGGTTTCGTTACGGATATTGTGCTTAGCTAGTGAAAGATCAAAGGGGTTGTCAGTTTTTTCTTAATTAGTTCAGCATTAACTCAAAATAACATAGCGAAAGTTTTGTAATCTGCTTTGGCTTATATCTCCAACATATTCGAATCCCTACAAGGAGCAGTCCGGCGTTACGCGTGTGACATTTTACACGGAAAATTTAACATCCTAGACATGAGATTGGATTAAAATTTTCATAGTGAACTGATTTCATGTAATTATAATGTACTTTATGGTGTCTTCTGCTTACAAATGAAAGAACTTGAGCATCATGGCATAGACTGAATCCATGAAAAACATTTACAAAACTGCGGTACGTGTGTGACGCTTTAAAAATGTAGCAAATTTTGACTTCATTTGTCTGTGAAGCATATAGGCTGCAGATGCTGGTAACTGTTACTGGTGAAATTTTCAAATTAAATTCATTAACACCCATCTAAACCTTAAAGAAATTGAAAACAATAATAACTTCCATATTCGTTCATTTTGCTATTTTCATGGAGTAGAACCACTTTTAAGTTTTTTCAATCCACTTGCAGTTGTGCAAAATTTCATAGAATGCTTCCAGCAAGGTACTTTGAATTTTTCATATTATCTTCGGTAGAACCGCGGTGATCTGAACCCAAAAGTTGTAACAGAAGATCACTGGTGACGATTGAGGGGGGTGGGCGAGGGGGGAAGTTGCCCCCCACTTTTCGTCACTTTTGCCCCCGCACTATGCTAAATCTTATCTACAAATGGAAATATACTGTGTTTGCCCCCCTAGTCTTGCCACCTTGCCCCACCCGGTTTTGGGACCCAATCGCTGCCACTGCAGAATGTATATAGTATAGGAGGTTTTAAAGCCCTTATGTATGTGTGAGGTGAGTGTCCTGACTACGTCCAGTAACAATGTTTTCCATATTCCCATTATGGGACAGATTCCGAAAAACCTACGTCCCAGGCATTGGGTGTACATTTCCAAGAAGTAACTCATGAAAAATTCAAAAGGAGAACCCGGTTCGTGGACATCCATTTCCAAAATGTCAAGGGAATTCCGCCCCCCGCAGCAGACAGAATGGAAAAATAAATGTTTTTGGAACATTGAGCACGTGAGAGTCCGATCATGCCAAAGGTCTCCTGGATGTTTTCGTCTCGATGGAGAAATGTTTTTGGAAGCAACGACTGGAAGTAGCTTCAGGTATAAAAGTCAATACCGTAAGTGGAATGTGGAAGTTATACAACAGCGACATACATTCGAATTTGATAGGTGTGGAAAATGTTCGAATTGAATACGTCATAATTGATTATCAACATTAATTTGTTTGTAAATTTGTTTATGAAAAATGTAAGTTCCGAATGCTATACTATTTATGTATTAAACTTTGTTTCTGTAAATTTTCATAATGATCTTTATTGCAAGAAGAAACTATGCATGTCTAAATTAACCTCTGCCTATAAACCAGGGTTGTTAAAAGTCCTGGAACCCATAAATACTAATGGGTTCTATTGGGCTCTGCTGCAGGACTGGAACCTTTTTTTCTCGTACAATTTAAATTCCGTACAAGTTGCGTATTGTTTCATTGAAAAAAGATTCCTGGACCGAATTTAAATCCATCCGGAAAAAAGGTTCCTGGACCGAATTGAAATCCTTTACAAATGAAAAGGTTCTTTAAGGTCCAGAATCCATTTACACTTACTGATGTTCTCTCCTGAACCGGAATTGAATTTATTTAAAATTCCTGGACCTTTTACAACCCTGTTACATTCACGCCAGAACGGAATCTGTGTGTCTTCAGGTCTTCTCTCCTCCTCCTGCTTATTCTGTTATCTTCTTATCAATTTTCAATGAACAATGGCCTGGTGCCAAACAATGAAGTAACAGATTTTAAAAATTATCGAATATATTCGAAACAAATTGGTTCTTGTTGTTGATTTGTTGTTGTTGATTTGTTGTTTTAAGTCCACTTTATGTACAGTAAGGCTAATCGGGACTGGACCTACAGTTTAAAGTGGGATCCGAACCACTATGTGCCTCCACTGGGAATCGAACCCGGGACCCCTTGATTACAAGGCTTCGACGCATGAACACGGATTAAAGTGGTACGTTGCATTTCCTCAAATTGTTGTAGCCATCAATCAACATTCTACCCGCTGATTTTTTTTCTGGAAAATGGAAAATAGTTGCATATTGGTAGACGTACACGTGTACGTTTTAGTCAATTAAACCACATTGCATAAAAATGCACGCAATTCTCATTAGGAAATAACTCGCGCCTGCAAAAATTAAGACATATTTTCAGTATAGTGATTTTTGTGTAAGATGTTCAAGAAATATTCATTTCCGAAATTTCTGTGCTAATTTGAAAACTGAGGAAATCGAAAAGTGACGTACACCACTGTATGTTTGTTCCAGGGTGATGCATTTTTTTTAATGAGAGTTTTCAAAATGTGCATACTCTTTTGCTAGTGGAAGCATACAAATTTCTCAAATTTACAAAAAGTCCAAGGAGGATGATTGAAACTCAGCCCAGTGCTCATTCCTTTCCTCCTTCTCGCTTTCAAACACACATATTTTTTAAGATGAACTTTGTATCGCCCCAAATCAAAAACCTTCCTCCGTCACTGATTACATATGGTGGAAACTTTCTTGAAAAATAAAATATCCCAGACATGAATCAAGGCCTGGCCATGATTGAATGTCCCTTCGTTAATTCCATGTAATCATCACTCATCACCGTCGCGATTAGCCTAAGGAGCAAATAAAGCGACGTAAACACGAAGAAAGCTTGAGAATCAACGAATGTTAATTTTTTTATATATTCTTATTTTAAATCGCTGTTTTTTTTTGCAATTTATGACTCAATCCCGGAACCTATTATGATTGATTGCTTGAATTTGATGACTTTACGTTGATTTTATCCGGATTTTATTTAATCGCGACGATGCGGATGAGTGAACATATGGAACTGATGAAGGGACACTCACAAAGAACGCCCAGGGACTCCTGGCGTCTTAGCGCGCAGTGCTAACCTCTCTGCTAGGGAAGTCGGCGACAAGATTATGGGTCGAGAACTAGACGCACGTATCTATCCTCCGAGCAATGTAACTAATTATTATGAACGCCTAATAAAAAGGTCATTAACAATATTGATAATCACAACATAGATTGTGAGGTGTGTTCCTTAGAACAGTGGTATGCTCAAGTGTTGCTCGGCATATTGTACATGATTATTTTATTAATTTTACCTTGCAACCTACGCGTTTCAAGGGACTCTTTCCAGTCTCCCACCTTCGACCGTATACAATGGAATATCATTTTAATGTGACAATAATCGTAGACTCATATCAAGGTAACTTAATATATAAGGTAGAGCCATCCGAAAATTGCCGATCATGCACGAGCACGTGACGTCTTATGGGAGGATCGGTTATGCTTGGTGCCCCTTCGGTTATGTTCGTTCGGGGCTTGGCCGAAGCAAACGGCCGCTATAATTTCTATGCGAGGTTCAGAGAGGGAAAGTGTTTTATTACTTTGAGGAGGGGGAATTATTAATTATCGAAACTTCGGGATAGTATTGAGGAATGCCTTTAATGATTAGTAACATGACTGATTGATTGAGTTGGTGTTTCAACAAGTCCACTTTATGCATAGAAAGGCTAATCGGGACTGGATCTACAGTTTAAAGTGGGATCCGAACTACTATGTCCCTCCACCGGGTATGGAACCCGAGATTCCTTGATTACAAGGCAATGACGCTACCATTGCGCCATCGGGGAGGCACTTGTAGTAACATAATTGAAAACTCGCAAACGTATTGTGAAAATCCATACTTTTCAAACTATCTGATCGATGTGTTACAAAGATAGTTGAGCATGTTCTCAGTTACCATGTCTTCATTCTATAATCATAGTATACTATAATTTTAACATGCTAATGAAGAATTGCATGAATGAAAGAGTTAAAAAGGAAATTATCGTTTCATAGATTTATTTTGTTTATTTGTTTCACTCCGCTTTTCTGCCACTTTGGACTTATCGCGAAGACAAGATAGTAAAATGTCATGTAATTGCCTTCTAACGACAGTAAAGGAAATTACACTTCTTGAATAAAATGTATATTCCGGTTTTATAACATTATGTACACGATATTGAGTATTGTATGAAATAAATATAATGCCCATTAATGAAGTTTTACTACTTCGTTCAATTTAATATTTCACAAATATAATGTGGATGATTTTGTACCTTTCTACTCAGTGTAAACAATGGATGTCATACTCTCCTTTCGTGGAAACTTTTCTTTAAAACAGTAAGCTCTTTGTGGTGTACTTGACGAACTATATACTTGTGCCACGAGCTCGGCATATAGAATAGTTTTTCCTGGTTATAGACGACTAAAATGTATTTGGAAATGTAATAGGAAAATCCAAGACAAAGTCCAAAAATGAAATTTTACTATTTAACGATTCATACCCTTGTACAGTCCTTCATTGTGATTTCTTGTAACTTATTTGCTATATTTTCATTTATGCTTCAGATATATTATCTTAACCTGTTCTAAATGTCACATGTACAAGGGAGAAATATAATTATCAATATTATTAACCTAATGTCAGTGAACATCAAGTTAAATCTAATTAATGATTATCAATTAAATGGACAGAGTTAATAGAAAAACTATTCTTTGAAGAATTAATTATGTCCTTTGAATTCGTAATTTGGCCCAAATTTAGATTGCAGGGTGATAATCTCTTCATTACACACAAAATCGCATGACAAGATTTCGGTACATGTGTACTATATGACTGTATGTATGCCAGAAGTAGATTGCCGTTGTCATGTTAGGGACTACATGAAATTTCTACATCTCACGCCCTATCCTCAAAGCCATTATTACGGTTTGATTTTTACCATTACCTGGCTTGTCCACCGCAAAGGAATATAAATTATATGGAATTGAAAACAAAAAAATGCAGTAATAGTGGCAACATTCTCCTGACTATACGTGAGCTTACCGTGTTGTCCTTTGCATCTCGCTTTGGCTTTGCTTAATATTATCAATGAGCTAATTTTTTTGTGTGTTCGTAAATCCCTTCCTGTACGCTTGAATTAGTAGGTTAGGTGAATTAGGTTTGGTGTTCTTAGCATCCAGTTTCGAGTAGGTTCGGCTAGTTAAGGGTGTTGCATTCGTATTTGTACACTTTCGCTCTTCGCTTGCACGTACACGTATTATAGCTTTTAATACGCAAAAGGATTTCACACAACTGTAACTCATCAGCACGCTAACTTGTACGAGGCGCATCCAGAAAGTAAGTTTCCCTATTTTTTTTTAAAAAAAAAACAACACAGTTTCAGGAAACCATTTATTGGCAACAGGTACAGCAAAGGTTCAGCTATTTTTCTACATAGCAACCACCAGAATTGAGACACTTGTCGTATCGTGGTATCAACTTTTGGATCCCACTGTCGTAGAACTCTACCGCCTGTGAATGGAACCAGCGTGTGACAGACGTCTTCAGCTCTTCGTCGTTGCCAAAACGCTCACCGGAGGACAGGAATTTCTTGAGGTGCAAGAAAACGTAAAAATCGCTGGGAACCAGATCAGGACTGTAAGGTGGATGATCAAACAACTCCCAGCCAAATTCCGTCAGAACAGCTGCTGTGCGCCGAGCCGTATGTGGACGAGCATTGTCATGGAGGAGCACAACACCTGCAGTAAGCATGCCACGCCTCTTGTTTTGAATGGCACGTCGCAATTTCCTTAGTGTTTCACAGTAATGGTCAGCGTTCACCGTTTCACCTCTGCGGAGGAAGTCAATGAGCAAAATGCCCTTCCTGTCCCAAAACACGGTGCACATCACTTTCTGTACCGACAGCGTCTGTTTGAATTTCTTCTTGACCGGAGATCCACTATGCCGCAAATGCATTGACTGCTGCTTGGTTTCCGGGGTGAAGTGCGAAATCCACGTCTCATCGCCCGTGACGATCCTGTCGAGGAAATCATCGCCGTCATCATGGTACCGTTGCAGGAATGTCAGTGCTGCTCCTGAACGTTTCATTTTGTGTTCGGGTGTCAGGTTTTTCGGCACCCACCTGGCACACAATTTTTTGAACAGCAGGCGCTGCGTGACAATCTCATGCAACACGGATCGCGATATCTGCGGAAAAAGGCTACTCAACTCCGTAATCGTGAAGCTACGTTTGTCTACGATGCGCTGCCGCACCAGCTCAACCAGATCATCAGCGATGAGGGACGGACGCCCACTGCGCTCTTCATCATGGACACTTTGACGACCTTCCGAAAACTGCCGACACCAGCGACGCACCATCTGCTTACTCATAATGTTCGGCCCATAGACCTCACAGAGCTGACGATGAATGTCAATTGGCGCAATGCTTTGTGCATTCACGAACTTTATCACCGACCGAACCTCGCATGCGGCGGGAGAAGGAATACGAGCTTCCACTTCGGACCACTGCTGCCTCGCTACTGGCGCCGGGCGGGATCTGTCCGCCTGGCATATGATTGATACGTCTTAGCTCTGCTGCGCATGCGCAATTTATACGGCTCATTATGTTTATTTTCACGGAAAAACAATAGGGAAACTTACTTTCTGGATGCGCCTCGTACAACCTCACTTTGATATCGAAAATGAACATTTTATGGAAATTACAAACTGGACTTGCGTTTTCAAGGTTTGGGGTTTTATTTACAACACAAATTTTGTAGCACGAAATGCCAATCTTACACTCTACTTCCTCATCCTCCTGTACGTAAAATTTACGAAAATATGGAACTCAGAGACCCGAACATAATTAATACGAAATTAAATAAAGCAAACTTTTAAACAAATTATTAGTGTAATGTGATTTACAATTACAGAGAGTTCACACATATTTCATCAATTGCGAAACATCACCTAATATACCTGGCCGGCAACGAAATGAATTCGACATCCATCTTCTTAACGTAGAATGTCCAGGTAAAGGTATACCAACTGTATTTCTCAAATAAACGTAACATTTTTTTTGAAACGGCTCGAAGTGTCAACGCTTTGCTTATATCATCTTTAGTCCATAGGGATTTCGTTCTACCGTGTACTAAGTATTGTATTTGAGTGTCACTGAACACTTTCCCCAAGATATTCGTGAGTTTTCTTGTTACATTGTCGGTTAGGTTATGTTGAAGATTTTGAACTTGTTTAGTTTTTTTGGTTAAAGCAAGTTTCAAGAGCTTGTTCTTAAACTTTAACTTATTAATTTCTTTATGTAAACGTTTGTTGTTATTCTGTAAGCGATGAATAGTGTTTTCCAACAACGAAACATTGCTAGCAGTTTCTGTACCTACGTCTATTTATCTTTTTTTCGGCGACATAGTATTTAGCTTATTTAAGGAACGTTTCCTTATTTCACACCTTTCGTACCGTACATCTCCACAGTCTTTATCAGCACATACTAAAAATGATTCATGTTTTGAAGAGGAAGGTTCAGTAGAATTTGCTACACCACATTCTCTACTATTTTGCACTGAAGTAATGTGGTGTAATTTTAGTGATGGCACTGCAGTTGGCTTCAGTACTTTCTTTGTTGGCAAACACAGAAGTTCTGCTCTTAGATCTCGCACATAGTCTTCTTTACAAAAATGGGCACTGCACACTCTCGCATTTTTAATATTAATATTATGTTCTCGATCACAAGCACGAATCCACTGTTTACTTACACGATTATCAGCTGGAAATATATGATATTTTATATCACTTCCTTTAGTTTTTTGGTTATAATTCTCACAGCTTGTTACTGCACAATTAGGCATGATTATAGGTGGAATGAACAAAACAATCTTATTTCAAGAGAAATAATACAATAAAAATATATCGAATGTGACAAGATCAATAAAAACCTGCTGTTCCGATTTTTGTGTTGTGTCCGTGTTAGTAGCTAAATGTACCCCGCACCAAACTTACTGCACATAGCAACGAGCACTGTCAAACCCGATTCTCCCAGATGACGTAATGCATACGTACTTCACATAGCAACGAGCACCCCCTGGACTCATATATGTAAAATGTCCACCTTGGCAGTTTCAGACCACAATCATCTATTTCATTTTCATATACCACTGTGTATTGGTAATATAGCTTCACCTTTACTCGTATTACGGTCGATTTTTCGACCATCGAAAATAAGGTGCTACTCGTATTTTGGTCCATTTTTCGACCTTGCAGCTGGTTACAAAATTCCTGTTTTTTTATTATCTTGATACTTTTCTGTTAGGTCGGAAACACTTACCGTGGGTTAAACGAAGCTTTGGCACGTCATGTGGATGCACCCCCCCCCCCCCCCGACTCCAATTCTACGTATGGAAGATGGCGCGAATTTTAAATTCGTACACTTATTTGACAAAAAATGTTATAACTCGTAGACTATTTGACCAATCTACTTCGGGTCTTGAAGATAAAACATCAGGGCAGGCAACCGTGCAGAAATCAAAACGACAAAGCCAATAAGAAGAACTTTCAATGAAAAAAACATAAAAATGAGGAGTTTTCCCCCTCTTCCCCCGCTATTTTGAGAAAGAGACGCAAACTTTAGCCTTATTTTCAAAGAATGGTCCTTTCTGAACCGAATGAAAGTCATTTCATGTTCCGGGGTGCATTATATTATCGAATATGTGAAACAAACTCCCCATTTTTATGATTTTTTTCATTGCAAGTTGGGGGCCGCGGCCCGCCGAACCCCTCTTATTGGCTTTGGCGTTTTGATTTTTGCACGGTTGCATGCTCTGATGTTGTAGCTGCCAAACGAAAGTTACACGAAGTAGATTGGTCAAATAGTCTACGAGTTATAACATTTTGTGTCAAATAAGTGTATGAATTTAATATTCGCGCCAAACGCCTCGGCGAAACCGGGGTAACTTTTTGACGACCCCCTCGGCAGAGTAAAGGCTAAACTACATTTTAACATGGAAGTGATAACTGTTCACTTAAGTTTATAATTTCACTGCGTCTTTCACTTCACGAAATCAAAACATATTTAAGGACGCACTACCACAGACAAATTACGGTTATACGCCTATACTACTGGCTTTCTTGTGTATACAGCTCGCTTGGCCTGTTCGAGCGTTTTTCGCTGGAGCGAAGACGCTCTCAATTCCGTACGCTATCTAGCGTTTTCCGTGCGAACTATTTGGCGCTCGATCGAAATCCTCTCTCTCTGCAGCACCCTATTACCAGTGCAGATTTTGTCAGCAACTTGTTAGGCGCTTTGTTTCAATTCTTGTACCTTTTCATTGCGTAATACAAAGATAATGAACATGGTGATGGGCAGTTTGCCTGGTAATATTTATGGATGCCACTCTGCAATTAAATGGCGTTGCCTTGTGTTGACAACCAATGAAAAAACAATAAACTTGGAAATTCGTTTCTTGCAAGTACCGGTACGTACGAGCAGATAGCTTTATAACAAAATTCTTATTGTTCTTGGACGTTGACATTCCAGCGAAGTTAGATTTTGCTCCTATCTTTGGGGATCGAGCGTTCAAATACTTTTTTCCATCGCCCATTGCCCCTGCTTTATCAATCGCCAGTGTAGCAATCCAGTGGGAGTAAAACTTTCCCTTTTCCAAAATTCCCCATTCCTCATAAATTTTCCCTTCCTTACCTGAAATTGAGTTTGAACATGGAGTCACTTTTACACAAAGTTGTGCCCCTCCCCGATGGCAAGTGGTAGCGTCGTCGCCTTGTATTCAAGGGATCCCGGGTTCAATAACCCGGTGGAGGCACACACTGGTTCGGATCCCACTTTAAACTGTAGGTTCAGTCCCGATTAGCCTTACTGTGCATAAAGTGTACTTAAAATACCAACTCAAACAAAGAAACAATACACAAAATTGTATTTTATTCTGTGCACATGGCCGTATATAAGAGGAGGTTTAATGGGTCCAAACCCCTATTATTAATTTCATAAACATTTTGCATTGATTGAATAAGTGCTTCAACATTTGATCAACATAGTATTTCGGATCCCACTTTAAACAATAGGTTCAGTCCCGATTAACCTTTCTGTGCATAAAGTGGATTTAAAACAAACAAGCATAATGTTATGAGCAAATTTCCGATCAAGAAGGAAATGTTCCCAACATCCAGTAAAACTTACATGTATGTGGTAACACTGCCAGAATGGTTATTTTTTACTTCCTCCATTGAATTGATTCGTTTGTACGAGAGCTCCAAAGGAACAAGAGAGAGCAACAATATATTTTTCCTTAATCTATATTGGTCTGCTTTCAGAAACAGAGTGTATGCATTCACTTCCCCCAATCGAATCACGGAAAAAAGCAGAATGATAGCAGGCCAGTAGACGTCATTCAGGTACTTCTCTCTTTATCGTATCACTCAACAGAAAACTCAAAAACTACCGTTTTACGGTATGGCGGTGCCGCGAGTATCTTCCGAACCATGAAAAAAGCAACAACAGGGTGTCTACCAAAATAACAAATTCAAAATTCTTGACTTTTTCATTACTTTTTTTTTGACATTTCTTTAATTTCTCTTGACCTTTTTTGCCTTTTTCCGAACATTTATTTAATCGCTCCCTACTTAGGTATAGTTGAAAATTAAGAAAATATATATGTTTATTCAATGAGAAACCACTAGACCTGATGAAAACAAGCTGTACTTTAACATGAGATTTAGATTGCTTAATGCATGTAAAAATTAATGCTTCAGACTTCATCCTGAATGGGATATGGCCGCATTTCTTTATTTAATATTTTTACAAAATTTAATACAAACAAGAATGTAATTCTTAAAAAAACAAAGTGAATAAATCTTCAATAGAATTTTATATTTCAAAATATTCAATTTTATCAAATCCAAGTACAGGTATATAACAATGTACATTCACTATACCCTACTGCAAAAAATAGCAAAAATTCTTGACCACAAGCGGAATTCGTGAATTTTTCTTGACTTTCTTGACCTACCTGTTGATTTCTTGACTTTTTTGACTGGTAGATATCCTGAACAATAAAACCTTGTCGCCCACTTTGGGCGAGTTTCACACATGAAATAAATTCGGTATCATGGGATGGAACCGAAATTATTGCTGGTCTTCTAGGTAAACAAACGCGATCAAAATTGCAGGGGGCCAGATTTAAACGCAATGTTCAATGGTCAATGAAATGTATCTCAAATAGAAGCTCCCGCTTGTCACTTAATTCTCGGATAATGGATATTCGCTTTTTCTGCATATCAGCAATTGTCAAAACTGGATGTACAATAACGACCACTTCTGTAATAATGCTATTGAAATACTAAGATTAATACAACCCAGAAATGTCCGTAAGTGTACAAGGATTCAAAGAGTTGTTGACATGAAAGTGCTCGCTATGGATGTGACCAGTGGAGGCGATTGGGTTCCAAAACTGGGGATGGGGCAAGGTGCCAAAACTAAGGGAGCAAGACAGTATATTTCCCTTTGTAGATAAGATTTAGCATAGTGCGGGAGTAAAAGTAGCGAAAATTGGGGGGGGGCAACTGCCCCCCCTCGCCCCCATGATCACCGCCACTGGATGTGACAATACACCTTGCCGAACTCAATGAAGCGAACAATAGTTACCGAGTGTGCAGTGAAGATTTTATCTCGGTAACCATAGGCGCTTACTTAGGCGCAAGGCAATTTCTGTGCCCCCAAAATCCCTCAACAAGGATATACATTATAATGAAAAATTATTGTTGTCTATCTTGCCCCCCCCCCCCTCAATATTTATTTGAACTTGCTGCCTCTGTTATTAGCAACTCCCATTATTACGTATTACATTGTATGTTAGAGTACTCGTGCAAGTGGAATATATTAACGTGATTTAATTTTTTTATATCGAAGAGCTAATAACTCTTATTTCATAAGGGAAATAAAGGAAGCAATGCTCTTTTCTACAATGAACGTTATGTAAATTATAATGTTTCAGGAACAGTAAAATAATAGTGATAATTAGGGCTCGGATAGATATGCACTAAAAAAAGCAAAATATGCATGCAAATATGCACTAAAAATGTGTAAAATATGCACTTAAATATGCACTTTAAAAACCCGTCTAATTTGTAAATGCTGTATATTACAAACTATGAAAGATTACATGCCAGGCAATGAATATGCATTATTCTGAATGCTCATTTTCTAGAGATTTTTTTTTTCAATTAATATGGTTCTGTGTTAAATGAAACACAATATATTACAGATCAAGATCATGATTGCATTTGATAACAATATGATGTCTCAAATTTTCGAACTTGAAACTCCTTCTGTTTTGAGCTAGAATAGTCTTACATTCAGAAAACACACGTTCCACTTCGCAAGATACAAGTGGATTGTATTTTAGGGCAACAAAGTCAGACACATCAAGTTCCAGATCATCCACACGTTGTCCATTTGTATACCCACTGTTCTGTTTCAATACTGCATCCAATTTCTGTACATACACAGGATCTTCTGGGCGAAGTCCTCTTTAACGTCATCTATAATTTTGATGCCGCATTTCATACAATCCAGGAAAAAGGAAAGAAGAAAGAGAAATGATAAAGAAAAGAGAAGAGAAGCGAGGAGAAGAAAAATAAATACAGTATATGCTCGGTGTTGGTTATGGGTACAAGAATATGCACAACATCAACTTACGTATTTTCATACAAATATGCAACTGCATATGAAATATGCATTTTTAGTTAAAAATCCTTAAATATGCATTTGCATATGCAAAATGCATAATTATCCGAGCCCTAGTGATGATGATAAAACAAAATCTTAACAAGTAGAATGGTCGAGATAATTGTATATCTGGCATTTCAACTTTGGCCAAATAATATGTAACGATTGGTAAATTTTGGTAAATTTCTTTATTTTTAAATTACTTTTCGACAGCCCTCGCATAAATTATTTTCTAATCTAATCCTTTTGAATGTACATTTTATCGTTGTTAAAAATTGTAACGCAGTTTCTGCCAAGGGAAAGAGAACGCGAAGCAAGTTGAAGCTTGCATTATTTTTCTTCCTTAACAACAATGGGTTCTTTTTCGTTCGGCGCTGCGCGGGTTTGTAAATAAGTTTAGCTTGCATTGTGTTTTTCGATATGCCTTTTTGGAAGGGGTAATTGTTGGATGCTAAAAATAACTTTTCAGTTTGTCCAAATCTTTTGTTGGGGAATAGAATTGCGCAATCCCGCAAGTATAAATACCAGCCGTTTCGCTGGCAAAATAATGAGTATAGCAGTAGATTCCGGAATCGTTAGGTGATTAAATCGCTTGTCGAGGTCCAGGGCTGGGAGAACACAGGCGTTGTGAGGGGAGTGGCTGGTCAGCTCTCCCTTCTACAATGTCCTGAGTTTTCCGTAAGCCACCTTTCAGGATTTGTGCTGGTCAGCATGATCCTTAAAGGGGATTTAGCAAGCATATAAATAATTTGATTCATACATATTTAATCTTAATAATTTAAAATTTTGATTCATAAATTCTGTCGAAGTTTGCACTGGTCAGTGTGACTCCGATATAAATTCAAGATATACATCCTTCTCGTCTAGTTAATTTTTATTCTTAAATCATTCTGAATTCTCCTGGTCAGGAGGTTCATTTAAATAAATTTGTTTCTTTGATACTTAAATCCGAGAGCATACCTCTGGTCAGAGGGTGTCTTTTAAATCTGATAGCTTATATAGTTTCACGTCCATTTTTAAAGTCTGAGTGTCCGGAACGTTTATTGGTTTCTCTTATTTTGGTTTTATATTTGAAGTAATTTTGAAACATTTATAATAGGTGACCGGTCGAGTATTGGTTTTTATAGAAATGCATTTAATGTAAAGGTCTGTTGTTTTGCTTTTGCTATGTGAGTAGCCAAAAGGGTAGACATAGAGTCCCCTGTTATGTTATGGAATTCCACGTGTACATTTGTAATTTGTGGCCGAGAGATGGCTTTATATTGGGTAGAGAAAGGCTCCCCTTAATTTTGGTTATGAATGTTATTGGAGGTTGGCCCCGAAGAGGGTAGTATACCTCATGAGTTCTAAAGAACATAATGCAGATGTGAAAATATGACAGAAGCACGAATAGGAATTTACGTATAGATGTTTTTGTAAATTTTTCTTTGGTTTTGTGTAATTGGAATATTGTCGACCTTAGTTAATAATTAGTCACCGCTAATTGAAACCAAGTTAGTTCTGTGATGGGTATGATATTATATATATAAGAGAGAGCTCTCTGGATTGTATGTTTACTCGAAAGCAAGTTTGTCTATGTTACGGAAGTTATTTTTGAACAAAAATATAATTTTGGCATTGTAGTTTTCTCTTGATCGGAATATTGTATATTTTTCTTTCAACCTAAATGTTTGGATTTGTAAATAAAATTATAATCGTTAATTGGAATTTCCTTATACTAAGTTTGTCTCATAAGTATACATTAACTGGCATCCTTTGGGTTTGGTGAGGTGTCCCGCCATCACTGGTCAGTGAGGCGGAGGCTTTATCAATCCAAAAGGGCGTCAGATTCAATTATGCTGATTTCGCTCGCGACTCGCATGCGTATCCTCACTGGTCAGTGGGATGCGGGTGCGATCCCGAGGGAGGTTCAAGCATGAGAAGGTTACCTATTCTAGAGTTAGGGTTCTTGATTATGTAAGCATAAATTTAATTTTAATTATATTATTATTCAAAAGCAGACCTTTACCCGAACTTTGGGATGCGGGGTCTCATGCCCCGCAGGAACTGAGCGTAGTCGTGGCATTTATATATTTATAACAGAAAGATATTTGGTAGGCAGCGACGCCCGGTCTTTGTCTGTCGAGGGGACCGAGCCGGTGTGTCGTGTGCCTTGGCAACGGGCTGGACGGCCTTGTTTGTTGCAAGTGGAGCCCATAACGTGGGGCTAACCAGCTGTTTGTTACAAATATATCCCACTTTCCTTTGAGTTGCAGGCACATAGAGATGGTAGACTAGGAGGACTGAGGCCTAGGGCGCCATTCAATTTTTTTTAAATACAAGATCGGAGAAATTTTTGGCAGAGGTAAAGGGCGAAAGAAAACATACAAGGTGTTACTCAAGTAGTGACAGTTTAAAACGATATTATTTTTTTTCAAGTAGAGTTCAATAACTTTAAATTACATTTTTTTTACTGAGAATATATTGCACATTATATTATTTATTTTAATGATTAGTTTTAACTTTTTTCTATTCTTTTTCTTGTAAGCTTATATTCAGGAAATACACACTGAATGAATTATCTGTTTCACGAAGTAATAGAACGTTTTAAAATATGCTCTTCAACTTTTTTGTAAATAGAAATGCAAACTACAAATCTTTAAATATAACCCATATTATTTATAAATAGTTTTCTTTTTTTTAGGCTATCATTTCAAAATTTGAATGTAAGTATCACAAACCATGGCATAAGAAGAAAATATCGAAGGACGTACATTACATGTCGATGCTTGGTAGTGTGAAGCATGATGTGAAGTGTGTGCGTGTGTGGGAGGAGGGGGGAATATCTAGCTACAGGGCTGTTCAGTTGTCGAACAAGGTACCAAACGTAATAAATTTTCACTCCACTTCGAGCTGATGGAAGAATAACATCTTGTGTTCCCTCGCCAAGCAGGACACGTGGTGTTGCAATTGAGGTTCGTGGATTGAAGAGAAGAGAAGAGACTGCAGACTACTGCAACTTAACGGATATCCTTGACAGACGAAATGGCGTGCGGCATTGCTCTGACTAAGCAATTTGTCCACTAATGATCTTGCTGGAGGGATTGAATTCTCCTGTGTATGGTTAAATTGGCTTCTGCGAATTAAACACAGCGTTAACCACAAATGGCAACTTGTGTTACCCTTGCTTGTGGATAGTTTAGATGTTGTGAAACTAAGCGTGCTACCTACTAGGCCATTATTTAACTTCAAGGGTTGCCCAATTGAAAGTGAGACTCTTGTTTTTTTCTGTAATAATTTATTGGTTGGAATATATGAACATGCAGGAAGTAAAAGTGATCCATGAGTGACATATCCTCTACACATAGTCACCTTGTCTGTTCAAGCAAGTGTCCCAGCATGTCACAAGGGTATGGATACCCTGAGCGAAGAACGTCCGTGATTGACTGCGGAACAAATCTTCAACGGACGTCATGGACCTCAGCATCGGCGGCGAACCGGCGGCCCTTCATATTTCATTTAGTGGCTCGAAGATCTGGTAGTCGCAGGGCGAGAGATCGGGGCTGTAGAGAGGATGGTCGAGGACTTCCTAGCGGAAACGCCGCAGCAGATCACGACACACCTGTGCAACATGAGAGCGTGCGTTGTCGTGCAACAGAAGAACCCTGTCACGGTATTCAGTGACGTGTAAATCACTGTCCAATATTTTTCATTATGCATAATTAATCTTGATATTGCTTATGTAAGGCGTGATGTTTGGTTGTGTCATTTGAATAGTTCATAAGTATCTGTTGTGAAAATGAAATTCGAGCAAGACAACGAGAGTTGGGGGACGGTTGTGGGTCACGGCTATGATCGTCAACAAGGTTCATTCTTTACATTGCACCTTTACGAATATCGACCTTATGAAATATCTCCGTTTTCCGTCAGCGGATCTACACGATATATGGACCACCAAAGCGGCACGTTATACATGATATCTGGATTTAATTTCATTGAGATCAACTGAGTATCCACGACGTAAGGGCGAATTGGTTTGTAATAGGCGATTCATGGACCACCTACGAAACACCTAGACTGACGCCAGAGAGGCGAGGATTTAATCCTCCCGCACCTGCTTGAAGACAAGTCTTGACCGCGTTGAAACACTATAGGCCCAAGGTGAATGTACCCTCCTGGAAGACAAGCGAAGCTCGTCTTAACACCTTTCCAACTGTATTTTTTGAATCTGGCATAAAACTGCGGGACTCCGAATCTTGAACACAGTTTATCGCGAATCTCGTTGCTAGAGCACCTCTGTACTGGAGCTCCGTCTACAGTGGACTTAGTGTTTTTCGAGGACCATCAGCGTGTGGCTATCAGTGAGTCGCGATACGTGTACTTACATCAATCACTAGAGGACGTCGATGTGAAACGGTTGTTCGGTGAGACCATACGCAGTTACTTTGTTTTGTGAAAAGCGGACTATCAAAAACTATGGCCGGCTAGACGGATAAGAGAAGGATTGACGTCGGGTTCCCGAGGCCATAACGGCGCTGCCACTACCAGCCGACGCCAACACCATCGACGTACCATGCCATGGAAGCCAGCCAACGCCGACGACAAACTCCATCCACCACGACGCTACAGCCCTAACATCCAACACCAACTGTAAAGACGGAGAGACGCCCCGACGCCGAAGATAGAGGATTCCAAACCGACGCCGAGAGAGAAGATTCATTCCGGCGCCCGAGAGGATTCCATACCGACGTTGGAGAGATGCCTGCCAGAGGAAGCAGTGGACCGGTGATACGCCCGAGAACAACCGAGGAACATTAGTGCCAAGTATGATCGACGAACGCCCATCACCGCGGTTGCTAACCGAAGGAACATTTTTCGCCGCAATAAAACCAAGTGTGATTAACCCTTAACAGGAAGTATGTGTCTGACAGACACGCATGGTTTTTCTTTTCGTTGTGCTGGCAACCCTGGATGTTTCTGTGAAGCGAGCTCCTCAATACCTTCATAATTTTTTTTTCTTAGTTTGGTGGTGTGATTCATTGTTGTCTGTCGCCCTTGTGTGTTAGCTGATAAGAGCTTTTTTGTAACCTACCGTGTCTGAGAGGCACATACTTCCAATAACGTAAGTTTTTTTGCGTGTCCCTTGGACACATACTTCCAGTAGTGGAGTTTTCTTGCACACAAGTATTATTGATGTTGATGATTAGAACTTAGTTATAATGGAGGAAGGACCTTCTACATCTAGGAAAAGGAAACTAAGCGATGTAGCGAAAGTGGGTGAACCCAATTTTTGCGCCAAGGTTTCAAAAATATGGGAAGAAATGGAAGAAGACGGGCTAGAAGAGGAGATGGAAGATCTATTTTCTGATGATGATTCCGATGTGGACTCCATGTTCATTCTTGTGACATATGGTTCTTCCACTGATGATGAAGATTGTCGTAATATCGAAGCTAGTATTTCGTCTGTAAGTTGCAGGACAAATAAAGAGAATGACGTTCCAGCTTTCTTTCAAGGTAAGGAAGGATATTCTTGGGAATCTAAAGAACGAACAAAGACTAGACGTGTTCCTCGTCAAAATATAATACGAAGAATTCCAAGCTTGACAAAGATTGTTAGAAATTTAGGTGAAAATTCTCAAATGGAAGATATTTGGTCTCTAATTTTTGATGACGACATTATTGATCATATTCTGTTGTGGACAAATGTAAAATTAGAGAAAACAAGAATTAAAGTCAAAGAGCTTCAAAAGAGCAATTACAGACCAACTCATAAGTGTGAAATAAAGGCACTTTTAGCTCTTTTTATGCTTACATCAATTTGTAAGTCTGGACATGAGGATATGGTTTTCCTATTTTCTACTGATTCTATGGTTAGACCCATATTTAGATCAGCTATGTCAGTGAAGCGTTTCTAAATTTTGTTACTCTGCCTCTGATTTGACGACTCTGAAACAAGAGAAACACGGAAGGAGACAAACAAAGTTGCATTTTCATAAAAAAAGAAAAGTTTTTCTCAATAATAGTTATTTTTTCTTACGTAGCACTTGCGTTGTGTATGTATTTTGAAATAAATTTTATAATATTAGATTATAAGAATAAATCTATGTAATACTTTGCAAGGAAACAAAAGTTTCGGCGTTCCGTGTCTGTCAGACACATACTTCCAATTATGTAATAAAAAATCATACTTCCTGTTAAGGGTTAACCATACCAGGGAAAGATGAAACATCCGACGACGTAGCGGTATAGTATTCTTCTGTCGATTCACATCCACGTGCGAATGTATTGTTTTTCTGTCAACGCCCTACCACAAAGACCAAAATCGTATTGATTTGCGATTCTCAGCGTGACTCAGGTTTCGAAACCTAACTTGCGTGTCTTGCATTTGAGTAATTGTTATAAAATAGGTCGTTTCATGTTTAGCCATAATCCTTTAATTGTCTGCATTTAAAGATAAAGCTCTTTTATTACGTTAATTTTCATGTAAAGTGTGCTCCATTGTAGCGTAACTAACCGCCCAGTCGTTTCAATAACTTATCGAAGGTCGACTGTTTAGTCTTTTATTTGTTGAATATGTATGTTAAATTGCTCAGGTCGTGCAAGTGAGGTATTCTCTATTGTATAGTGATATTGTAATTTTTGTTCGCGCCGATGGTTAATTGAAGTATTCCGGCAGCTGGAGCCTACTTAAGTATTGGATCAATCTGTAGGTGTAATTGATTTCAAAGGACGAGAGAGGCTTGTTGTAATACCCCCGTCCGAGAAATTTGGTAAATGTCATACTTGCGGTATAGATGCGTATGTTCATGTGAACAAAAGGTTCAACCACGCCGACCTATCATCCTGTTTTTCGAGGACTGGCGCGTATTGATCGTACTGAGCACATAAGCAAAGATTAACGACCTAATTCATTGTCATGTTAAACAAAAGAAAGAGTACGTTGATGGAATACGAACCTTTACGTGTATTTTTCATGTTGAGATACCCCAAGAGAATGAATGAGCGAGTGAATGAAAGAATGAGTCAGAGGGACCTGTATTATGTTTGTTGTGTAAATAATTTTTGATTCCAATACATATATTTTTACCGTTTTCACGACTTGTCATTTATGTTTACAGGTACCAGCTGTATCAAGTACAAAGCTATATTTGTTTTTATTATTGTAGCCGACAGGTGGCAGGTAAAATTAAAGTGTTATATATCAAGGTATTGCATACTCGTCTCCCGCATTAAAAGGCAACCGTTACCATTCAAGACACGAACTCAGCCTGGATCGTTTGCTATTGCACAATCGGCATTTTTGCTATTTGTGACGGTGGTGTTAACCCTATTGGACAACATGCCAGGTCGCTTACTCTTAAGGGCAGATTTAAGTTTGTTTAGGGTAGTGCAGTATGTGGTTGAGTTGACAGTCCCACCAGCGTCAATGACAATGTTTCTCCAATCTCTCGGGTGGTGATTCGGCAATTCTCCCTTACGGTTTCAATTTGTCTACGGCTGCAATTGATTCCTCGGTGATGGCTAAGTGTGCTTGACCTATTCTAGGCATGTCCTCAGTGCGCACACGTCCGTCACGAAATCCACCATCTGAACACTGTGCTGCGCGACACATACGCATTCCCTTACACATTCTTCATACGACGATAAATTTCGGCTCCACTAACACATTCTGCCTTCAAAAATTGAATAACTGCTCGCTGACACAAAGCTCTTCGTAGTTAAGATACGACGCTACGACAAAAGTCTTAGTATCATTTGGGCAAACCTTATGGATAGCGCCAATGCAGCTCTAGACACTTATAAAGGATATATTGTTCATTTTTATATTATCGGCGAACAATACATTGTAAAACAAATCCTTTCAGTTACGTAATAACTGCGTTAAATCAACTTCACAGTAGGTTCATCTGTAAGTCCATCCAACGTATATATAAGTAATTTACGATGTGTTGTCGAATTGTTTGAAAAAAGTCCATTGTTATCATGAGGGACGCAGTTTGATACTGAAAAAAAAAGTGCTCCCCTGTGCTTTGAACGACGACATGAAGGCGTTTAGGGTTTGTGAGGTCAGAGCCCCACACTTTCTTGATCATGGCCGAAAGTGGGGGTGATGTGGTCAGCACCACGCCCCTGGCCGCCATCTTGCACTTTTAGCTAACCACGATGATGAGTGTGAATGCCAATAAGAAGAAACTGATGAAAGGACAATCACAAACACCATGAACCCAACAACACAAGCACCACTGAAGATTATACTGGCTGAGAGTCCAAACGTCAAAACCTCGTTATTCTGCAACAGGGAAGAGAGGTTGCAATTGGGGTGCCCTTCCGCAAGTGACACTCCTTACACCCTGCAGGTATTATAGAGAGTGTCACCTAAATTGTAATTAATTGAGGAGCGAGGTCGAGCATAACGGAAGAGATGGGGAGAAAGCGAGTGGGTGGAGAAAAGCAGTGCAAAAAGGGCTGGTAGCTGCACTCACTTCCCCTCTCACGAGTTCACTGGTCGAGCCCTTTCTAGTTACTACACTCTGTCCCGGGAATCTCTGGAGAAAGTGAACGAAAACAAATGATTGCGCAAGTAGTGCTCGAGCAATGGACTCGCGAGAGAGGAAGTGAAACATTTGCAGCAGCGCGCACTGCTTTCCTCCACCCAGTCGCTTTCTCCCCTTCTCTTCCGTTATCCACGGCTTTGCTCTTCAGATTCCAGAGACAGAATACTATACTTGCACAAAGACTCATTTTCATTCGCTCCCTCCAGAGATTCCCGGGACGGAGTGTGGATTCGTGTATAGTGTTTGCATATGAACTAACGAATGTTGTACAGGGTGTTTCAGTAAAAACGCCGTGATTTTGAAGTACAACAACATTTTTTAATGATACCCATTGTAAGATAAATTTACATGGTCTGATAAATCAAAGACTAAAATTTAATGTAAGACATGTTCAAAGTATCCACCCTGACGATTGTACACTTCCCTGACCCTGATGCCCATGTTATCAAAAACCTTACCAAGGGTTACGTGACTAACTGCTGCAGTACAATTCTCAATGTTTGCCCTCAATTAATTTATAGATCGGGCTTTAAGCTTTAATGCCTCCTGCTTGAGGTAACCCCATAAAAAATCACAAGGGTTAATGTCTGGGCTGCATGGAGGCCACTGTAACCCTGTTACATAAAACAATGGATAGCGATTGGAGATCACACGATTGGTTAATTTTGTGTGAAGGAAAGTAAGGACAGTTTCTGTTGTATGCGGTTTAGCTCCATCCTGCTGTAACCATTGCCGACGAAGTGGACACCTTTTACGACGAAGACCAGGATAGAAGTAATGCTCAAGCATTTGCAAGTAATTTTCAGATGTGACATAGCCATCAATGAAGAAAGGTCCAATTATGCCATGTTTTGAAATAGCACACCAAACCAAAACCTTTTCCGGATGCAAAGGTGAGTCTACCATTTCATGCGGATTTTCTGTTGCCCAAAACCTTACATTTTGTTTGTTTACTTTACCTGACAGATGAAAGTACGCTTCGTCTGTACACCACAAGTTAACAATAATGTCAGGGTCATTAGCAATTAACGCACTGAACTGATTTGCAAAATGCAAACGCCTTCTTTTTCCAATGACTGTTAATTTTGGAAGCATCTGCATTTTGTAGGGGAACATTTGCAAGTCTTTTCGCAGAATACGCCAACATGATGTTAGGAATATTGCGTTTTCTGCTGACAAACGTCGCAAAGATTTTTTGTCGGGCTATTCACAACAGATTCTCGCACTACGGCAATATGGTGTTCTGTACGCACAGTTGGTCTGCATCCCCCAGTAGTGTGTTTGGTACTATTATTAGCACAAAATCATACAAATGAAAGAGCCATATGCCCGATTTGGCTACACTTAAAACTATGCCAAGATGCCCATATGCCCCAATTGTTCAAGTGTGATATGCTCTTAATCCCAAGAATTCTGAATCCTAGTGTACAAATGAAGAACCCTCAACAGACAGATTTGGCTACACTTAAAACTATGTCAAGTACCCATATGATTCTATTGCTTACAGTGTGCTACTCTGTCAAAATCCCAAGAATCCTGAATTCTAGTGTACAAATGAAGAAGCCTCAACAGATTGATTTGCCCATGTGTGCAAAGGCTGAATCTGTGAGATTGTTGTCCATAAGCTTGTCAAAAATATGCCCCTCTTGATATTATTATAGCTACACTTAAAACTAAGCCAAAAATGCTCATATCCTCATGCTCTAACAACTTACAGATCTAATACAATACAGGATTACTTGGACAAAGGCAGGCTGCAAATTGAACTGTTACGTGCTTTCTTTCTAATCTTTGATCAGTTTTATTGCCCGGGGCAGTAATTACTTAGCTCAGAAATGTATCAATTTTCCCGATCGAAACTGTCTGACAGACTAATACATTTCTGAGTTAAGTAATTGCTTGCCCCGGGCAATAAATTATGCACGCTTAGGGGCTTTCATATTCCATTATTGTTGGCACGCATGGGGGGGGGGAATCTACACAGAAAAATAGGCTAAAAGGGGCATTATTGATATGGCATTGACTCCAATTCACTGAAAGGGCATAAAACTTCCATTAATATTTCTGTGTAATAGGGGGAAAATTCTTAGTAAAAGAACATTACCCTCTTCATGCAAACCTGACTCCAATCCAAAATGCTTTGCTCTGAAATAATATATACACAAGTAAGAATTTCAGAATATTCACTGCACAGTTAAAATCCAATTTTGACTGTATTAGCTGATATCCAGCTCATAGCTCCTGGGCTCTGATACTCAGTAGAATGTGGGCATAGCCCCATAGCTTATATGCCTTGTAATCAAAGGCTCCTGGGTTTGATGCCTCCCCATGGAGAAGTGCTAGTCTTGCTGCCTTGTAATCAAGAGGCTCCGGGTCTGAAACCTGGTAAAGTGTATAAGCCTTCCTCATGGCAAAGTGTTGGTATTATATGCCTTGTAATCAAAGGCTCCTGGGTTTGAGGCCTCCCCATGGAGAAGTGCTAGTCTTGCTGCCTTGTAATCAAGGGCTCCGGGTTTGATACCTGGTAAAATGTGTGATTGAAATACATGTGGCAGAATAATATCCCCACACGTGAGACTTTGAGAATCTTCACTGCTAGCTGATATCCAGCTGATAGCTTCCAGGTTTGATACCTGGTAAAGTGTGTTATACAACAGCATAATAGAGCAAAATTATTTTATATTGGGGATCACCAGAGCCTAGTTACTGCTGTTGTCTGGGTATAAAAGCACCAGCTCAGCCACTAACTGCTGTTATAATTGTTTTGGCATATTTTCCATAGTTCTGTTGTTTTTTTTTGGACCAAGAAATTTTATATAAACAAACAATAAAAATGCCAAACTTGAAATATTGCAATCAATGCAATAAAAATGTATCTAGTTCTAATTGGCCTAGGCACCGGCATAATTGTGATCCTAAGAAATGCAGAAAGCCTACAAAAATATGCCCAAGATGCCATAAAATATTAAGCAAAGCATATTACAATAGGCATAAGTGTACTTGTTATGTACAGTCATCAACATTGCTCTCACAGCCATCTACATCTGGTCTGAAAAGGAAGCATGAAACACCTGTTAATGCTAGAGCAGCAAAGCAGCCACGCTATGCACCACCTATCCATAGCAGTTTTAATGGCCAACTTAGGGATCACTGTTTTGAATCAGAGCCAAGATGTGACATTAAGAATTTTTTGAACAGTATAAATCCTGATGTGCAGGCAATTCTAAATGCACAAAATGGCTCTTATAAGCTGTCCCTCAAATTGTTTACACAATATAAGAAGCCAAATGGCACAAAATTTACACAGCCCCACATAACAGAAACTGTAGCTGTATATTCAAATGCAAATTTAGAAAATTAAAAAAGTGTGGCCGCGGTGGCTCAGTCGGTAACGCGTCTGACTACCATCCTAAAGGTCCCGGGTTCGATCCCCGGCCGGTTCAAATCCGGGAACTTTTCTAATGGTGGAAGCGGCCCCGGCGCCTACCCAGCGTGGAATAACATGGGTACCTGGGGGAAACCCTGGGGGTAAAGGCGGTCAGGGGCGTGATGCTGATCACATCACCCCCACTCTCGACCGGATCAAGAAAGTGTGGAGCGTTACCCCCACACCCCCTATACGCCTTCATGGCGTGGTGCTAAGCACAGGGGAACACTTTACTTCTTTTTTTTTTTAATTTTGACAAAATAATAAGCAGTTTCATAGAGCAATTGAATATTAAACAGGATGGAGCCTATGTGGATCTCCACACAAGTTATATATTAATATTTCTGAATTCAGCCCATTACAAGGATCTACATATCTGCCATTACCTGCCAATATCAAAAACAAAAAAGCCGTGGTTAACATAAAAAATAATGATGAGAAATGTTTTCTGTGGTGTATTTTGCTGCTTTGTATCCAGTTTTAAGGCATCCTCAGAGAATAACTTATTATAAACAATATGAACACAATTTTGATGAAGCAATGGAGGGCTTAGAATATCCAATGTCAGTTCAGAATATTGATAAATTTGAAAAAAAGGCCAGGGATATCAATGGTAAACAATTATCTATTAATGTTTTTATTTGTTCTACTGGCCGTGGCAATTGCTTGATAGCACCTCCCAGAATCAGTACACTTGATGATGATTCTGCTGTCCCGATTGATCTGCTCTTAATTGAAGGGGATGACACACACCATTACACTCTGATACACAGTCTTGAAGCTTTAGTCAGAAAAGAACAAGGCAAATCCAATACAATATTCAAGTTGTGCAGAAGATGTTTGACTGTATTTGATGGTAGAAAAATGGTGAATGGTGTTGGTAAAGAGAATGCAGAAATTGCTAAAAACAAGTTAATTGAACATTTAAAATACTGCGGCAACCATAAACCTGTTCATATGCTTATGCCTAGGCCAAATGAAAATGCCAAATTCAAAAAATTTGAAGCCTTGTTGGAACTTCTTCTTCTTATAAGGCGCTACAGCTCTTTATGGGCTTTGGCCTGCTCAATTACATCCTTCCATTCTTCTCTACTCAACACACATTTCTTCCAGTTCTGTGTCTTCAGTTTTCTTATGTCATTTCTGACATCGTCTATCCATCTGGTTTTGGGCCTTCCTTGTGATCTTGTAGCAATAGGTCTCCAATTGTAAATTTGTTTCACAATTCTTTCTTCGGGCATTCTTTCAATATGACCCAACCAGCTCAATCTTTGTGTTTTGATAAATCTTCTTATATTCTTACTCTTTATTAATGTTTCAAGCTCTTCGTTTGTTTTTATTCGCCATATATTATTAGATTGTCTCGTTGGGCCATATATTTTCCTTAATATCTTTCTTTCAAATATCATTAGTTTTCGAATTATATCTTCTTTCAGCACCCAGGTTTCACAGCCATATGTAACCACAGGTCTTATTATGGATTTATACAGCTTTAATTTTATTTTTCTGGAAACTAGTTTGGATTGGAATATCCTCTTATTCGCATAAAATGCTCTGTTTCCAGCTGCAATCCTTTTTTTAATTTCTTCTTCGATTTCATTGATTCCATTTACTATTGACCCGAGATATTTAAATGACTGTACCTGCTCTATGTGCATTGTATCTATATCCTCTTTTTGTTGTTGGATTTTTCTTCTTGTACATCTCATATACTTTGTCTTTTTTTCGTTCACTATTAGTCCATATTTCATTCATGGTGATGCCAATGCCAAGTGAAAATGCAGAATTCAAAAAGTTTGAAGCCTTGTTGGAACACCCAGCATATATAGTCTGTGATTTTGAATCAAATCTCAAACCCCTTGCATTCTGCAGCCCAGATCCTGATGAATCTTCAATTACATCATACCAGCTACATGAACCTTCTAGTTTTTATTATGTTGTTGTACAGGATGGTGTTGTTAGTGAAGAATATTTATACATGGGATCAAATGCCATCAAAGAATTTGCACATAGAATAAAAAATGAGTGCCATGACATAGCATCTAATGTCTTATTAAAATCAAAACCTATGTTGCCTTTAACAAAGGATCAGATTGAAGATTTCAACAATGCAGAAAAATGCCCGGTATGTGATTCTGAATTTTCAGATACAAATATCAAGATGAAACACCATTCTCATACAGATGGTAAATTCTTAATGGCTCTGTGTAATAGTTGTAATATTAAGATCCAGAGACCAAAATTTGTCCCTATATTTTGACATGGTGCATCCAATTATGATTTTCATCATCTGATCAGGTACGAGGGGTTTGACAAGCAGAATTTAAATATTTTAGCAGAAAATAATGAGAAATATATTGCTATTAGCAAGATAATTAAAGTTAATGGTGTTCCCATTCACTTAAGATTTCTTGATTCCTACAGAATTCTGTCCGCTAGCCTGGCTACACTGGCCAGTCAATTATCTGATGATCAATTCAAAATCACATGTGCTTTGTTTCCAAATCAGGACCTGAAATTAATTAGGCGGAAGGGTGTATACCCATATGACTATGTTACAGATTTTTCTAAATTTGATGAGTGTCCTCTGCCACCACAACAAGAGTTCTACAGCAAACTCAGAGCATCTGGAATCACTGATGATGATTATCACCATGCCCAGTTGATGTGGAACAATTTAAAATGCCAGACATTTGGTGATTATCACAAGGCATATTTAAAACTTGATGTCACTCTCTTATCTGATATACTTCAGGCATTTAGAAAATCTTCCATGGAAAATTATAAGCTGGATCCAATGTATTTCTACATTGCACCAGGCCTAGCATGGTCTGCAATGTTTTTAAACACTAAAATGCAATTGGATCTAATCCAAGATCAAGATATGTATCTGTTTATGGAGCAATGTATAAGAGGGGTCATGGTGCAATGTTCTCAGAGATATGCCAGAGCAAATAACAAGTATATTCTCAATTATGATCCAGCACTGTCATTAAATTATATACTGTATGTAGATGCCAACAGCCTGTATGGTTATGCTATGATGGATAAATTGCCATATGCAGGGCTTGAGTGGGTTAAAGATTTCAATATTGAAGATCTTCAGGACAATTCTGACAATTCCTGATGATTTACACAACACATTTTCTGATCTGCCCCCAATTCCTGAGGTTAAGTGTTCACCTGGCTCTAAACAGAAGAAGCTAATGATGACTCTAGAGCCAAAACAGGATTATGTCATATATTACAAAAACCTCCAGTTCCTAATGAATCATGGTGTTCAAGTGACCAAAGTTGGCAAAGTTTTGAGGTTCAGGCACTCAAGATGGTTGAAGCCATATATTGATACAAACACAGAGCTTCGAACATCTGCAATGAGCCAATTTGATAAAACTTTGTTTAAATTGATGGTAAATTCAGTGTATGGCAAAACTATAGAAAATGTCAGAAAACATACTGATGTTAAATTAATTACTGACCCCAGCCTGAGCAAAAAATTGATAGCAAAGCTTAATTTCAATTATAGAAGAATATATGATGAAAATATGGCACTTTTTAATATGAAAAAAACAAAGATTAAGTTTGATAAGCCTATTTATGTAGGGGCTGTGATATTGGAATTGGCCAAATTACACATGTTAAAATTGTATTATGATGTGCTGAAGCCTTTTTATGGTGATTGTGTAAAACTGATGTACATGGACACAGATAGCTTTATTCTTGATATTCAGACAGAAGATGTTTATCAAGATATGTCACAGCCTGCATTGCTTAAATATTTTAATACCAGTGAACATGCAAAGATTCAACCCCACAACAAAAAGGTGCCTGGCAAGTTAAAAGATGAAACACTTGGCGATGTTATTGTGGCATTTGCTGGGTTAAGGGCCAAGATGTACAGCTTTGAAACATGTAGTGGTGCTGTTGCCAAAAAGGCCAAGGGCATTGGCAGAGTAACTGTTGACAAAGAGCTTGAATTTGAAGATTATGAAGATTGTCTCAAAACCCAGAGTTTAATCATAACATCAGAATGCAGAATTCAGAGTGTGGATCACTTGTTGACTACAAATGTTGTAAGAAAAGTGGCTCTGGACCCACATGATGATAAGAGATGTATTTTGTCATGTGGCATACATACTCTACCATGGGGTCATTGTGATTTGAAAAGTGGCAAACAATGCCCAATTACAGAGCATGATTTGAAATAAATAAACATGCCAATGAACTTATTTGGGTTCAAAAAACAGGCTATTATGGACCTGCCAACACCAGCACCCTCTCCTGATATACAATCTATAATATCTAAACTAAGTGATTTGTTAATTATTCATCTGAACAGCATACTTACAGATGTTGATGATAAAACAGGTAAAACATTATATATATTTAATAATAATTTAAATCATTACCAATTACCTGTAGGTGGTCAATTACAGTTTATTACAACTCCCGATGGTAATGTCGAGATTTCAGTAGGGAGAAATATTTATAGAATTAAGCACTCAAACATGATTTCTGGCACTGTATATACTGTTTCTGCTGGTGACTGCTTATATATTGAGGTCCCGGGATCCTATGACAAGCTTATACCTTTTTATATAGAATTAAGAATTAGATATCCAATAATAAATAACCACTAAAACAAAATGCCTAATGATATATTTGGCCATACAAGACATGAAGATCACAGTGATGAGATTCTGATGCTTGATGTCAGAGTCAAAAAATTAAGAAGTGATTTACAAGCTTTACAAACCACACTCAATGCCAGTCTTCAACTAGAAATTACAAATTTACAATCACAATGCATGGACCCTCTTCTTGAAATTGATTCAGTACTCAAATTGCTGCTTCAGAAATATACTGACTTGGCAACATTGGATAATTTTCAAAGTTTAGAGGAGGCTGTAGCAGCTCTTCAAGCCAAATTTAAGACCCAGGCCACCAACTCTGAGCAATTGAAACAACAATTGGAAGAACAGATTAATAATGTCCAGACACAGCTCCAAACAATTGTCAAAAGCATAAAGTCACAAGAAGATTTTGATCTAGTGATTTCCACTCTAAAGGAACAGATTCAATCACTACAGATACCTAATCTGGACCCTCTGAACAATGCCATAGCCGAGGTTAAAGAAAAAATTGAGACACTTGAAAATTTTATGAACAACTTGCCATCTTCTGATGCTTTGAGTGCTATAACTCGTAGTGTTGCCAACATCAAGCTGCAACTTGAAACATGAAGATTTTGGAAAAATTCAGAGTACCATAACTCATCTTGAAGGCTCAATAGCAGCAGTGCAAAGTGATCTGACAAATGTACAAGAATCTCTAGAATCCCGCCTGCCTGGTATTGTAGACACTCTTGTCAGTGTCCAGCAACAGATCACAAAACTTGAAAACCTCAACACTGAATCTGAGCTATCTCATTTTCATCACTTGATTGATGATATCCAAACAAAACTTGAAATTTTACAACAATCAACAACTACTCAGGCAGACATAACCCTGCTTCAAGATGCTATGCAAAGTGTGGCTGAAGCTTCTGAATTAAATAATGTAAAATTGGCACTTGAATCTTTGCAGAATACTGCATCAAATCTGCCTACATCACAGGAACTTAAAAATATTAAGAGAGCTGTGAACTAATCAACATATTAATGAACTGCATGCTCTGTTTGAGGATATCAGAAGACAAGTCCATGATCTTACTGCTCAAAATTCAAAATTGGCAGTTGTTGAAAATTGCAGCAAATTGTAGCTAATATCAAGCAACAGCAAGGAAGCATGGAATCCAACCAAGCAAATGTTCTGTCTGTTTTTGCCACCCAGCTACAAGAAATTGTGCAACAATACAAGAAACTTGTTGTGGACATAAAGATCAAGCCAGGCCATGATAATGTTGTTAGGACTATCAATGAGCACCTTGAATCTGTAACAAGTAGATTGCTTACAGCAGAAAAAGAAATAACTGGCATAATCGAGAATCCTAAACATACAGTAATTCTTGAATTGTACAGTATCCCCAACAAAGAATATGATTCACCATTTACACCAGGTGGCAAAATATATATGCTGTCCCCTGCACAATTTTATTACCAGTTTTTTGTTGGGGGCACACTTAGACCAATCAAGATCAAATATTGGCTACAACCACAGGCACACCACTACCCTACCTTATCAATAACAAATGCTGATAACAAAGCAAAAATCACCAGTGTAGAGTTAGAGGATTTTACAGACCCCAATACATTAGAGACATCTTCTGCTGAAGATGATGGCTCTCTGGAATTTAATATACAAATAGGAGACAAACTGTATTTAGAAAATCCTGTAGTATCAGCTACTGAACACCCTATAGTTGCAATATTCTTGTTTACATACTATGTCTAGACAAATTATTGTTGATGAATTACACAGACAAGCCAGACATAATTAAAAGAGACTGCCAGTGGTTACAAAAGGCATAGATGATTTATGGCAGTGTGACTTGGTTGAGATGGCAAGTGGACAGCTGAGAAACTTAGACAAGATCAACAAGGGCTACAAGTATCTACTCACTGTCATAGATACATTTTCAAAATTTGCCTGGGCTGTGCCACTCAAATCCAAGACTGGAAAATGTGTTACAGAAGCCTTCAGGACAATCATCAATCAGAGTGGAAGATCACCGCGCTATTTGCAAACAAATAATGGCAAAGAATTCTATAATTCAGTGTTCCAACAATTTATTAAAAGCCGGTCAATACAACATTACTCAAGTTACAGTGATCTCAAGGCCTCTATTGTAGAAAGATTCAACAAAACCCTAAAAAATCATATGTATAAACAATTCACACTTCAAGGTAATTATAAATGGCTCAGTATTCTACCAGAACTTCTACATAAATATAACAACTCGGTCCATTCCACAATCAACATGAAGCCCTCTGAGGTAACTTCATCTGATGAGCAAAAATTGATCAGTACTGTTTATTACCCTAGATACCAGCCAACAACAAAAAAAGCCAAATACAAGATAGGTGATCAAGTAAGAATCAGCAAATATAAGCACTTATTCAAAAGAGGCTTTACCAGAAACTGGAGCACTGAATTATTTACAGTGGTTCAAGTTAAACCTGGGACCCGATACACATATATAATAAAAGACCACCGAGGAGAAATTCTCAAAGGCAGGTTTTATGAAGAAGAACTCAGCAAAACTAAGCAGCCTGACACATATCTCATAGAAAAAATCATCCGCAGAAAAGGCAACAAGATACTTGTCAAATGGCTAGGACTTCCAGAACACAGCTGGATCGAGGCAGACAAAGTGATACTATGAACACCTGGGATGTTAAAAAGAGACTGCCAGAGCCTGAACAGAAGATTAAGAGAAATGGCAAGCTGCTGCCTGATAATATTAGATGTCTTATTGTTGGGCCATCGGCTTGTGGTAAAACTACGCTAATGATTGATAATTTTTATTGGCACCCAACTGGTTAGATTGGAAAAACAGGCACTTGTATGTCTTCTCTAAGAGCTTGGAACAATTAAAATATCAGCAGCTGATGAAGCTATATGATGGATTGGATATAGCCACTTTTGAATCAGATGTTAAGCCACTCCATGAATGTCTTGATAACTCTGTTGTTGTGTTTGATGACATTATACTGGATAATCAAAACAAGGTTAGAAATTTTTTTACACAGGGGCGGCACAAAAACATAGATTGCTTCTACCTGGCACAGACTTTTTCTAAAATACCGAAGCAGCTGATCCGAGACAACAGCAATTTTATATGTGTGTTTCATCAAGATCATACCAACCTCAAACACATACATGATGAATATGTAGGTGGGGACTTGAGCTACAATGATTTTTCTAAGTTTTGCAGTAGGTGCTGGAACCAGGACAGCTATGGGTTTGTCACAATTGATATGACAAGGAAACCCAATAGTGGCAAATACAGAAATAAAATCAACAATTTTCTAGACATTGAAACATATATAAATAACCATGAAAGGGCCAATTATTGATGATCTTAAATTAAGAGATTATCTTGTAAAAAGATTTAAGGGATGGAAATCAGAGAACCGAGGAATCTATGAACAACACAAGAAAACAGAACAACCTATTATTGATGCTATTAGTGAATTAGGTAAAAATATCAAAACTGTTACAGAGCAAAATCAAAATTTGATCACAGAGCTTGTACCTGTAGCTGCTAGCAACATATTAGATTATCCAATCACCCCACTTTCAAGTATTCATACACCTAGTCCTGTTGCTCCTTGAAGAATTGAAGCTATTCAGGATCCTATTGAATTGGGTCTTCTTGCTCAAAAATATTTAAGCACACCTAAAGACAACAAATATGAGGTTTTTGGTTTATATGCTGACACAGAGCGTGATGGTAGCATCATACATAGAATTGGCAATTTTAGAGTAACATTTATGGGAGATGATCTAATTGTATATTCAGAATCTCATCTTGGAGAAAGAGGTGGTTTTGTTAAGTATCCTGGAACACCTGGATTGTGGGAACTGATGACTAGGAAAAGGCCTGGCAGCTATACAGATCAAGATTATGAGCATTACAAAGAAATATTAATAAAATCAGATGCTCTATACCAGAACAATGATCCCACACAAAAAAGAGTCAAGTCTAGCAGTGGAGCAAAATACAACAACTTAATCAAGCCCATATGGTCACAGATCAAGACAGGTAGTGGAATCAAACAATACAACACCCTGCCTAAAGAATTTGTGTGGGTTGATGATGTCAGGAAACTTGTAGATAGGTTATTGGTGATAGCTGGGGAGGAAAATGCTGGCAACCACAATTTTTTACAATGAAAATGTTGGAATTATGGACATGATAAGCACCAAATTGTCTAATTTTATAGTGAATGACACTAAGGGGATTGGAAATCTTATAAAAATTATTAATACTCTACCACCTAAATTTTGGAATATCTCTGAGGGTCGGGGGCTGGTTAATGACATCATAAACAAGCTGCCATTTGAACTACACATTCCAGGCTATCAGTATTGTGGTCCCGGTACAAAATTGGACCATAGATTAAACAGAGGTGATCCTGGTGTTAATCCCCTAGATGCTGCTTGTAGAGACCATGACATAGCATACAACACACATTCTGATCTTGATAGGCGACATGTTGCAGACAAGAAATTAGAAGAGGCTGCATTTGGTAGATTTGTAAGCAAGATGCTTCTTTAAGTGAAAGAATAGCAGCATTGGGGACCACCATAGCTATGAACACCAAACAAAAACTGGGGTGGGGGTTGTGAATATGTATATAATAAACCTAGGATGAAGGCCAAGGGTGTTATGTATCAGATACCTTACGCAGGTCTTAAATCTCTTAAAACTATTGATAGTCTTTTAACCAAAAAGCAGCGCAAGAAAAAAAATTCTTGTCTTGCCAAGGGCCATGGTATGAAATTGTTGCTTAGTACCCCTCAATTAAAAAAATTACAGCAATCTAGAAAAAAATCACATGTGGGTGGATTTATATTTACTATCCCGGCCATCTTAACAGCTTTGGGGGCTGTTGGGAGCTTGGCTGGGGGATCAGCTGCTATAGCAAAAACAGTAATAGATGCCCAGAAGAATAAGGCAGAATTAGATGAATTGAAGCGCCATAATCTGGCCATGGAAAAACAAGGCAAAGGTGTTAAGAGAGCCATGAAGAAGTTTAAAAAAAACAAGAGCCGCTTACAAACCAAGATATTGAAGCTTTAATCAAGCCACTGGGCATCAAAAATTTTAGATTCTTTACCAGAACAACCACTCAACAAAGAGTGTGGCATAGTTAATTTGTATAAGTACAAAAATCAGGGCACTCACTGGATCTGTTATCTTAAATATTTAAAAGATGAGGCATTTGTGTTTGATTCATTTGGAGGTGTTCCACCTGAGAATTTAGTAAAATATCTAAAATCAACTAATCTTTATTACAATAATGCCCGTGTTCAAAATTTCAAAGATGTTAATTGTGGACATCTGTGTTTATCTGTTCTTAGATATCTGTCTCAAATAAATAAACCATCAATTGAAGATTTTCAAAAAGCCTTGTGGTATTTGAAGCATCATGGGAGTATTCCATCTCACCAGCCAAAATTCAATATTGAAACTTAGATTACATGATGATATAGTGTATCCCAAAACAATAGCTCTCAGAGCATTTTATGGCATGTACTTGATCCCCAATATTACACACCACAACAACACAATTGCAGTTGGGGATCAAAAAATTGTCATCACTCCAGGTCAGTATAATCTGTCCACTTTAAATGCTCAGTTGCCCAGAGGTATAGTTTTAACTCAAAATTCTGTCACTCACAGAGTAGAGATTGTGTCTGCTACAGAAACAGTGGATCTGGGTACTATAGGAGAGCTGTTAGGCTTTGAGAACAACACAAAACTTGAACCAGCCATGAATATACCTAAATTGTTAGCCATAGAGACTCTCAATATTCACTGTAATGTGGCCAAGGGTATGATCACCAAATCAGATGGCATAGGCACTCACAAACAAACTGGCATCATTTCAACATTCAAACCTAACTCTGAATTTATGGAGCCCATCATCTACACTCCATCACCAACATTATATTTTCCTGTGTGCTATAATAGAATAGATTACATTGAGTTGATGGTCACTAATGAAAAAGAAGAATTAGTTGATTTTGCTGGAGCCACAACAACTGCAATCATAGAAATTAATATTTAAATAAAAATACATACAAAAAAATTGGAAAATATTGAGATTTATGAGCTACAATCATTCCCCCCAAACAGGAGGACCTTTGCAAATTTAAATCAACCCAACACAGAGATTGAGATAGACCTTGATGTAGGAGATGGCTTTATACACCCCCACAGAGCAGATCTATACATCAAATTTGATGTTGTAAAGCTCGATGGTACAGATTATCCGGCAAATTCAAATATAAGATTGGTAGACAATTTTGTGCCACATTTGTTCTCTGAAATTGAGATCAGAAAACATGGTGTTGTTATAAACAGAGTAGATTACCCTGGTATTACATCTACAGCTTTGGCCACACTAAAATTATCCAAAACCGAGGCTTCTTACTACAAAATAGGTGGATTTGAGGCTTTTGATAAAATTATATCTAAAAGCCACACAGTATTGTTTCCTATGCGCCTGTTGCCAGGATTCTTCTCAGATTACAAAGATATTATGTGGAAGGGTGGTTTAAGAATTACATTTAGAAGAGCTGCCAATGATAATAATGCTTTGATGAGGTACAGTACATTAAACTCTACAGGGGAAGCTCTGCCTAATACACTACCTGATGAAGGCAAATGCATTATTCAGACTATGGAGCTAAGAATCCCGGTTGTTGAATATGAGGCCAGTTATGCTCTTAAATACAAAGCAGATATCCTAAAAAATCCACAGGTGCCTTTACAATTTTATACATATCAATGTGTGCAGAAGCCTGCCACTGGTAGCTATTATGAATTTGATGCTACAAACTCATTCTCCAGTATACAATATGACATGCCAGATTTTGTGGTGTTACTGTTTCAGACTGGAAGAAACAATAACCAGGAAAAAAATTCAAGTAAATTTAATAGCTGCAACATCAAGAACATATATCTTAAAAATGGCAGAAATGAGGTGTTCCCTAGAGAAAATTATAATTTATACATGTCCAAGGATGATTTTCTTAAATTATACGAGGCATTTACAGCATACAAAAGGGTCACTACTGGCAATATTGACATGTATTACTCACCAGATGAATTCAAAGCACAGAGACCCATGTTTGTCATCAACACTTCAAAAAGAAAACAAGTTGTGGTTAATGACAGGACAAACATTAAAATTATCTGTGAATTCCATGATACACTCCCTGATGACACCATATGTAGTGTTATTCTTATAGATGAAAAATCATATGTTTATGATGTAAGAAATGAGAGAGTCACAGAGCAATTCTAGAAGGCCTCTGCATATTAATTCTCTGAACTTAAACCGGAAGTAGACCGGAAGTGGATCGGAAGTAAACCGGAAGTGGACCGGAAGTGGACCGGAAGTTAATATGTGTGTGCATGGGTGGGTGTGGGTGTATGTGGGTAGCTTTTTGGCTTAGTTTTAAGTGTAGCCATAACAATATCAAGAAGACTATATTTTTAACAGGCTGACAGACAACAATCTCACAGATTCAGCCTTTGCACACATGGGCAAATCAATCTGTTGAGGCTTCTTCATTTGTACACTAGAATTCAGGATTCTTGGGATTTTGACAGAGTAGCACACTGTAAGCAATAGAATCATATGGGTACTTGACATAGTTTTAAGTGTAGCCAAATCTGTCTGTTGAGGGTTCTTCATTTGTACACTAGGATTCAGAATTCTTGGGATTAAGAGCATATCACACTTGAACAATTGGGGCATATGGGCATCTTGGCATAGTTTTAAGTGTAGCCAAATCGGGCATATGGCTCTTTCATTTGTATGATTTTGTGCTAATAATAGTACCAAACACACTACTTCCCCCTCTTTGCTTCCCTCTAACATTACCAGTTTTATTGAACTGATCAACATAACGCCATATGGACTTGGTGGATGGTGCCCATGCACACTGATTCTCCAGTCGGAATCGTCGTTGGACACCAACAAGGGAGCGTGATTCAATGAACCAAGTCAGCAATGATATCTTCTTCTGCAACGACAGTCTACGGTCCGCCATTATTATAGTGGACTATACAACCTGAAACAAACGAAACAAAACAGTGTAAAACAAAATTTATACGTTGTATATACTATTCTTAAAATAAATTTTGTAGCCGCTAGAAATCGCTGCTTTTTGGGTGAAACACCCTGTATTTGTAAAATTCTTTGTAACAACTACACTAACACAGGGCTTTCTTGAAATTTTTCTTTCTTTTTAAGATCAATTACACTGGTCAACATGAAATTTGTTACAAGGAATGTGAATGGTGTTCTAAGGTAAGTCGATGGTGCTGAATTCAATAATGAAATCAGTTTTTTCCTGTCGGGCTCAGTTTTCTTGTTACACACTAACCTGTACCTAATGCAATTCATGAAAATTCTGCCTATTGGGCTGTGGTTTAACCTATATTTACTCTACAGATATTGTTGAATAACAGTCATTATATGACAATAGAATGACCAACACGTTCCTAAGGCCTGGGACCTTCCTCCAATTGCAACAAACCAAATTGTGAATAAGAGAGAGGCATGGCAACACTGTCGATGAGTCATGTCCGAACACGTAGAATCGCAGTGTTGTTTGTTGTCATGTGCGTCTCGCATTGTGAGTTCTGACTTAGTGGGAAGTGACTGCCTTTGATTAGGTTGTGATTTGAAGTTGAAGTCGTGTGTAGTGTTAGTGCATAAGAAAATGCCTCGTACCTGCGTAAATAGCCCCAATTCATATTGTTATATATGTGGAGAGTTGACATTTAAGTCACAAAAGCGACGAATTACCCCTCTTATAAAGAAGTGCTACAAACTTTATTTTGGGTGTAAAGTTGAGGACCAGGCCAAAACATGCCCCCCCCCCCCCCCCACATATGCTGTTCGACCTTTGTTACACTTCTGACAAGCTGGTTAAAAGGATCAGGTCACATGTCATTTGCTGTTCCTATGGTTTGGAGGGAACCCTCAGATCACACAACAGACTGTTATTTCTGCCTGACCAAAATAGCTGGAATCACGTCGAAAACAAGGAACATTGTGCAGTACCCAAATTTACTATCAGCCATGAGACCTATATGTCACAGTGAAGAATTGCCGGTACCAAAGCCTCCTGAGAATGTGACTGTGAGTGAAGATGAATGTCGTGACCAACACGGGGAAGAAAGTGCAAGAGGTGAAGAAACTGCTGACCCAACATTTAAAGTGTCCGGTTCATCAATGGAGCCACACTTATTGTCCCAAGGTGATCTGAACGATCTTGCGCGGGATTTACATTTGTCTAAGCAACAGTCTGAACCTTTAGCATCCAACTGAAAGATTGGAATCTCCTCGCTTGCGATACGAAAGTCTGTTTTTCGTGACCGCCATACAATTTTCTCAGAATATTTCTCCCACGAAGGAGACATGGTTTTTTGTAATGACATCTCATCCGTTATGGATTGTCTTAGCCATGAATACAGTTCACACGATTGGCATCTTTTCATCGATTCCAGCAAAGTTAATATGAAAGCTGTACTTCTCTATAATGGAAACAAATTTCCATCAGTACCAATTGCTCATGCTGTTAACATGAAGGAGACGTATGAGAACTTGAAACAGCTTCTGACAAATATCCAATATGAGAAATACAATAGTGACACATGCGGATATCTGAAGGTAATTGCAATTCTGCTTGGTATGCAGCTTGAGTACACAAAGCATCACTATTGTGGGAAAAAATGGCCTCTTCGCAGAGAATTAGTGCCTGGAAAGAAGAATGTGGCAAACACTCCTCTTGTTGACCCCAAAAATGTGTATCTCCCTCCTCTGCACATAAAATTGGGACTAATTAAAAACTTTGTGAAAGCCATGGACAGAACTTCACAAGGATTCATGTACTTGCAATGGAAATTCCCAAGAATCAGCGATGCCAAAATTAAAGAAGGAATATTTGTAGGGCCTCAAATAAGGGAATTGATGAATGACGAGAATTTCATTCAACATTTAACAGATGTTGAAAAAATGGCATGGTTGTCTTTTACAAGTGTATATAAAAAGATAAAGCAGAGAAGTATCGCGATATTGTACATGGACTAATTAGATCATACCAACGTATGGGATGCAACATGTCTCTCAAATTACATTTCTTGAATGATCATCTGGACTTCTTCACAACTAATCTTGGTGCAGTTAGTGACGAACACGGTGAATGGTTTCACCAAGACATTGCTCTAATGGAAAAGCGGTATTAAGGCAAATGGAGTGCCGCAATGCTGTCAGACTACTGCTGGACCTTACGAAGAGATGTTCCCGAGGCAAAGTTTCATAGGAAATCGGGAAGAAATTTTTTTTAGATATGTTTATACACTTTCATGGTACTCATTTGCTTCATTCCTTTGTATACTGACACAGATTTATTACCTTTTACGTTTGTAGCACTTTTAAGAAAGCGAGTCCTTTCGACCAATACACATAGAACATAGGCTGAGGTAGGAAAATACAAAAAACATTTTTACAGGAAATCTGAGCCCGATGGAGAAATTCTGAAATTAGATCTGCATTCAGGGGCTCAGCAACTTCTAGAAACAGCTTCTTTTGTTCTTGTAACATTCACAAATATTTTTTTTGTAGACCAGTGTTATTAGCTAATGACCATCCCCACTTTTAGGCTTATATCCTCTACCTCATTAATTAATTTTTACCCTGTTTAGACGTCGCTTTAATATCTAAAAGCCTGCCCTTTTCTCGCGTAGAAAATGGAATAAGCCAATTTGTTGACGTCATCCATTTCCATTCCCTACTATTATGCTCGACAATATTTGCTTCCTCCTTCTCTTCCATTGAGAACATGAGTAATGGGGTTATAATGAAGACGCGGATAGTACACCAAGGGTTGCTTAGTGACAAGAAAGAATGTCGACGGGAAAGCAGGTGGAAAGGACAATTAGAGCCGAATCACTACGTGCGGAACACAAACAAAGAAAAACAACGAAAGAAAAGTTCAAACGCGGTTTCTGTCCGACACGCTTCACTGGGAACTACAAGATGAAAGCTTGCAAATCAAAGGACTCGTGAAAAAGGCTGGAGGTAATGACCCGGTTGATGAAAGGACTCCCAACAGCCCAACGTGAGACGCTATGTAAAAAATGAGCCCGTGGCAGATATATCAAGGAGTTATATTAAGTGAAGGCAGCTGATTGTTAAGAAAATTTACCAGGTAATATAGGTAGTTGAATGCTGTTAAAGCTACACCCGTTCCAGAAGTTCCGTTGTAATGAACACCATTTTAACACCACACGTTGACGTTACAACTACGCTGGGGCAAGGCCACGCATATTGTCAGAGAAGTTGAGGAAATCGAGTGGACAGAACGAAGTACTACACGCTGCTGTGAAGGCTGGTAACTGCAGTCGCTTTCAGCCAACACGCAATTCCGTTCACTCTCATGTGTTCATAGGTGGAGAGACTTGTTTTCCTTCACCAGCTCCACAGATAGATGGGACAGGGTATAAATGTGGCGAGGGCCTCTTGAGACCACTATGTGAGTTACTTTAACACCATTGTTTTTACAGCAGCGAACTAGTAGATGTGAAGATACTGAAGCCCACATCCGTAGCAGGCAGTGGCGTAACATGAGCATTTCGGGTGGGAACGCCAAGAAGGGTTGGCACTTTTTGGCTTAATAATTTACTTATGGTATTAGTCGGCACTTTTTTGCTTAATAATTTACTTATGGTATTAGTCGCCACAGGCATTGTTTATTTGCCTGAAGTCGGCTGGGTTTTCAATAAAACATCATCCATGCATGTTTTAGCTAGAAAGTGAGATGCCTCACTATGCAACAAATGTTTTGAACTCTGGTGTTATATACCCTTTTTTATACCTTTCGGCATGACGCAAATCATTAAAAAACCTACCTGAATCACAAGTGCCTCTGCACAACAGTAGACGCCATTGTTGTGGTTAATCCAACTACTGATTGATTTGGTTTATTTTACTTCGCCTTTCTACCACTTTTGGTTAATCGCGAATATGAATATCAGTGATGATATTGATGAAGAGACACTCACAATGAACACCCGTGCTCACGCCGGGATTCGAATCAGGGCTCTCTGTCATCTTGGCGCTCTGTGCAAAACACACTGACACGGGGGTGGGTGGATGATTCAACTATAGTACACTCAACTGACGTAACAGTGCCAATTAGTAATTCAGACAACTGTTTATTACATCTTGAGAATGTTGATAAACGTTTTAAAATAATTTTGTCCAGAGACCATTCGATGTTAAGAGTTTTCAAATGAATGCTAAACATTTCCATTGACACAATATTAAGCAGTTAGATAATAACGAAAAAAATATTAATAAAAAAATAATAGTTTTGCGGGTTAAGTGGTAGAGCAGCCACAGCCAGAATTTCTATCACGAGGACTTCACCAACTTATTTAAAAAAAAAAAAAAACTGTGTTCATCTTTTAGGTTTTAATGCATATCGCAGTTCGTGCGCGTTCATATTTATTCTTGTTGTTGTGTGTATACGAGTGCATAAAATGCGCGTTACTAGAAACTAACATGTGCTGTATGTTGTTAAATAAGTCATATGTCGACCAGAATCACCGTGCTGTTAAGATTTTTTTAAATGTTCGTTACTTCAAATAATGTGCAAGCTGTCACAGTCAACTATACCTAGGTAGTTAGATTGATACAGCTGTGGTTGGAATTTGTACATATGTTTTGGAAATACTTCATAATCTGTTCGCATTGACGTCACTTTTCTATCTCGGCTGAGGAAGTGTATGAACCCGCCTGAATGTTTTCTCCTGACGACGGACTGATTTGAAAAATCAGTGTTCAAGTACTGGGTACAGGATTTGGAGGAGATTTTCATGGTGGTATCGTTTGGATTCTGTGTGAATAGCGTGTTGAATTGTTTGTTTTTCTAGTTTGAGATCTAATTAATTGAAGTTTGATTTGAGAATAATAGTTCTAGAGTTACAAGATTAAATCTCTCTATACATTTTACATTTGATATGTGAAAGAGAAAAGAGAAATAAAAACGCTTGTCAGTTCCCAAGATGGCTCAGGATGTGAAGATTAATGAAGAAAATTTAATGCAAGCAATCCAGAGTGATATGAATGTGATTGTACCTGAACAGTTAGCGGAAATGGAAGTTAGTGATAAGACTTCTTTCAAAAGAGGTCGATCTAATGAAGAATGTACGGAACCTGAAGTGGAGAAAAACCCAAAAAATCCGAAAGTAAGTGCAAGTACAAAGGTTGGTGTTGCTAAATATAGAAATGAGGCATATGATATGTCTTTATATTATGAGGGACATCAAGGCCCATATATCGTGTTGGTGGACAGTACATTACCTGGATCACAGAGCTTGAATACGGTAAAATTATGTTATAATTTGTGTAAGGAGAAGGTTGATGTTGAATTCGTTAATGTGGTTTGAAGCAGGCAAAATTGACATTTCGCACAGCATATGATGCAAATAAATTTGCTAAAAATGAATTCATCAAGGAAAAATACCATTTAGAAGCCAGAATTCCTAAAGGTCTATTAGTGAGAGAAGAATTAATATATGGTGTACCTACCGACATCCCAGTAGACGAGATAATCGAATACATTAGAGCTGAAGTTCCAATAATAGATGTAATAAGGATGAAGAAAACTTTTTTCAATGAAGAGCGGGAAGTAAGGCAAGAACCTACAAAACTGATTAGTGTAACATTCCAATCTCAACAGTTACCAAAAGAAGTGAAGTTGTGGAGCCAAATATTTGAAGTGAAGCCAAAAGTAAGATCTGTGATTTTATGTAAGAAATGTTTCCGTTTCTCACACTCACAAACACAGTGTAAATCCTCTCCCGTGTGTTATAGATGCGGTCAAGCGGAACATGGAATCTGCAATGCCAGTCCTAAATGTATTAATTGCAAGGGAAACCACTTATCTACCGATAAGTCTTGTGTAAGATGGGAGCAAGAGAGAGAAATACAAAGGCTGATTGCTTATAAAAACATCTCCTGCAAGGAAACAAGTACTTTTTGGAATTGATCCACGAAATGAACAGCGAACATATGCGACCTCTGCTAAAGACTTTCCTAAATTGCTAGAGATAAGAAAGGAATCAATAAACAAGGAAAGCCCTTACACATCAGAAAGTCCTACTACAATCAGATTAAATTCTGTTACAGATTGGGAAAATAGAAGAAATGACACATATCTGAGTAACCTCTGTTGGAAGAAAGTGCCACCAGAATCTGACCGGTCTTATGAAAGTTTTAAAAAACAACACGGGGAAAATTTTAGACTGCATTCTGCTTCACAATTAAGGAAAACAATTAAACCTGTTTTGATAAAAGACAAAAATAAACACAAGGATCCACAAATTGCGTCAACATCATCAGCAGTGGCTAATACAAGTGAACCTGTGAGCACGACGTGTTCCTCTAAGGAACAGGATAGAAAATCAGATTCGATTGGACGCCGGACAACAGCAGAGAATCCTTCTCAGAAAGAATCGCTAGTAAATCTGCTACATCTAATAGCTGAACTTACCACAACAATTTCAGTGAGTGATGATTTATTATATATTAGGAAAATAATCTTAAAATGTAACGAAATTTCTGTACAAATTTTAAAACTAATTCAAGACTTACAAGATTTCGGGGACACCCCTTAATTTAAAACAACAATGTGTTATCAGCAAAGAAAATACTTGCCAATAATAATACAATGGAATTTAAGATCCTTCTCTGCAAGGAAACTTCAATTAATTAAATTAATAGATGAGTGTCACCCGTTAATTATTTGCGTTAGTGAGGTATGGGGTTTAAAATCAGAAAATATTCATATTGCTCACTATCATAGTATATTAAATGATTATAATGTGGGAAATAAGGGTGTGGGAATTTTTGTTCATGAAAGTGTATCATTTCAACAAATTCAGTTTAATTCAACACATGATTTATTTTCCAAATATAATGTAGAAGTGGTCGGTATAAAAATTCAGTTAAACAACTTACTTTATAATATTATTAGCTTGTATATTCCATCTCATTATACTTCGCAACAAATACAGAGCTATCACCTAAATTCTCTTTTATCTGGCTTTCAACATCCCTTTATCATAACAGGAGATTTTAATTGTCATAATACATTGTGGGGTGATCATAGAATTGATACTTTGGGAAAGACAGTTGAAGATTGGATGGATTGTAATAACTTGACAGTTATAAATGATGGATCTCCAACACATGTTCCACCAAATGGAAACAATATGTCCTCTATTGATCTAACTTTAATATCTGATAATCAGTGTTTTGATTTTGTGTGGGAAATAGACTTTGATTTACGAACTAGTGATCATTTTCCATGTTTCATCACGCTAACATTATCTCAAAAATTTCCAAAATGAATAAAACAAAAAACAATTCGTAAGTGGAGCGTAAAGAGGGCAGATTGGATGAAATATAATTCAGTTTTAGACTTAAAATTTTCAGCTAAAGAATATCAAAACCAATATACTGTACAATATGAAAAATTTGTGGATGTAATAACTCAAGTTATGGATTATGCCTGTCCCCGACTAAAACCGCAATATGATCGAAATTTTCCTAAAATAGATTGGTGGAATGCAGAATGTTTTCAAGCAAAAAGGAAGCGAATACAAGCATTGAAACAATTTGTAAGTGCTCCTTCACCTGCAACTTTGATAAATTTGAAACGAACTACTGCAAAATCTAGAAAAGTATATATAAAAGCTAAGAGATTTTCATGCCAAAAATATTGCGAAGAAATAAACCCTAACACAAAATTAGACGTCATATGGTGCAAGTTCAGATCACTTAGAAAAGCACATGTAAGTCGGACTTTACCTTTGTCCACTGAATGGAAAACCGATTTTATTAATAAAGTCATTCCTACACCTTTCACATCAGCTTGTGAACCTCCTATTATATTCTACACGTTCTCATCTACATCAAAATACTCAAAGGGGTTCACATCCTCTATCACTGTAAATGAAGTTCATGAAATTCTTCAAGGGTCTAAATATTCTGCTCCTGGCATTGATGGAATTACGTATTCTATGGTACGAAATCTTCCACAGAATGCACTAAGCATGTTATGTAAAATTTTCAATCAAATATTCCTATCGGGTAAAATTCCCGTTACATGGACTTCTCAAATTATTATGCCAATTCTAAAACCAGGGAAAAACCCTTCGTTGGGTCAGTCATATCGCCCAATAGCTCTAAGTTCCGTACTGGCAAAAATTTTCGAGAAGCTTTTATTAAAAAGATTAGAGTGGTTTATGGAAGGTCAAAAGGTATTTTCTCCCAGACAAATGGGATTTCGTAAAGGTTATGGAACCCAGGATGCATTAGTAACATTATCTTCTCATATTTATAGCGTTATTAAAAGAAACCAATCAGTACTTTCAGCCTTTATTGATATTCAAAGTGCATACGACAACGTAGATATTACTGTTCTATTGAGACAACTTCAATTACTAAAAGTCCCACATTTTATACTCATATTGACATGGAAATTGTTATCTAAAAGACAACTTTTTTTTAATTTTGGTTCAGAAATGGTAGGTCAAATATATATTGGACCAGGACTGCCACAGGGAAGTCCTCTTAGCCCTTTATTATTTAATATTTATTTATCAGATATTAAAACAATAATAGATTCCCCAATTCAGTATCTACAATATGCTGATGATGTATGTATATATTTAGACTCAAACAATCACTTAAAAGATTTTTCAATGTTTGAATATAAATTAATAGAATTTAACGAATGGTTAAAGCAGAAAAAATTATCAATGTCTTTAGAAAAGTCCAAAATAGTAGTATTTAAGCATAAGGGTCTTCAAAATATTTTCAACATTATTCCTAGGAGATTACAAATTCCAATTGTTTCGCAAGTAAAATATCTAGGTGTATACTTTGATGCTTCATTATCATGGCAGTATCAAATAAATATGATGAAAAATAGATCCGATAAAATATTTCATTTATTTATAGCTATGGCGAATACCAAATGGGGAGCACATCCTACCAGCATGCTTATGTTTTATAAGAATTATTATCGAGCAGTATTAGATTATGGATTAATGGTCTTGTGTAATCTTCCAGTAACAAAACTTTCTCCACTAGAAGTCCAGTAACGAAAAATTCTAAAAAGATGTTTGAGATTAATGAACAGTACTCCTAATGTAGTGGTATATATGGAGTCAGTAGAATGTTCGGTTTCTGTGAGGATAAAGTTAATCGCTATAAAAATGTTATTTAAAATTCAACATTCACCATCCTTTCAATGATGTTTTATTAAATCTTTTAGAGCTGCATGATTCAGGAATAACCAATGATAAATCAGCTACGCTTTGGGTACAACTATTTAGTAAATATCATCATGAATGTAGTCAAGTACTCATAGCAAGAACATTGCCAGTGTACTCGTTAGAATTTCCCACACAACCAATCCAAAAAAATATATTTCCCGAAATATAATCATACAGCTGAGTTTAGAGAATCTTGGGAAGACTTTTATCACATATATACAGATGGGTCTAAAACTGAAAGTGGAGTAGGAGCAGCTCTTTATGATACTGAAAGAAATATATCAAAAATGTTTAGGTTACCAGTGGAGGCATCCATATTTACAGCAGAAATATATGCGGCATATCAAGCTTTGATTTATATTGGTACAGTTCCTGAACAGAAATTTCTAATACTAGTTGATTCGCAAAGTGTTTTACAAGCAATACAATCTAGTTATAAAAACTTATTTAAAATATCACCATATGTCATCAATTGTATTCGTGAAACTAATAGCTTAATAAGCAATGGAAAAGTAGTTCATTATGTGTGGGTAAAATCACACATTAATATTTACGTAAATGAACAAGCAGACAGATATGCAAAACAAGCTGCTCAATTGAATGAAACAATCCAGTTACCATTGCATTACACAGATCTGTTGCCGAGGGTTAAGAAGAAAATTTTTGAAGAATGGAACTTATGGTGTAATAATTCATTAGAAAGTGTTGGTGAAAGTTATCGTCCTTACGTTGATTACACCAGTAAAAAACCTTGGTTTTATAATTGTAAAGGTTCAAGAAATGCAATTGTTTTAATAAATAGACTAAGAAGTGGTCACGCGAGAACATATCATCATTTATTTAAAATACACATTTTGAAATCTCCGAATTGTGACTGTGGTGATTAAAGGGGTGATGCTCATCATATTATTTTGGAATGTCCAATTCACTCAGAGAAAAGAAAGACCTTATATAAAACTTTGTCAAAAATTAATGTTCCTTTTCCCATTAATATGACTTCAATGTTGTATGCTCCAGATGTTAGAATTGGATATGTTATACTTGCTTTTTTGAGAAAAGTTGATATAAAATTATAATATATTTTTGTTACTGAATGAGTTAATGTAGTTATATAAAATTGTATTTAAGAGAGTTTATGAACTTTGAGTGTAAAATTTATATTAAAAATGTATCTTATGTACTTATAATGTATGCTGGGCATAAACAGCCACTTGTAAAGCTGTAAGTCCAATAAATCTTAGTTGAGTTGAGTTGTTCAAGTACTGTCATATAAAGTGAATTCTACAGTAAACGCAGCATAGTTCCGTTAGAATGGAAAAATCATGTAGTTGTTCCAATTTTAAAAACAAACAAATCTCCGCACAATGCATCCTCATACAGACCTATAGTACTCATTTCAGTTTTGGACAAAAAAATTGAAATAATCACGAGAGTTTGGAATCATGATGCAGATGGTGCGTGAAATTGACTGAAATTATGTTTATTTTGTGATAATTAAACAAAAGTTATTATATTCAAGCGTCGCGTGTGATTTAGATCTTCGAGAAGTGAATATAAGTGAATATAAGAAGTAAAAGGCCATTTAAGGTCTACAAACAGAGTCCAAATGGAAGACTCAAACGATTGTCATAATGCTGCATTAATGCATGAAAATGCTAGTGTAAATGTTAATAATGTGGATCCCCATGCTCCTCCTTCTCCAGCTCAATATATCGAAGTGGATAACATTAATAGTGAAGAGAATCAATGTAATAATTCACAGGAAGGATCAATGACCCAAAACACAGAGAACTATATCAAGTCTCAGAACAAAAGGATCTTCTCTCCTCAAAATTTATATGAGCTCAACAGTCCTGGCCCATACATTGTCTTGATAGAGGCTATAGGGAAGAATATTGGAAATCTAGCTGGGGGAAGCCTAGGAAATAAATTTAGGAAGGCAGAAATACTAGTGAAGGATATTGATCAATGTGGTCGTAATAGAGTTAGAATTACGTTCAAATCCGCTCCGGAGGCGAACAATTTCGTCAAAAATACGAAATTCCAAGCTGAGCTCTCGATCAAATCTCGCATACTGCAATCTTTAGTTCAACAAGAAGGACTAGTGTACGGGACAGAATATGATGTTAGCGAGCAGGATGTACTGGATGGCGTTCAATCGCGTATCCCAGTCATTGATGTCAAACGTATGAAAAAGAAGTTGTGGAAAAATGATGGATCATTTTTGCTACGAGATACAAAACTTGTATGTCTCACATTTTTGGAGTGTATAATTCCCCTAAAAATAATCATAAATAGCATGATACATGAAGTTAATCCCAGGCAAAAAGCTGTTCTTCAGTGCAACCTGCGGAGACAATAAGCATGGTTCATCCTGTAACCTACCGGCTAAATGCTCTAATTGCCAAGGAGCTCATTGAGCTCTTGATAAAAATTATCCAATGTGGCAAAGAGAGCAACAAATACAGGAGCGAATGGCGAACGATAACACAGTGCAAAAAATTTGAACTTTGTGTCTTGCCGCGAGATGAAAGAAGGTGTTCTTTACTAAATCAAGTACGCTGATTACGAAAATGAAATCAGAAATGTTCCATCACGTACCAATTTTTCTGGAAAAGATATGCTACATGTACCACTTAGCCTATATTTCATATAGTAAGTATTATATTGTAATTCACGAAAAACAAAGTAGCAACTTTCGCGACACTTGGAAACGACTCCATTACAGTACAGGAGGAACCTGTAGCTGGATAAAATACAGATCATGGAACAAAATTAATTGTTTGTATTACAAAACATTGAAAAGGTACGAGAAATCTGCAAAAAACTTGAAATATTTATAAGTTAGAAACATGTCCTGGAAACTTTCCGTTTGTGGGTGGATGGTGAAACTTCTTGTAGGAGTGTCCAGCAGTTATCTGCCAAAAGGTTTAGTGACCATCTTCCCTTATATCGTCTTTCCATGGCAGCGATATCTTGGTGAAATCGCTCACCATGTTCGTCACTCACATCTCCGAGATTAGGTGGGAAAAAATCCAAATGAGAATGCAGGAAATGTATTTTGAAAGAAATGTTGCACCCCATAGCCTTGTAACAGTCCAGCATGTATTCTGTCAGTTCTCTGTTATTGTCAGGCCTGACGTTACCCAAGAAATTGTTGCATACATCTTTAAAGGCAAGCCAAGCTGCCTTCTCAGTATCTGTCAGCAACTCTTCAAAGGTTATGTCATTCATCAAGTCACGAATCTGAGGACCAATGAAAATACCTTCTTTAATTTTTGCAGTACTAATCGCAGGAAATTTGGACAGTAAAAATTTAATACCCTGCCATCTTTGTCCATTGCTTTCACAAAATTCTTCATGAAGCCCAATTTCAGATTGAGCGGTGGTAACAGCGCACTGTCTTTGTGAACAATGGGTTCACGCCAATTCTGCCTGTGACAATGGCTGTGATGTACATGGCGTGTAATCAAGATCTTCGTGATCTATTGGTTGGTCACTACCATCGTCTGTTTCATCTTCCAGTGTCCATTCCGTTGGTGGTTTTGGAACTGGGAGAGAATCGAAATGCGGAACTGGGCGCACTGCAGATTCCAAATTTGGATATGAAACTGTGTGTTTTGATTTACTTGAGATTCCAGTTAGTTTCATTAAACAAAAGTAATCTGTTATGTGGTTCCCTCCACAACTGTGGTACGTCAAATGTCATAGATGGGTGGGTTCCATGCAACCAGCCTCTTAAATAGCAAGAGTAACGTGAGCAACAGTTCTGTGGTGCCCAACACTTACCCTCATCTACCTTTGATTCAAATTCCAACTCGTACGCCTTTTTGACAAGCGGGGAAATGGGATGTCTTTGGGACTTCGTCGTTAACTCACCACACACATAACAGAAAAGGTTTGGCAAATTAACACACTTTCTAGCCATCGCTGAACACAAGAAACACTCGAACACACACAAACAGTATTCTTCACGTTAGGGGTTTTGCATGACACACACTGCAGGAACAGACACTGCGTGATCCCACTAGCAACTGACTGATGCAAATAACTGCAACTCCATTATACCTGACTATACTTCAACCATGTGGCTATCTATCTATCCCTTCCCTCTCCACCCCCTCCCCTATGCACTGTTGAGCCCTAGTAACAATCTGTGCTGATAAGCGCCGCCACAACAATAACATTCAGTCGTGCGCTGATAAAATTGAGTTTTCAGAGAAAAGTTTAGGTGATAGCGAAAAACAGTTTTCACTATCGTCATCAGGGCACTGAACTGCATAGGAATCACATGTTTTTGTTCTGCGGCAATTTTCATTTTCGCACAGTGTAATCTCTCTTACCGTGAGGTTAGACAAATTATTGAAGGCACATATATACAACCGCCATCTGTAGAGGAAATTCTGAATCCCATTGTAAACAAAATAGATTTTCCTCCTATTCAGTTTCGCGCCAGACTAAATGCTTCACCCAGTGCCTCAAAAATTCTAAATTATAATGCACAACCCACCCTCACATCTAAACCCATCACAATTGCATACCACAGCCCCAGCAATAATTAATGGCAAGATCATTCTGTTGGATCAAATCTAACTCCATTTGCTTCAACGATTCATCATCCTATTCCACATACATCAGGGAAGTCGATAGAAGTACATAAAAATATCAGAGTGACATCAAAAGAAAAAAGGAAACATTCTAGGAAATCAAGGATACATACTCACCCATCCACATCATCAATTACAGACACTTCTTCTACTGAGTCAGAACCCAAGCCCTCTTTAAATATAGTGCAAAATGCTTATTCTAATTCAGGTTCCTCAAGGATACAGCATGAAAATTCAACAGATAAAAACAGAACAATCATCCTCTTATCATACATCTGAAAATATCCACGAGGTTTACACCTCATTATTAGAGACAATACCGCTTCTATGATCTACTCTTGTGCAAATAAAAGAGTTTCCGCAACAAAAACGTCTTTTACAACATATTAATACCCTATCTACAAACCTACTGGCCATTTTACAGAATCTCGCCTCTTAATTAATCACTTATATAAAAGTTGACTAATATGATATTATTACTTCAATGGAACGTCAATAGTTTCTCTGCACGTAAACTAGATTTACTAAAACTAGTGACGGAAAGACATCCTTTAATACTGCGTTTACAAGAAACTAAGGGTCGACAGCAAGAAATATATAGAATTTCACATTATCATTGTATAGGACCTTCATACAAAGATACGGAATGGGGAATTGGTATATATGTCCATGAAAAAGTAGCCTACCAGGAAATACAATTACCTAAACATAAAAAAAAAACTATTTCAGATTTATAAAGTAGAAGCAAGAGCAATCGAAATATATAAAATTACGATAATCAATGTATATTATATCCCTTCCAATTACAATTCTCAAAATATAAAACAAACAGATTTACAAGATTTAACGTTCAACATACCCAGTCCTTATTTAATTGTCGGGAATTTTAATGGACATCACGATGTTTGGGGTATGCATATGCAACAGATAGACTTGGCACTAGTATAGTGGATTGGATGGACGACAACTCTTTCATTGTCCTAAATGATGGATCACCAACACACATTCCTCGAAATGGAAATAATCCAACATCAATTGATTTATCTATAGCATCGGACTCATTATTCCCTCAATTTCAGTGGTTCATAGAGGATAAACACCATGGTAGCGATCATTTTCCCATCTATATTCGTGCCCAATTTTTACCAAGCCAACCTTTTCCTCCCGTCCCATGACCAATTCTCCGCTGGAAAACAAACAATTTAAAATGGGAATTATATAAAATATTAATAGATTCCTTTATACTAAGTAAACATCTTACTTCCTCCCAACCTATATCTTATTCACTGCTACTTCAATATATTACTAAAGCTTTAGATATACTAACCTCGCGTAAAAATACTCATTGGGAAACAATATTTCCAAAGATACATTGGTGGGCGACAGAATGTGAAGAGACTAAATCGAATAGGAAAATAAGAGAAAAACAATATGCCTCACGCCCCAATCCTGAAAACCTCATATCATGGAAAAATTCCATAGCTCAAGCACGGAAAATATATTTAAAAGCCAAACGACAAGCATGGATTAACTACTGCAATTCGATAGACATGCAGGAATCATCCCGAAATATTTGGCATAAATTCAATTCTTTACGCAAACCACGTTCTCCTAAAAAAAAGACCGATAGATGACAGTTGGCAACATCAATTTCTTTCCCAATTAACTCCACCATCTGTTCACCTACATTATGATATTAAAGAGAATTTCCCCTGAAAATTTACAAAAGATTTTTCACCTGTAACCCGAGAGGAATTAACAACAATTTTTTAAAATGTGAAAAACACAGCACCAGGTCTTGATGGTATTCCATACCAGGTCATAACAAATTTACCGAATACCGGATTAGATATTCTAGTTTCACATTACAACAATATATATCGAACCAGCATAGTTCCGTTAGAATGGAAAAATCATGTAGTTGTTCCAATTTTAAAAACAAACAAATCTCCGCACCATGCATCCTCATACAGACCTATAGTACTCATTTCAGTTTTGGAAAAAAAAATTGAGCGCACAATGAGAAATAGACTATCCTGGTTATTAGAACGTGGCAATTTTTTTCATCCCACACAATTTGAATTTCGAACTAATCTTAGTAGTCAAGATGCTATTGCCACTCTAACAGCAGCAATTCAAAATAGTAAAATTACACGTTCCTACTGTTTCAGTTTGTTTATAGATGTTGAAAAAGCTTACGATTCTATAAATTTACATAATCTGTCATAAATTAGAGAATCTTCATATACACCCAAAACTTTCAACAATTGTGTGGAATCTATATTCCAACAGAATTATATTTGGATGGTCCTCCGATAAATTAAGCGATCCTCGTTCCACTTCAATCGGCATACATCAAGGCTCACCTCTGAGTCCTCTCTTATTCAATATTTATACGAATGAGATACATGCATTACCAATTCAACCATTCCATCCCCCTCAGTATGCAGATGACTTCTGTTTCTATAACATTACAGATGATGCTACTCAAGGTATTACAGCAATGCAGAATTTAATCTCCAACATAAGAGTGTGGTTTTTCAACGAAAAACGCATCAGCGAAACAAAATAAAAAAATATTTGTTTTAATAATAAGCGATTGGGTACTTATCCCAACAATATATCACACATTTCTAATATCCCAGTAATAGAAACACATAAATATTAGGTATACATTTTGACAGGCGATTCACATGGAATACACACATTACGCATTTAAACAATAAAGGTCGTAAAATAATAAATATACTCCGTAGTATGACAACAATTAAATGGGTTGGCCACCCCAAAATCTTACTTCTATTTTACAGGAATTGTTTTCGATCAAACTTTGAATATGCAGCCTTTAGTTAAGGGGGTGCAAAAGTAAGTCTTTTAGACAAAATATACATACTACAGAGAAAAGCTTTGAAGACCTGCTTAGGTCTCATGCAGTCCTGTCCTAATGTCAGTGTATATATGGAAAGTAGAGAAACTAGCTTGTCATATAGACGGATCCAATTAACAATAACATTTCTGCTCAAAACCTGGGAAAATCATAGGCATCCATTCCATAAATTGTTTGAAATACAAAAACAATGGACAGAAGCTAAAGTCATAGATCCTATACACACGTTCTTTTATTTTGCATATTGCCAATACATAGACCCGGAAACCCGTGCAAAGTCTTTCACCTTTCAACATCCTTTAATTTATCAATTAGACATACCCTTATATACTCAATACAATATCCATTTCAGGGATCTAGGAATACATATCATGTATAAAGAGAAATGGCCAACACACCTAATCATATATACTGATGGATCCAAAGATCGCCTAGGTGTGGGTTGTGCTTATTTCATTCCAGATCAAAATATAAATAAACAATTCCGTTTACCACCTGATACTTCTATTTTCACTGCAGAAAGTTACGCAATATATAAAGCTCTCACATACGCTATCCATAATAATTACACAAAAATTCTTATCATAACAGATGCTTTAAGCGTATTAATGGCGCTGAGTTCCTCATATCCTAGATTTGTAAACATTCTTTAATTATCATACTTATAATCCAACAAACCCAGTATGATGATGGAAGAAATATCAACGCTCAGTTTAGTTACGTAAAGGCTCACCAAGTAAATACGGGAAATGAACGTGTGGACGTATATGCCAAAGCCGCCCGATCATCGGAATCTACCTCACTTGAGAGACTTCCTTACACGCATCTTCTCCCAAGAGTTTAATACAAACTTCAAGATAAATGTAAACAGTGGTGTGTGGAACAATTTCAATCCGCGGCCAATACATATAAATGGTTTGCAGAACATTCACAAAACAAACCTTGGTACTACTCATATAATTTTCCAAGATCAGTTATTACTTTTATAATACGTCTACGTACAGGTCATGTTCGCACTAATGATCATTTAGCACGATTACATATTACAACAAAACAAGCCTGCACATGTGGAGAAGTTAATCAAGATGCCACACATGTCTTTTTACAATGTCCTAATTTCGACAGAGAACGAGATAAATTATATAATGGTTTGCGTCGCCATGGAGTTCCATTCCCTACATCTGTAATTCCCTGCTCACAGATCCCATTCCTCCCACTATATGACTTCTTAATGGATATGCAAGAAGATGTAATTTGACGATCTAACATACAGTGTATATATATATATATATATATATATATATATATATATATATATATATATATATATATATATATATATATATATATATATATGTGTGTGTGTGTGTGTGTGTGTGTTTTCATTCTTGTGAAAAATAAGTACATAGTGAACTAAAAATATTTTGCAAAAAACTCTGAAAGATGACTAAAACCGACTAAAGTTCATAGGGTCAGAAAAAAGAAGAATGATTTGATAAAACAGGCGCAGGTAGAAGAATCAATAAGCATGTGGTAACGGGAAAATGCCAGAATAGTGTTATTGGTATTCATTAATTGTGTTTCTTAGGCGATACGCTGAAATAATGATTACATGCAGAAACCTTCGTGTATTTCAGTTTGTTTTGTCTAACGTTGTGTGTTAGTGATGCTGTAGGAATTGTTTCTTTTCGCATCTTCAGGCATCAAATGATATGCTATAGAATTGTTCTTTACGTCTCTTCAGGAAAGCAAAGAAACGTAAGTTAATCTGTACATTGCTTATAAGTCCACGTACGATGGTAAATCTATGTGATTATGAAATATAAGTGATTATAAAACTGCTGTTAACTTTGAAAACCATGTTGTATTTCTTTCTGCCCAGTAAACCCTGATGATTTGCAAATATTCTCATGTTCCCGACACAAGGAGCAGCGGACTAACTTTGTAACGACTAGTGTCCAACTGGAGGACGTTGCACAGGAAATTATGTCATTACACCGAAATTTATGCTCGTCTACTCCAGCTACATACGAGTACATGCACTCCCACAGGCTAATTCTCAGGTAGGACAATATGACACCGCCTTTACGGGACAACCAATTCTATGGTCAACATTTGTCACGGTATTATACCACGTTTTGCGAAAGATGGGAGTAACATTTTCTGCGGGAACAACGAACCTGTAATTCCGATATATGATTCGTTGCCGTGGTAACACGCTTAGAGGTTACGCGATGGTACGATTGCAATGTTGTGAAATGAGCGCAGTGTTGCAACATAAAGGGAAGTTTTCTTCAGCTCAGGTGAAATTTCAGTGAAAATGCAAAAAAATATGTAAAAGGAGGGAAATTTGAAGATTTCCAATTAATTTATTAAATTCAAGATCTTTTGTGACATTATAAATTTATTTCGTCAGGTTTTTGTGTCCCTAAAAAGGACTGTAATTAAAATTTTACATTTGGGTTGGTAACAATAAATACTTTACAATTATCCTTTAAAACTATTGTAATAACGCGGCTACGTTTAAAATTGTGGTATTTCAAGATGTTTATCGTAAGGCGTACAATGTTACTATTATTATTATTCTAGCATTATTGGTTTAGGAGGTATTTGAAATTGTTATTGGTAGTAATTCCAACGGATACGCTGCATAGTGCTGCTATCAATATATCCATTTATTATTTTATGCAGAAACATTGTTGAAAAATTTCACACCTGTTTGAAAGGCTTGCAAAAATCAAATTCATTTAACAAATTATTGTATTGTATTGCAAGTATCGGTGGTGATACTTAAATCTTAGAAATTCCGTCTATGTGCATTCAATCATATTTTTCTACAATTTACAAGTGTTTACTTGGGATGGCCAAATTCGGATAATTTTCTATCCGGATATCCGAATTGTCCGGATTATGAGGATGATTTGCCCGGATTATCCGGATCAGTGGCGCAGGAACGTTTTTCATTTGGGAGGGGTACAAAAATTCAACCTTACACGTGTGTATATATATTCATTTTTCATTCATTTTTTTCTGCCTAATTAGCAGGTTTTTCACTGCCCTTTCACTGCCTTAAGGCATCCCTTAGGAGGCAGTTCCTTCTTAGACAGTGTCCTAACCAGTTTATTTTCCTCTTCTTGATGGTCTCCAGTATAGATCTTTTTTCACCAACTCTTTTCAGTACGGCTTCGTTTCTTACCTTGTCCGTCCATTTTACACGCTCCATTTTTCGCCATGGCCACATTTCAAAAGCTTCGAGTCGCTTCGCTTCTCTTCATTTCTTCTCAACGTCCAGGTTTCTGCACCATATAGTGCTATACTCCACACAAAACATTTCACTAATCTCTTCCTTAAACCTATGTCCAATGTCCATGGGTCCACAAAAAACATTTTTTCTTCTATTGAAAGCTTCTTTTGCTATTTCGATTCTGATTTTCACTTCTTGTTTGCAGCTCATGTCACTGCATATAGTGCATCCGAGGTACTCGAAGCTATCCACTTGCTGGATTCTTTCACTGTTTGCTCTCACATTAATATTCCTTGGTTTCCATCCTATAACCATTGCCTTTGTCTTGTTTACATTAATCTTCATCCCATACTGCTCACAGCTGCTGTTTAACTCCTCCAACATACTATTTATGATTCTTCATCCTCACCGAATAATGCCATGTCATCAGCAAATCTTATGCAGTTTATTCTTCTTCCTCCCAATTTGACACCTCCTGTGCCCTGGAAACAATTTTTCACTATAGGCTATCTTCTAAATAGATATTAAAGAAAGTAGGTGATAGGCAGCTTCCTTGTCGTTCTCCCTCTTTCAATTTCACAGCTTTCTGTCATTTCCTCTCCTATTTTCACTTTAACTCGTTCATTCATTATAAGTTGCTTTGAAGTCTTCTCTCTTTCCAATCTACACCAATTTTCTTCAGAATTTCTGAAAGTTTAACCCAATTCACTCTATCAAAGGCTTTCTCCAGGTCTACAAATACTACAAACACCTCCTTTCCTTTCTCTAAATATCTTTCCCCAATGGTCCTCAGTATACCAATTGCATCCCTTGTACCTCTTCCTTTCCTGAAACCAAACTGTTCTTCCTCTAACTCGCCACTGACCTTCGAGTATATTCGTCTGTTCAGAATTCTTAAAAGAATTTTTGCCGAATGAGATATCAAGCTGATTGTCCTGTACTCAGAACATTTTCTGGCATTGCTTTTCTTCTGCAGAGGTAACAGTCATGTTCAAAAAATCTGTCGCATGGATTTTTTCTAAGTCCAACGTCTTACGAAATTATGTTGGTAGCTCTGAAACAAGGAAGTGTTGTGAAATATACGATCCTCCAATCAGAGTGAAGTTCGATTCGGAGGAGCAGGAGGCGTGACTCACGGTCTTGTCCACAGGAAGTTCAACCAATGCAGCATTTCCAAATATGAGATAACGTCCCCATTGGTTAAATACTGTTTCAGTAATGCGAATCGGCAGAAAGATTGCGCAAAAGTTGACTTTGTCGTTTTAATTGCCTTTAATCGTTTCAAATTAGTATTAAATGGTCCCAATTATAGTTCACGAGCTTAATATACTGTATTCATGTATGCGTTTGACAATCATATATATATCACTCATTAGAACAATTTTCACATTGTTTTCACTACGTGAGATGACATTTCATTTACATTTACGATAAAATAGTGGTTTGGGTGTAATAACAGTTTTCATTAATTAATTTAGAGATGCATTTTTATTTGTTGAGTTAATGATCAGGTAAATTCGTTATTTCTCGCGAAAAGAGGGAACCACAGCTGAAAGAAAATACACAAATTGTATTATTGAGGTCAAGAGTTCGTTTTAACATCACTTTTTGCACACATAGGCTAATCACGACTCGGGATACATTTAAATTGGAATCTGAAACATTATGCGACCTGACTGGAACTAGGAAAAGGACACACTGATTACAAAACGTCGATACATTACCACTTGGTCTGGCGAACGCCAGTAATAATGAGGGGTTGTGGGAGTGGGAGATGGGTGACGGAAAGTAGAAAATAAATAGTATTTTTGGGGGTATTTAATGTTATATTTATACACATACAAACCTAAGAAAATATTTATTTTGATACATGTGTGTGGGGGTGGGGAAGGGGGAGAAGAGAGGGACAGAAAGATATTGGGAGAGATGGGACGAAGAGGTGATTGTGGAAAATGTTCTATTTGACGTTCAGTAATAAAAACAATCAAATCAATGATGATTATCTTATAAATACCATATTTAATGTAAATTTGTTTTAAAAATGGGGGCGGGGAGCTGTTTGTTTTACGTTCAGTGCAGGACAACAAGTGGAGACACATAGTGGTTCGTATCTCACTTTAAACTGTAGGTCCAGGCCTCATTAGCCTATCTGTGTATAACGTGGATTTAGAATTCAGTAGAAAATAACGTCGATCTAGTATTTTGGATTTTAGATGCGTTGAGACCACTAAAATTTCCAATTCTTATAATAAGAAACCTATCCTCATATTACCATTTTGAAAGAGAGAGAGTTAATTGTATAATCTTTCGTTGTTAGTTTCAAAGAAGACTAATTCAAATAGTAACAATGGGAACGAATAAAGTTTACGAAAAGTTTTTGCCACCGTGGGGATTTGAACCTACGACCATTACAGTGACAATCCAGTGCGATAACCACTACCCCACGAGTTCGTTCCTTCTTACGGCATGATTATGAGTTAAGACCAATTCGTTCAATATGCATTAGAAATATAATCCCCACCCGCCTCTTTATAGACAACACACCCAAACGCTCCTTTGTAGCAAATGAAATAAAGGTGGTATGAATGTCACAAAACATTTAAGCAAAATCTACTATATTTACGACGCAATCGTTTTACATGGAGAGGCTACAGCTTCGAGAATTGAGGTTGTGACGTGGCTTCTTGTAGTGGTAGGGTAGATATTCGTATGGCAAGGTTCCAGCGTGCACTAGCCAGTAATTTCCGAGAAAAAAACTTCAATTTTTTTATGATGGTAAAGTGGTTCGGTGATAGGCTATCAGTATTACACGCCGAAGATTATAGGTTTGACTTCTGTTCGGTTACCCCTATTATTATTATTATTATATAGCAACTAAGTATTGTATTTAGTTAATAATTTAAAGAAATAGAAATGTTATATATTTTTTTAAAAAATAACACTCCTTTCTAATGATTTTTCAATGTTAACATAACCCCACAGCTCTACAGCACCTTGGCGGGCCTTGGCTTACCTACCGACTGCTGGTCTCCCTCCCACACTGTTCCGCCGTCACCTGTTATAGCGTGGAGGTCTCACACCAGTGTTGGGGTGACGGGTGATCAGCCCGACGAACCCCCAGCCGTTGTTGTAGGTCTTCTCGACCGGGTTACGCTCACTCACTCGGAGCTTCCCAATTTCCTCACGATGGTGGGTTGCCACCGGCCCTATACGTAGGCCGAATAAATTCCGACCAGAGCCGGATTCGAACCTACGCCGTCCCGCAGCGAAGATTTTTCAATGTTATTTTTGAAAATAATTTTTCAGAATATGTTTTTGAATTTCTCATCATTTTACTAGGATTTGCATAAAAATGATCCATGTGTCATATTCGACGAAATGTGATGTACAGAGAAAGTTATACATTTTTTTTAGGGAAAATTAGCAAGAAACATAACAAATAAATACTATTGACATCCTTTTGTGAATAGTATTTATTTTACATTATTTTTTGTTCACCATGCATAGTTGTATTCTTGTAAAAAGCATGAAAAACAATATATTCTCTACATTTCGCAAAGCAAATAATATACGAATTTTCGTAATAAGTAAAATGCAATAAATAATTTTTCGGTTTAATAAGAAATAAAAATCGCAGAGTTAACCGATCGGTGAATCGAACACAGAATTATACAACCCATAAAATGCCTTGTATCCTTTGCAATGAAGTGATGTAGATTCAAGTAATAAAATTTCATGCAAAATCGCACGTTATAAGATTGTTCAAATATATTAAATCAGTGTGAGTAGCTTCCTAGTTCCTGGGTGTGTGGTTTCGCGTATGTGAGTTCACTCTGGTGCAAATGAAACATATATGTAGATTAACTTATACTTTAATAACATGAAGCACGTAAATAACACGATATATAATGAAGGTTTCCACACAAATGTACACGAATATGACGAGGCGTACAACACACGTACGTCGTCTCACGACTCAACTCGGACTCACACTGCGCATGCGCACACTGCATGGCAACAAGCTTAATAAGAATGACAATTCGTCTGAACATCACGGCCCCTCTTGGAAGATCAGCTTCCAAAATTAGAATACACAATAATTATTACCTTTTACAATATAACATATTACACTTGAATACATAGATTACAATAAACACAAATTTCCTTTCTGGTTACATATTTACACTTTCTCAATTGGTAGAGGTGAAAGCTTCATAATAGGCCTCTTTAGTTCACCGTCTTTAGTTTTAACAGTTGCGGATTTGCATGGAGATTCTTCACATGTTGATGTCTCAATAACAGTTCAGTAAACGGATGATTTTTTGGTAACACTATAGGATGTTTCTTATCTGAGGACACATCAGCATTGTGTAAACGCCCACCTACTCGTAACACACAATTATTGTCAATGAATGGACTCAAGGAAAGAAGTTTACTGGATGAGGGGAGCTCTTGTTCTGTTTGTAAACAGTTAACCTCGCTCTCATATGCTTCAGGTTGGGTGACCTTGACCCAGAACTCAGTAGCAGCTGATAACTCTTCGGTTGTCAACGTCTGCTCTTTTCGCTGCATGGACGGCGCTCTACAGTTGCTTATGAATCTAAACATCCAAGCAGTAACACGTATCAATCTCAAGAATGATGAGAATCTCTGCAATAACTCCTTACAGTCACAGGTTGTAGTCAACAGCACATGAACCCTTGTTTTTCTTTCCTCCTTTTTCATTTATTCACTTTCCACTGTAGATGATTCATGCATAGGCAACTCAGGCAAATAAAGAAATGATGGACCATTCCACCATAAATGAGCTTCACACAACTGTGTAGGAAAAGCACCACGAGAACCAATGTCCGCAGGGTTTTCTTTCGAACGCACATGAAACCACTGTTGAGGATTCGTCAGTTCATGAATGAGTGAAACTCGGTTCGAAACAAATGTACTCCATCTGGATGGATCTGATTTAATCCAACATCAGACCAATCAGACCAAAGGAAAATATTGTCTATATGCAATGACAATGATGACTGCACAACACTAATCAATTTGGCTAACAACACAGCAGCACATAACTCTAAACGTGGCAATGTTACAGGTTTTATGGGTGCAAGCTTTGTTTTCGAAACTAACAATCTGACTGTAACAGTGTTGTCATCATATACTGCTCGTAGATACACAATAGCACATGTACCTTTCTCACTGGCATCACAAAAACCAATCAGTTGACACAAAGTTGGTTCTCTACATTTTAAGCATCGCGGTAACTGTATGCTCTGTAATACATGTAATTCAGCAAAATGTCTTTCCCATATTTCTCTTATGTCACTAGGAATAGGTTCATCCCAATTTAATTGTTCCTTCCACAGTGATTGAATTAATATTTTAGCTAACATAGGGACTGGAGCTAGTAATCCGAGTGGATCAAATATGCGAGCTACCTCAGACAACAACAACCTTTTGGTTAATACAGGGTGTTCACTAGGTGGATTAATGATGAAACTCAAATGATCAGTATCCGGGTGCCACACAAGGCCAAGAGTTCTTATGAATTCGCTGTTATGGATGGAAGATATTGTAGGTTTCTCTCGCAAATGCTCGGGAATACTGTTCAACACGTCAGCATGATTTGCCGTCCACTTATGCAACTCAAATCCACCCTTTCTCAACAATTGTGTCAATTGTTGCTGCATCTCTATTGCTTCTGGAACACTGTCAGCTCCACTGCACAAATCGTCCATATAAAACTAACTGTTGCTTTAAGACTTCTGCTGCAATCGCGTAATTTTCACCTTCATCGTCTGCTAACTGACGTAACACTCTCGTAGCAAGAAAAGCAGCTGGTGCCGTGCCATACGTGAGCGTATTTAAACGATAAACAATCACAGGTTGATTGGGGGATTCTCCCCACAAAATTAATTGGTAGTCTCTGTCCTGAAGATTCACTTTTATCTGGCGATACATCATCCGAACATCACTCGTCAATGCAATAAGATGGCCACGAAAACGTAACAAAATGGTTAGTAACTCTGGCTGTTGTTTACCTCCATTCATTAACACGTCATTCAAGGACACGCCTGTGCTAGTTTTACTCGATCCATTAAAAACTACTCTCAGTTTCGTACTTGTGCTTGTCTCCTTTGTTATAGAATGATGCGGAATGATATAAGAATCAGCGGGGGTGCTGGGTGGTTCACAGTCTGCCACTGGTGTCATACGATTCAACACAATGTACTCTTGCATGAATGACTGGTATTGTTCCAGTCTCTGGCTATCAACTCGAAGCCTACGCTCTTGACTAAGCAAACATTTGATCGCCTTATCTTTTGAATAACCCAACTCGTCGCGGTTGACCTTACATGGTAAGCGTACGACGTACCGACCATCATCCTCGCGATAATGTGTTCGTACGAAATGTTCCTCGCACAATTGTTCTTCTTGACTCGGCACTCGTAAGTTAGGAATCTCCTCAGATTCAAAAAACTTATTCAGAGTTTCGTTCAGATCATTTTCTTGTACAACAATGTGATAAGAAGACAGAGATTGTCGAGGTCTTTGTTGAGGAGTTTTGCCACAAACAACCCATCCCAAGCGGGTTTGAATAGCCACTGGTTCATTCATTCTCCCCTCTCTTCTTCCACTCATTAGTAACAATGGGAAAAGATCAGCCCCGATAAGCAACTGAATAGTGTCAGGTTTGTGATATGAAGGATCGGCAAGTTCAAGGTTTCGTAAATGTTTAAAACTCAGAGTGTTTGGTACACACGCTTGCGGCACTGTGTTGGATATTTTCTTCACAATTAAGGGCGAGCAATGATAGGATCTGTCCCCGTTTTTAGAGAGTATGTTCAAATCAACTGTAGAGTGTGAACTGCCGGCATTTACACCCGAAATTCCAGTAACCGACACGAACACTTTTTTACGTTTCAATCCTAATAATTGGGCTGCGTTCTCGCTCAAAAATGACTTTTCACTAGCACTATCCAAAAGTGCTCGCATGGAGTGAAGTTGATTTTGTTTACCCTTTACTCTCACAACAGCAGTCGGTAACAAGACACGCGTTGCGTCACACTGCGTATCAGCTGTTATGTGCGACACCACTTGCGGCGTTGCCACGTTTCCACTTACCTTAGCTCTTTGCGAAGTTTCACGATGGATAGATGTGTGGTGAGACTTACCACAAGACCTACACGAGCCTGATTTACACCTATCCACAAAATGGGAATTATCAAGGCAGTTGAAACACAAGCCTTTCGATTTCACAAACACTTCCCTCTCTGGCACAGATAGGCTCATATATTCTTCACATTTACTCAAAAAATGCGATTCTCGACACATAGGGCAAGAGGACGACACGTGAAATGAATTAGCACTTCTTCTAGCACTGGGTTCACTGTGGGGGGTGGGTGGTTTCCTTTGGGATCCTGGTTTCGGGTCCTTGGAAGATGCAGATGCTGCGAGCGCTCTCGCTCTATTGTCCAGGAAGCCGCTCAGCTGTTCGAAAGTAGGAAGTTGCTCGGACGACACGCTCAGCTCCCATTGTTGCCTCGAAGTACTGTCCAATTTCTCCACGGTATGAAACACCAGGATAGCGTCCCAATGCTGCACTGGAATGTCCAACACACGTAAAACTCGAACACATTCTGTCGTCACGTCAACCAGCTTGCGTAAGCCGACAGCAGACTCAGTTTGTAATGAGGGTTGAGACACAAGCCGCTTAATTGTGTCGTTCACTAGCGCGTGTTTCTGTTCATATCTGTTAGTCAGAATGTCCCATGCTTCTTTGTAATTCGAATCGGTTATCGCTATAGACTGTAACAATAACGCGGGTTCACCACGGACGCTCGATTTCAAATACTGCAGTTTTTGCGCGGGCGAAAGTGACGCGTTGTTGTGTACGGACGCCACGAACAAGTCTCTAAAAGAAAGCCACTGCTGCAGATTTCCTGTAAAAGTAGGCAAATCTAACCTCGGTAGACGCACATCACTCACTGTCTTTGTCTCGGTCACGGTCACGGTAGTTTGCTGTTTTTTCGCGATGTATAACTTGGCCAATGCTTCGTCGAGCCTGTCCTGCACTGAACCAATTTCCTCATCATACTGCTCAAACTGTTCGTCGGTGCACTTTTCTGAGATTTCACGGATCAGTTTTTGAGTGTCTTCTGTCAGTTGTAATGCTTTGTCTATGTACACTAAAACATTACCTTCGGTGAGATCATCTGCCGCCAATTTCTTCTCCAAACGTGTGGCGTCACGTTTGAGGAGACGTTTGTTTGAAAGTATTTGCTCCATATTTCAGTCTCAAAACACGTAAAGTACATACACGAAGATCACAGTCACACCCGGCAAGGATACGATGCACTGAATTGCCGGTAAGCACAAAACCACTGTCTCTCGAAGCTCAAACACAAAGCCGTTAATAAGGCGCACTTTCTCAGCGGGAACACAATGGATGACCGGGCCGTAACGAATCGAATCAACCATTTATCCGGGCACAGGAGGACCATGAATAGCTTCCTAGTTCCTGGGTGTGTGGTTTCGCGTATGTCAGTTCACTCTGGTGCAAATGAAACATATATGTAGATTAACTTATACTTTAATAACATGAAGCACGTAAATAACACGATATATAATGAAGGTTTCCACACAAATGTACACGAATATGACGAGGCGTACAACACACGTACGTCGTCTCACGACTCAACTCGGACTCACACTGCGCATGCGCACACTGCATGGCAACAAGCTTAATAAGAATGACAATTCGTCTGAACACAGTGTGTCCATAAGTTATTATACTGTCAGCCATTTGGCACATCTCGTTAAAAAATCTCAGCATTTCACCATTCACTAGTTAATCGAATTGAATATTGATTCACTTCACAGTTCAATGTGCAACAATAGTTTCGACTCATATCACGTGAGATGTAAACTCAATTCAATTCTCTCATTGTATGTAACTTGTATGTTGAGCTCATGTAGAAATATCAATTATGAGCTCTAAGCTAAATTTGACGCTACAATCGCTTGATCAACTCTTGCGTCTCGCTGCCAGACATTCTACGTTCCTGTTTGCTCCAGGTCGCTTCTGCATTTCATTATCATTGTTTTTACCTCTGTTTCATTCTCATCGTCGTTATAAACCTACGTAACTTCTACTGTTTACAGTAGACAGAATCTACTGTTATCAATTGTAGTACTCTACTGTGTCTCTCGGAAATCTACTCAAAATCAATGATTTCCTACTGAACACTTTCAGTAGGCCTAATGTGTAATTACAGTTGAGGAACTACAAGTGAAATATTCTCTTCAGTACTACATGTAATATTGCATGTAGTGTGTTTGAATTTGAATTCAAAATTTTGGGTGCGTCATCACTTAGGCTATTTTGCACCTGTCACTTTATACGGGGTCCAGCCCCTTACCAGAACTAAAATAACATAACTGTAACGTAGTGTTGTAACTAAAATATTAAAATATTCTGAATTCGGTTAAAAGCTGAGGCTGTAAAGAGGCACTCAGCACCCACAAGGACCAAACACAGGACAACACAGAAAATTATACTGGCCATGGGGCTAGTCGCCAGAACCTCGTTCGTCTGCAAACTGAAGTCCAGGGTGTACTACGTGGAAGCAACAATTGGGTGTACATACTTCGTGGAAGGTCATCCCTTACACCCTTGTAGTATGTTTAGCTCAGCACGATAGCTGTAAATGTAACTTTTTATTCCTCCTGATTAACAATTTGTTTTTATATCTATTTAAAATCTAAACCAACCTCACTTCCATTTAGTACACCCTGAACTGCATTTTGCAGACTAACGAGGCTCTGGTGACTGGACCTACTCTTAGTATAATCTTTGTAAGACTGTGTGTGTGTTGTCCTTGTTTGTGCTGACTGTCTGTCGCTTTACAGGCTCAGCTTTTAACCCAGGTAAGGATATTTTAGTTTTCAGACACGCTTTTATTTCTGTCATGATAAGGGGCTGGACCCCGTATAGCGTGACGGGTGTAAAATACCCTAAGTTTTCAGGTACACAAATTGTAATTCAAGTTTAAAAAATCTTAACATTGATGTTTAAAAACACCTATTGATCTACTGAAACCAGTACAGTAGAGAAACTGCAAGTGAAAAATAATTTATTCAGTATAGTGTATAATGTTAAGTTTAATATTTTGGCTGTAAATATTAATTTCATACCCCCTTATTATTTTTTTGTATTTATATCTTTTTGAAAATCTGAACACAGTAGATGTTTCAAAACACCTATTGATCTACTGAAAACAATAGACAAAAGTTTCATTGGAGTAAGTAGAAAAGAGTCATGAAATAATACCCAAAGAAGTCAACCATTATGAATTAATGTTACATACTTTTTTTTATTTCACTTTCCAAAACCTAGGCGCTCGAAATAATACATGGCATGCGATTTACTAGACAGTCTGCTTTTCTGTGATTGATTCGTCGTGCCCAGTCGGGGATTACTACCGTTCAAGTTAAAAGGGGAAGGGGAAGAAATCCACCACAGTACCATGACGTATGAAGTAGCATGTTCACAGGCATCCAATACAACTGATAAGGGTTCACCTGACCTTGGAAGTGTGGGAAACACGTTTCATGCTGGTTTCCAGAATGCTGTGGCTAAATCTGGAACTAACGGTGGAATAAGAAATAGTTTGTAACATTTAACAATGACATTTCGCATTTACAAAATATGAGATATGTAGACTTTGATTTATTTATTATAGTAGACGGTAGAGAATTACTTACCACGAAAGTCAAGTTCTAAATTGCAGACATCAAAATCTACTCCAGGTTGTAAAGTACATTTGTGATAGACAGCAGATAGGTTAATAAGGTTTACAAGACTGCTAACGACTCTTAAGACAAACGTTCAACGAAGGTTATTGAGTGAGAAAATGGGAAATTGTTAAAAATAGCGGCCTAGTTGAGTGAAGATCGAAGGTTCCAATCTCTTATAGAACCGGCTATTTTTTGACACTAATTTTTGGTGCGTAATATATTGTCGACATTTATAAGAAACAAAATATGAAAACTCTCCTCCTCTGTAACGGTGCGGTCTAAGACTCTGTGCTTTGGACTCCGACTGCAGCGGGACGGCATGGATTCGAGTCGTCCTGGGTTCTCGGCCTGTTATCTGTATAGGACCGGTGGCAACCCACCATCGTGAGGAAATTGGGGAGCTACGAGTGACTGGTGTAACCTGGTTTCAGATATCTTCTATAACGGCTGAGTGTTCGACGTGCTGACCAAAGTCACCTCGTTGCCAGTTGAAGATAACTCTAGGTAGGATTGTGGAAGGGAGACTGACAGTCGGGAGATAGCCCAAGGCCCTTCGAGGTTTTAAAATATGAAAATCTAATTTAAATCTAATTTCTCGCCATTGTCACGTGAGATTTCTTTTCAGTATGACTCCTGCAATACTAATTAGTTCCTAAGTGAGATAATGAGATGGACAGAGAGATATTAAATTATGAGTTCACTGTTTAAAAAATAAGCATTAACACATTTTTATATTCACATACCTCTTTACAAATTCCTGAGCACGTCACTACAAATGAACCAATCTAGTGCACACTAGAGCCTTGGCTTATCGATACATATGGGGTATCCTACAATTACAGTCAAACCACAACCTCAATTCTCGAAGCTTTAGCCTCTCCATGTAAAACGATTGCGTCGTAAATATAGTAGATTTTGCTTAAATGTTTTGTGACATTCATACCACCTTTATTTCATTTGCTACAAAGGAGCGTTTGGGTGTGTTGTCTGTCTATAAAGAGGCGGGTGGGGATTATATTTCTAATGCATATTGAACGAATTGGTCTTAACTCATAATCATGCCGTAAGAAGGAACGAACTCGTGGGGTAGTGGTTATCGCACTGGATTGTCACTGTAATGGTCGTAGGTTCAAATCCCCACGGTGACAAAAACTTTTCGTAAACTTTATTCGTTCCCATTGTTACTATTTGAATTAGTCTTCTTTGAAACTAACAACGAAAGATTATACAATTAACTCTCTCTCTTTCAAAATGGTAATATGAGGATAGGTTTCTTATTATAAGAATTGGAAATTTTAGTGGTCTCAACGCATCTAAAATCCAAAATACTAGATCGACGTTATTTTCTACTGAATTCTAAATCCACGTTATACACAGATAGGCTAATGAGGCCTGGACCTACAGTTTAAAGTGAGATACGAACCACTATGTGTCTCCACTTGTTGTCCTGCACTGAACGTAAAACAAACAGCTCCCCGCCCCCATTTTTAAAACAAATTTACATTAAATATGATATTTATAAGATAATCATCATTGATTTGATTGTTTTTATTATTGAACGTCAAATAGAACATTTTCCACAATCACCTCTTCGTCCCATCTCTCCCAATATCTTTCTGTCCCTCTCTTCTCCCCCTTCCCCACCCCCACACACATGTATCAAAATAAATATTTTCTTAGGTTTGTATGTGTATAAATATAACATTAAATACCCCCAAAAATACTATTTATTTTCTACTTTCCGTCACCCATCTCCCACTCCCACAACCCCTCATTATTACTGGCGTTCGCCAGACCAAGTGGTAATGTATCGACGTTTTGTAATCAGTGTGTCCTTTTCCTAGTTCCAGTCAGGTCGCATAATGTTTCAGATTCCAATTTAAATGTATACCGAGTCGTGATTAGCCTATGTGTGCAAAAAGTGATGTTAAAACGAACTCTTGACCTCAATAATACAATTTGTGTATTTTCTTTCAGCTGTGGTTCCCTCTTTTCGCGAGAAATAACGAATTTACCTGATCATTAACTCAACAAATAAAAATGCATCTCTAAATTAATTAATGAAAACTGTTATTACACCCAAACCACTATTTTATCGTAAATGTAAATGAAATGTCATCTCACGTAGTGAAAACAATGTGAAAATTGTTCTAATGAGTGATATATATATGATTGTCAAACGCATACATGAATACATTATATTAAGCTCGTGAACTATAATTGGGACCATTTAATACTAATTTGAAACGATTAAAGGCAATTAAAACGACAGTCAACTTTTGCGCAATCTTTCTGCCGATTCGCATTACTGAAACAGTATTTAACCAATGGGGACGTTATCTCATATTTGGAAATGCTGCATTGGTTGAACTTCCTGTGGACAAGACCGTGAGTCACGCCTCCTGCTCCTCCGAATCGAACTTCACTCTGATTGGAGGATCGTATATTTCACAACACTTCCTTGTTTCAGAGCTACCAACATAATTTCGTAAGACGTTGGACTTAGAAAAAATCCATGCGACAGATTTTTTGAACATGACTGTACCAAAACAATCTCCGTGAAATCTTGTGGCCAATCCCCTTTCTCATAGATTTCATTGCATAAGTGCAGTATTTCTCTTTTTCCATCTCCCAGGCATTTGATAAGTTCAACAGGAATTTCATCAGTGCCCGTTGCTTTCCCATTCCTCATTTCTTTAAGTACTTGCTCAAATTCTTCATGCAGGGTATAGTATCCATCAAGTTTTTAACGCAAAATTTGCCTAAATATTTGTTTATATATCTTAAATTCTGCTCCCGCATTCCCAGCCATCTACAATATTTTCATTTATTTATTAATATTAATTATTTTTTACAATTTATGACTATTTAGAAACAGGTTTCAAGACCAGATAACAATTCCAAAATATGTAAAGTTCTGGAGCTTATTCTGAGCTCATTTTGAATTTAATGGGATGGAAAAATCAGGAGTTTATAATATGAAAATTGCGAGCAAAGCTACAAGTATTAATTTTAATGCAGGTTGCTATTTAAAGGGGGTGAGGAGGATTCCCCATCCTCTAACTTGATTCATTCCAAATCAGGAATAATCATTTCCCACCCACTGAATATGAAAAACATATTTTTAAATATATCGTACATACAGAATTCCACTTCAGTGGATATACAGAAAATATTATTAAACTAATTTATGGCAGATATGTACTGTATGCAGTGCCCTTTAGAAGCCATGTATTCGGTATTTTCTCAGACTTCTAGAAGGTGTTTTACAAGTACTATTCTATCAAATTTTGAAAACTGTGCCCTGTCTTTGATGTATGTTAACAGGACTTTTCGAACGCTTGTTGACAGCTATAGCGTTGTGTTGCCTTTTTTTTTTTTTTTTTTTTTTTAAAAATACTCAATCGAGATGATTCCCGATCAACTCGCAAGAGATCTAACTTTGAAGTATTTGTACAACATTTGACATAGTAATTATTTGTAATCTAACTAGCTGTACCTTATGATGCTCTTCAAACATTGAAAGTACTATCATTGCATGTGGTAAACCGAAATCCTTCATATCACAGAGCAAGCAAAGTTAAAGGGAAACCATACGCTCGAAAGGAATTTTTTTAATCGTTGGTGGATAATATGAGGCGTTGCGGATACGAAGGGCGAACTCGACAAACGTACATTTTTAGGAAAATGCGTTTCAAGTTGTGAGAAATGGGGCGAACTCAACAGAAACTTTGGAAATCACGCAGGAAAAACTTTCTGATCTACTGTTACGACGTTTTTGTTGATTTCACCCTGGATCTCACAACTTGACACATTTTCCTTGAAATGTACGTTTGTTGAGTTCGCCTTTCGTATCCGCAACGCCTTATATGAAGAACCGGTTTGAAGAGTTAGGTTTCTTTTTGGGTGTAGTATTAAATGCAGATGCATACGTGTTGTTTTATGGTGACATGTTAATTCCTCGTTTATATATAAAAAAGTAAACTTTAATGTAAGCGAAAGCATGTACGCGTCACCAGTCGAAGATTTTCGCATATACAAAGAAAATTCAATACACATTCCCACCTCACTCAAAGCTGAGTGTGAAAGCTGGTTCAGTGCCATGAACTTTACCTTTACTGATTAGAGAAATCATTTAGAAGTTTTAAACCTTTTTTTTTCAATAGACTCCCAGGGCATTGTTTTATTGCAGAAAAATTTGCAACAAAATGGATCAAGTCATAAGCATTACTTGGTACGAGGTAAAAAATCACAGATTTGCAATAGTATAAAATCGACAAAAACATCGTCAAGATAGGTTTTCCATTGTGCTTAAATTAATAAAAACAATAGGCCTCGTACCAAGTATGAGTTTGAACCCCTAAAATATATGTACTTATATACTTTTAAAAAAACTGGAAAAACCCACAGGTGTCTGTCAAGTAGACCGGAAGTGAACCGGAAGTAGATCGGAAGTGGACCGGAAGTAAATGGGTGTAGGTGTGGGTGGGTGTAAGTGTAGGTGTGGGTGGGTGTGGGTGTTACGTAAAAATTGGGTGTCATAGGGGGAAATTATCTAAATCTTAGAATTTTTATACAATAAAATTGAAATTTAAGCTCTTGCGTAAAACAAATTTTCAGTTTTTTACACTTGGAAAATCAGCTAAAATCATGATTTTCAGTTAAATTACACTAAGAGAGCTCACTATAAAATTGTTAAATTTTGGGAGGGTGGCCGCTCGACCCCCGTTTATAACTACTTCAACGTACATTGAAACGTTTATATAGGAACGATGGAACGTACTGTCATCCTCATCTTCGCGATTAGTCAAACATGTCACAAGAATGTAACTGCTATTAGTAAACTTACAAGAAAAATAAGTTTTGTAGAAATTCTCTTGTCAATATGAATACCATGTTACTACCTTTGTTTTTTTTAAAAAAATATGTGAAACCATATTACATTAAATATTAATTAATTAATTAATTCTCTACCCTTCTTGAATCCGAAAATTCATGGTTACAGTTCAATTTGTCCTTATCCTGAGCAAAATTTATATATATATTCTATTTTATCTTTACAGATTTCTTTTAGGTCTATCTCCATCTTCGTTTTTGGTCCTTTACCATCAGGTTTCCCAACAAGATTCCTGTAAAATCTCCTTTATTCCTTTCTCATTCGTACCCACCTAAGTATTCGTGATTTAATCATCAATCTAATAATACTTGGAAATTAACATAAACTATGTACTTCTAAATTATGTAACCTTCTCCATTCACTTGTCTCTTCATCCCTTTTAGGCTAAAATATTTTCCTAAAGATCTTATTTTCAAATACTCTCAATGTCAATAGAAGGGATGAAGTTTTCGCATCCACAGGCAAAATTACTGTTATTGTATATTTTAACTTTTAGTTTCTTAGATATAAAACAAGAAGACAGAGAAAAATAACATGCATTAAACCTTCTTTTTCATTTCCTCTTTAATATCATTTTCATTTTGTAAGTATTACTTAAGTTTGGAAACTGGACCAAACAAGTTAGTTTCGACCTGTACTTTTCTCTTTACTAACTTTCTTACTTGCTTTAAAAAAATATTTTAGCATTATTCTTAATTGTATTTACATCATCTGCATATGCTAACAGTTGAGTCACAGTACTTCGTTAGTTTCTTTTACCTTCCTAACAGCATATTCTAAGGCAAAATTAAAAAGCAATGGATATGATGCATCTTTGTTTTATAACCTTTCATGAATTGTACATTTGTCAGACATATTAACAAAATTCTTAGGTATTCCAAATTCGAATAATTTATCTTTTTAGCATCTTTAACTTCAATCAAGTTAATTTCTTGAACTATAGGTTCTGCTTCATTTATTTCTAATTAATCTCCTACATGAACATTTAAAAAGTCATTAAAACAATTCTTCCATCTATTTAAAATAGTCAGCCATTTTTCATCAAGTTTACTTTAGGTTGCCACCCCTTTCTAAATTCATTTGCACCTCTGATACTTTTATTTCAATTGCGTTAATTTTACTTTTCAAGTAATCTCTTTTTTTTTGTTACTTCTAAACATGCTGTTCTTTAACCACCTAAGTCTATTTCTATTAGGTTATGCGAACCATTGCTTACTTTTTTCCTGGTTTATACATTATTTAACTGTTGATTCTATTCTATGATGTATGTACTCCCAATTCTTATTTAAGTCTGTTTAATTTAAATACTGCAGATTAAAAAAAATGTACAATTGTATAGGTTGAGGTTCATTATGTGGAAATAAATTTCATTTTTTAAAAGTTCATTCTAGGCCAGGGATAGCTGCAACAACACAAGCCTTCGATCTGTCCCTATCTTGAAAAAATCTATATACTCTTTTCTATCCCTACCGATTTCCATTAGGTCCATCTCAATGTTGGATTTCCTATAGGTCTCTTAGAATCATGTAAACTCCTCTTTCCTCTCCCATTCGTACCACATAGCCTGCCCACCTAAGTCTTCTTTATTTAATTGTTCTAATAATATCTGGACATGAATATAAATTATGTAGTTCTAAATTATGTAACCTTCTCCACTAACCTGTCTTCTCATCCCTTTTAGGTCCAAATATTTTCTTAACAATCATATTTTCAAATACTCTCAAGTTATGTTCCTCTTTCAATATAATAGACCAAGTTTCACATCCATATAATACTACAGGTAAAATTACTGTTTTTTATATTTTAACTTTTAGTTTCTTAGAGAAAAGTAACATACATTTCCTGAATTAAGCCTACTTTTTATTTTATTTCCTCTTTAATATAATTTTAATTTGATAATATTACTCCTAAGTATTTGAATTTATAAACTAGTTCAAATAAGTTGTTATCATGTTCTTTCATTAGATATTAAAGTTAGATTTTTTTTAATTAAACGAAATAGGTTTGTTAAAAAAAAATAATCGTTAGTTCATATGATATTATTTTTTGTGATGCATGTTTGTTGTCCGTGTTGGTGTTTCTTTTTTTGTTTGTTTTAACAGGATTCGAATTCTTGAAGGGAGGGAAGAGGGGGTTAAGTTTTTCGAGAATATCACGCATTCCATGTTTATAAGTAATTACATTTTTAATAGAAACCGTATCTTTTATCAATGTTTCATGAGATTTGGTTGCCTGCAAAAGTTAATCCGTTTATCTCCTTCTTCTATCACGATAAGGAACTCAAAATGTAAAATTTTCCTTATCCTCTGCTTACACATTTTCTCTTTTCCCACAATCTCTATCTCGATCAATTATATCCCTACCTCTTAGAAACATATTCCCTACCTTCTTTAAATGTACAACAGTCGCAGGAAGGGACAAAAAGAGAAGTAAAATAAAGCAATTTAATCAATTAAACACTACAAGAATAAATTTACGCTGTGTGTTTGTGTTAAAACTCTAAAAACATCCATAAACTTAAGTCACTTTCTTTGGAAAAATGATTGCAATTAAGAAATTATTAGCCCCGTCTAGTTCTCTACCCTTTTAGACATATGGTGGAGTGCAGGTTCATCCCAGCGCCAGGCAAGTGCAGTAGAACTGTGTTCAACCAAATAGACGAATAGCTGTATTCAAGTTCAAAAAATTCAACAATTGCCTCTGCTTTAAACATTCATTTGTTTAGTTAGCTCGCATCATGTAACCATACACCACACACTACACCGCTCCAGAACGTAGTACTACACATGCAGACACAAAATACACTACTTAACACCAAATCAACAAAATAGACAAGTTAATGTTGCACTCTGTAACCGTTTATCTGTGGTGTAAAAAAACTAGACGCACATAAGTAGTGAGAATATATTATATTTATAACCTCAATTTACTAATCGGGAAAATTCCCCTTAGCGAACCAATCAACACAATTCACGTGACAGGAAGCAAGTTCGCGCCTCAGTCAATGCGATGAGTTGTGTGATGATGCTGTCTGTTTCCGCGTTTGACTCATACCAATCGTCCGTATATCGTCTCCTTCCTTGCCTCGCCTCATGAAGCTCGTCCATCCTATCGGCCAACTTTTTGCCTGCAGCCCGAAAAAGAGAATCGGGATTCTGCAAGTTTTTCATACCGCTTATTTTGCGAAGATTGTCCATAAAAATCATCTCGCACGGTGGACGAAATTCAGGCGCTATTTTGCTTAAGTCGACGAGCCTCGCGACATCCTCACCTCCATCGAATGTGTACGCAAAAATCTTGTGCAGCAGTTCGAGTGGTAAATCGGTTATACGAGTTGTCATTTTTACAAGGTGTTATTTAAATAGAAGTTTCTCGGTATTTATATATAAATTTTCTCGGGGAAAAATACAAAACGCACAATCAAGTCAAAATTCAATCTGTATGAAAAACGACTTGAACCACCTTCAAAATAAAATAATTTTAGCTATTACGATAAAATCTTCAGCTATGTTATTTATACAGAATTTCCAGAGACAACAAGTAACATCTGATCACATCAAAACTTAATCTGATCGATTAGTGTGTATACTTAGTCTGTTACTATTTTTGGTTTTGGTATTTACATATAATTTTTTGGGGCTCAAATCAAAAACTATATAGTTAATAAAACTATATACTTAAAAAAAACTAGAAAAACCACAAGTGTGTCAAGTAAACCGGAAGTAGATCGGAAGTAGACCGGAACTAGACCAGAAGTAAATTTGTGTGGGTGTAAGTGTAGGTGTGGGTGGGTGTGGGTGGGTATAGGTATTACGTACCTTAACTCAAAAAAAATTATGACACTCGTACCAAGTACGAGGCAAAAAATCACAGATTTGCAATAGTATAAAATCGACAAAAACATCGTCAAAATAGGTTTTCCATTGTGCTTAAATTAATAAAAACAATAGGCCTCGTACCAAATATGAGTTTGAACCCCTAAAATATATGTACTTATATACTTTAAAAAAAAACAACTGGAAAAACCCACAGGTGTCTGTCAAGTAGACCGGAAGTGGACCGGAAGTGGACCAGAAGTAAATGGGTGTAGGTGTGGGTGTAGGTGTGGGTGGGTGTGGGTGTAAGTGTAGGTGTGGGTGGGTGTGGGTGTTACGTAAAAATTGGATGTCATAGGGGAAATTATCTAAATCTTAGAATTTTTATATAATGAAATTGAAATTTAAGCTCTTGCGTAAAACAAATTTTCAGTTTTTTACACTTGGAAAATCAGCTAAAATCATGATTTTCAGTTATATTACACTAGTAGTGGGAAAGTATATATTATAAACCCAAGAAAGGAAGAGCCCCCCTCAAGCAGATTTGGCTACACTTAAAACTAGCTCAACATGCCCATATGAGCTTTTTGCTCAAGTGTGGAACCCTGTCTAATCCAAGATTTTTGTAAAAAAGCCCTCATGGATTCCATGAGAAAGGAAGAGCCCCCTCGGATTGATGAGGCTACACTTACAAAAGGCACTTCTGTGAGATTGTTGTCTATAATCCTGTCAAAAATATGCCCCTCTTGATATTTTTTTTGGCCACACTTAAAACTAGGCCAAGACACACACACACATACACCCACACACACACACATATACACACATACATACACACATATTTACTTCTAGTTTAAGTTCAATTTGTTTATCTAATATTAAAACAATGCAATATGCAGAGACCTTCTAGAATTGCTCCGTGACTCTCTCATTTCTTACATCATAAACATATGATTTTTCCCCTATGAGAATAACACTACATATTGTGTCATCAGGTAATGCCTCATGGAATTCACAGATAATTTTAATATTTGTTCTGTCATTCACCACAACTTGTTTCCTTTTTGAAGTGTTAATTACAAACATGGGTCTCTGTGTTTTGAATTCATCTGGTGTGTAATACATGTCAGTATTGCCAGTAGTGACTCTCTTGAAAGCCGAAAAAGCCTCATATAATTTAAGGAAATCATTCTTGGACATGTCTAAATTATAATTTTCTCTAGGAAAGACCTCATTTCTGCCATTTTTAAGATATATGTTCTTGATGTTGCAGTTATCAAATTTACTTGAATTTTTTTCCTGATTATTGAGTCTTCCAGTCTGAAACAGTACCACTACAAAATCAGGCATGTCAAATTGTATGCTGGAGAATGAATTTGTAGCATCAAACTCATAATATGTACCAGATGCGGGCTTCTGTACACATTGATATGTATAAAATTGTAATGGAACCTGTGGATTTTTTATTATATCTGCTTTGTGTTTAAGAGCATAACTGGCCTCGTATTCAACAACAGGGATTCTTAACTCCATAGTCTGAATAATGCATTTGCCTGCATCTGGTAGGGTATTAGGCAGAGCTTCCCCTGTAGAGTTTATTGCACTGTACCTCATCAAAGCATTGTTATCATTTGCAGCTCTTCTAAATGTAATTCTTAACCCACCCTTCCACATAATATCTTTGTAATCTGAGAAGAATCCTGGCAATAGGCGCATGGGGAACAGCACTGTGTGGTTTTTAGATAATATCTTATCACCAGCCTCAAATCCACCTATTTTGTAGTAAGAAGCCTCGGTTTTGGATAATTTTAATGTGGCCAAAGCTGTGGAGGTAATGCCGGGATAATCCACTCTGTTTATAACAACGCCATGCTTTCTGATCTCAATTTCAGAGAATAGATGTGGCACAAAATTATCTACCAATCTTATATTTGAATTTGCCGGATAATCTGTTCCATCGAGCTTTACAACATCAAATTTGATGTATAGATCTGCTCTGTGGGGGTGTATAAATCCATCCCCTACATCAAGATCAACCTCAATCTCTGTGTTGGGTTGATTTAAATTTGCAAATGTCCTCCTGTTTGGGGGGAATGATTGTAGCTCATAACTCTCAATATTTTCCATTTTTTTCTTGTATGTATTTTTATTTAAATGTTAATCTCTATGATTGCAGTTGTTGTGGCTCCAGCAAAATCAACTAATTCTTCTTTTTCATTAGTGACCATCAATTCAATATAATCTATTCTATTATGACACACAGGAAAATATAATGTTGGGGATGGATTGTAGATGATGGGCTCCATAAATTCAGAATTAGGTTTGAATGTTGCAATGATCCCAGTTTGTTTGTGAGTGCCTATGCCATTTGATTTGGTGATCATACCCTCTGCTATATTACAGTGAATATTCAGAGTCTCTATGGCTAAGAATTTAGGTATATTCATAGCAGTGTGTTTGATGCCTGGTTCAAGTTTTGTGTTGTTCTCAAAGCCTAACAGCTCTCCTATAGTACCCAGATCCACTGTTTCTGTAGCAGATACAATCTCTACTCTGTGAGTGACAGAATTTTGACTTAACACTATACCTCTGGGTAATTGAGCATTTAGAGTGGACAGATTATACTGCCCTGGAGTAATGACAATTTTTTGATCCCCTACTGCAATTGTGTTGTTGTGGTGTGTAATATTAGGGATCAAGTACATGCCATAAAATGCTCTGAGAGCTATTGTTTTGGGATACACTATGTCATCATGTAATTTGAGTTTCAATATTGAATTTTGGCTGGTGAGATGGAATACCCCCATGATGTTTCAGATACCACAAGGCTTTTTGAAAATCTTCAATTGATGGTTTATTTATTTGAGACATATATCTAAGAACAGATAAACACAAATGTCCACAATTAACATCTTTGAAGTTTTGAACACGGGCATTATTGTAATAAAGATTAGCTGAATTTAGATATTTTATTAAATTTTCAGGTGGAACACCTCCAAATGAATCAAACACAAATGCCTCATCTTTTAAATATTTAAGATAACAGATCCAGTGAGTACCCTGATTTTTGTACTTATCCAAATTAACAATGCCACAATACAAGAATTTTTTTTCTTGCGCTGCTTCTTGGTCAAAAGACTGTCAATAGTTTTAAGAGATTTGAGACCTGCATAAGGTATTTGATACATAACACCCTTGGCCTTCATTGTAGGTTTATTATATACATATTCACAACCCCCACCCCAATTTTTGTTTGGTGCTCATAGCTATGGTGGTTCCCAATGCTGCTATTTTTTCACTCAAAGAAGCATCTTTGCTTACAAATCTACCAAATGCAGCCTCTTCTAATTTCTTGTCTGCAACATGTCTCTTGTCAAGATCAGAATGTGTGTTGTATGCAATATCATGGTCTCTACAAGCAGCATCTAAGGGATTAACACCAGGATCCCCTCTGTTTAATCTATGGTCCAATTTTGTGCCTGGACCACAATACTGATAGCCTGGAATGTGTAGTTCAAATGGGAGCTTGTTTATAATGTCATTAACAAGGCCCCGACCCTCAGAAATATTCCAAAATTTAGGTGGTAGAGTATTAATTATTTTTATAAGATATCCAATCCCCTTAGTGTCATTCACTATAAAATTAGACAATTTGGTGCTTATCATGTCCATAATTCCAACCTTTTCATTGTAAAAATTGTTGTTCCCAGCATTTTCCTCCCCAGCTATCACCAATAACCTATCTACAAGTTTCCTGACATCATCAACCCACACAAATTCTTTAGGCAGGGTGTTGTATTGTTTGATTCCACTGCCAGTCTTGATTTGTGACCATATGGGCTTGATTAAAGTGTTGTATTTTGCTCCACTGCTCCACTTGACTCTTTTTTGTGTGGGATCATTGTTCTGGTATAGAGCATCTGATTTTATTAATATTTCTTTGTAATGTTCATAATCTTGATCTGTATAGCTGCCAGGCCTTTTCCTAGTCATCAGTTCCCACAATCCAGGTGTTCCGGGGTACTTAACAAAAGCACCTTTTTCTCCGAGACGAGATTCTGAATAAACAATCAGATCATCCCCCATAAATGTTACTCTGAAATTGCCAATTCTATGTATGATGCTACCATCAAGCTCTGTGTCAGCATATAAGCCAAACACCTCATCTTTATTGTCTTTAGGTGTGGTTAAATATTTTTGAGCAAGAAGACCCAATTCAATAGGATCCTGAGTTGCTTCAATTCTTCTAGGACCAATAGGACTAGGTGTATGAATACTGGAAAGTGGGGTGAATGGATAATCTAATATGTTCCTGGCAGCTACAGGTACAAGCTCTGTGATCAAGTTTTGATTTTGCTCTGTAACAGCTTTGATATTTTTACCTAATTCACCAATAGCATCAATAATAGGCTGTTCTGTTTGTTTGTGTTTTTCATAAATTCCTCGGTTCTCTGATTTCCATCCCTGAAATCTTTTTACAAGATAATCTCTTAATTTAAGATCATCAATAATTGGTCTTTTCATGTTTATTTATATATGTTTCAATGTCTAGAAAATTGTTGATTTTATTTCTGTATTTGCCACTATTGGGTGTTCTTGTCATATCAATTGTGACAAACCCATAACTGTCCTGGTTCCAGCACCTACTGCAAAACTTGGAAAAATCATTGTAGCTCAGGTCCCCACCTACATATTCATCATGTATATGTTTGAGGTTGGTATGGTCTTGATGAAACACACATATAAAATTGCTGTTGTCCTGGATCAGCTGCTTCGGAATTTTTGAAAAAGTCTGTGCCAGGTAGAAGCAATCAATGTTTTTGTGTCGGCCCTGTGTAAAAAAATTTCTAACCTTGTTTTGATTATCCAGTATAATGTCATCAAACACAACAACAGAATTATCGAGACATTCATGAAGTGGCTTAACATCTGGTTCAAAAGTGGCAATATCCAATCCATCATATAGCTTCATCAGCTGCTGATATTTTAATTGTTCCAAGCTCTTAGAAAAGACATACAAGTGCCTGTTTTTCCAGTCTAACCAGTTGGGTGCCAATAAAAAATTATCAACCATTAGTGTAGTTTTACCACAAGCAGATGGCCCAACAATAAGACACCTAATATTATCAGGTAGCAATTTGCCATTTCTCTTATTCCGTTGTTCAGGTTCTGGCAGCCTTTTTATAACATCCCAGGTGCTCATATTATTATTTTGTTTGCATCGATCCAGCTGTGTTCTGGGAGTCCTAGCCATTTGACAAATAATTTGTTGCCTTTTCTGCGGATGATTATTTCTATGAGATATGTGTCAGGCTGTTAAGTTTTGCTGAGCTCTTGTTCATAGAACCTGCCTTTGAGAATTTCTCCTCGGTGATCTTTTATTATATATGTGTTAAGGGTCCCGGGTTTAACTTGAACCACTGTAAATAATTCAGTGCTCCAGTTTCTTGTAAAGCCTCTCTTGAATAAGTGCTTATATTTGCTGATTCTTACTTGATCCCCAATCTTGTATTTGGCCTTTCTTGTTGTTGGCTGATATTTAGGATAATAAACAGTGCTGATCAATTTTTGCTCATCAGATGAAGTTACTTCAGAGGGTTTCATGTTGATTGTGGAATGGACAGAGTTGTTATATTTATGTAGAAGTTCTGGAAGAATATTAATCCATTTATAATTACCTTGAAGTGTAAATTGTTTATACATAAGATTTTTTAAGGTTCTGTTGAATTGAGGCCTTGAGATCACTGTAACTCGAATAATGTTTTATTGCCTGGCTTTTAACAAATTGTTGAAACACTGAATTATAAAATTCTTTGCCATTATCTGTTTGCAAATAGCGGGGGGATCTTCCACTCTGATTGATGATTGTCCTGATGGCCTCTGTAACACATGCCCCAGTCTTGGATTTGAGTGGCACAGCCCAGGCAAATTTTGAAAATGTGTCTATTACAGTGAGTAGATACTTGTAGCCCTTGTTGATTTTGTCTAAGTTTTTCAACTGCCCACTTGCCATTTCAATCAAGTCGCTTTGCCATAAATCATCTATGCTTTTTGTGACTACTGGGAGTCTCTTAAAATTATGTCGGGCCTGTCTGTGTAATTCATCAACAATAATTTGTCTAGACATAATATGTAAACAAGAATATTGCAACTATAGGGTGTTCAGCAGCTGATACTGCGGGATTTTCTAAATATAATTTGTCCCCTATTTGTATTTTAAATTCCAAAGAGCCATCATCTTCAGCATAGGTTGTTTCTAATGTATTGGGATCTGTAAAATCTTCTAACTCTACACTGGTGATTTTCACTTTGTTATCAGCATTTGTTATTGATAAGGTAGGGTAGTGGTGTGTCTGTGGTTGCAGCCAATATTTGATCTTGATTGGTCTCAATGTGCCCCCAACAAAAAATTGGTAATAAAATTGTGCAGGGGACAGCATATATATTTTGCCACCTGGTGTAAATGGAGAATCATATTCTTTGTTGGGGATGCTGTACAATTCAAGAATTACTGAATGTTTTGGATTCTCAATTATGCCTGTTATTTCCTTTTCTGCTGTGAGCAATCTGCTTGTTACAGATTCAAGGTGCTCATTGATGGTCCTAACAATCTCATCGTGCCCAGGCTTGATTCTTATGTCAACAGCAAGTTTTTTGTATTGTTGCACAATTTCTTGGAGCTGGGTGGCAAAAACAGACAGAGCATTTGCTTGATTGGATTCCATGGTCCCTAGCTGTTGCTTGATATTAGCTACAATTTGTTGCAAATTTTCAACAACTGCCAATTTTGAATTTTGAGCTGTAAGATCATGGACCTGTCTTCTGATATCCTCAAACAGGGCATGCAGTTCATTAATATGTTGATTGGTTGGTAGAGTGGCCACTGTCTGAGTAAGTTGTTTGATCTCTGCTTCGATATTCCTGATATCTTCTGATTTCAATATGCGATTCACTGCCCTTTTTATATTTTTAAGTTCCTGTGATGTAGGCAAATTTGATACTGTATTTTGTAAAAATTCAAGTGCCAATTTTATATTGTTTAATTCAGAAGCATGAGCCACATTTTGCATAGCATTTTGGAGCAGGGCTATATCTGCCTGAGAGGGTGTGGATTGTTGTAAAATTTCAAGTTTTGTTTGGATATCATCTATCAAGTGATGAAAATGAGACAGTTCAGATTCAGTGTTGAGGTTTTCAAGCTTTGTGATTTGTTGCTGGACACTGACAAGGGTATCTACAATACCGGGCAATCTGGATTCAAGTACATTTGCCAAATCACTTTGCACTGCTATTGTACCTTCAAGATGGGTTATGGAACTTTGAATTTTTCCAAAATCTTCATATGTTTCAAGTTGCAGCTTAATATTTGCAACACTCCGAGTTATTGCATTCAAAGCATCAGAAGATGGCAAATTGTTCATAAAATTTTCAAGTGTCTCAATTTTTTCTTTAACCTCGGCTATGGCATTGTTCAGAGGGTCCAGATTAGGTATTTGGAGTGACTGAATCTGTTCTTTTAGAGTAGAAATCACTAGATCAAAATCTTCTTGTGATTTTATGCTTTTGACAATTGTTTGGAGCTGTGTCTGGACATTATTTATCTGCTCTTCCAATTGCTGTTTCAATTGCTCAGAGTTGTTAGCCTGGGTCTTAAATTTGGCTTGAAGAGCTGCTACAGCCTCTTCTAAACTTTGAAAATTATCCAATGTAGCCAGGTCAGTATATTTCTGAAGCAGCAATTTGAGTTCAGAATCAATTTTAAGAAGAGGGTCCATGCATTGTGATTGCAAATTTGTAATTTCTAATTTAAGACTGGCATTCAGTGTGGTTTGTAAAGCTTGTAAATCACTTCTTAATTTCTTGACTCTGACATCAAGCATCAGAATCTCATCACTGTGATCTTCATGTCTTGTATGGCCAAAAATATCATTAGGCATTTTTGATTTAGTAGTTATTTATTATTGAATATCTGATTCTTAATTCTATAAAAAAGGGTATAAGCTTATCATAGGATCCAGGGACCTCAATATATAAGCAATCACCAGCAGAAACAGTATAAACAGTGCCAGAAACCATGTTTGAGTGCTTAATTCTATAAATATTTTTCCGTACTGAAATTTTAACATCACCCTCAGGGGTTGTAATAAATTGTAATTGCCCACATACAGGTAATTGGTAATGATTTAAATTATTGTTAAATATGTACAATATTTTGCCTGTTTCATCATCAACATCTGTAAATATGCTGTTCAGATGAATAATTAACAAGCCACTCAGTTTAGATATTATATCAGGAGAGGCTTGGGGTGTTGGCAGCTCCATAATACCTTGTTTTTTGAACCCAAATAAGTTCATGGGCATGTTTATTTATTTCAAATCATGCTCTGTGTTTGGGCATTGATCCCCATTTTTCAAATCACAATGACCCCATGGTAGAGTATGTAGGCCACATGATAAAATGCATCTCTTATCATCATGTGGGTCCGGAGCCACTTTTCTTACAATATTTGTAGTCAATAAGTGATCCACACTCTGAATTCTAATTTCTGATGTTCTGATTAAACTCTGGGATTTGAGACAATTTTTATAATCTTCAAATTCAAGCTCTTTTTCAACAGTTACTCTGCCAATGCCCTTGGCCTTTTTGGCAACAACACCACTACATCTCTCAAAACTGTACATCTTGGCCCTTAACCCAGCAAATGCCACAATAACATCACCAAGTGTCTCATCTTTTAACTTGCCAGGCACCTTTTTGTTGTGGGGTTGAATTTTTGTATGTTCACTGGTATCAAAGTATTTAAACAATTCAGGCTGTGACATATCTCGATAAACATCTTCTGTTTGAATATCAAGAACAAAACTATCAGTGTCCATGTACATCAATTTTACACTATCACCATAAAAAGGTTTCAGCACATCATAATACAATTTTAACATATGTAATTTGGCCAATTCCAATATCACAGCCCCTACATAAATAGGTTTATCAAACTTAATTTTTGTTTTTTTCATGTTGAAAAGTGCCATATTTTCATCATAAATTCTTCTATAATTGAAATTAGGCTTTGCAACCAATTTTTTGCTCAGGCTGGGGTCAGTAATTATTTTAACATCGGTATGTTTTCTGACATTTTCAATAGTTTTGCCATACACAGAATTGACCATCAATTTAAACAAGGCCTTATCAAATTGGCTTTTTACAGATGTTCGAAGCTCCGTGTTTGTATCAATATATGGCTTCAACCATCTTGAGTGCCTGAACCTAAAAACTTTTCCAACTTTGGTCACTTGGACACCATGATGCATCAGGAACTGGAGGTTTTTGTAATATATGACATAACCCTGTTTTGGCTCCAGAGTCATCATCAATTTCTTCTGTTTAGAGCCAGGTGAGCACTGAACCTCGGGAATTGGGGGCAGATCAGAAAATTTGTTGTGTAAATCATCTGGAATTGTCAGATCAACCTCTAAGAAGAGGCCATAGTCACTGTCATCAAAATCCTTAAGATTCTCAATATTAAAATCTTCAACCCATTCAAGCCCTGCATATGGCAGTTTTTGCATCATGGCATAACCATACAGGCTGTTTGCATCCACATACAATATATAATTTGATTTCAGTGCTGGATCATAATCAGGAATATATTTGTTATTTGCTCTGGCATATCTCTGAGAGCATTGCACCATGCCTCCTCTTATACATTGCTCCATTAACAGATACATATCTTGATCTTGGATCAGATCCAATTGCTTTTTGGTGTTTAAAAACATTGCAGACCATGCTAGGCCCGGGGCACTGTAAAAATATATTGGATCCAGCTCATAATTTTGCATGGAAGATTTTCTGAATGCCTGCAGTATATCAGCTAAGAGGGTTACATCAAGTTTCAAATATGCCTTGTGATAATCACCAAATGTCTGGCATTTTAAATTGTTCCACATCAATTGGGCATGGCGATAATCATCATCAGCGATTCCAGATCCTCTGATTTTGCTGTAAAACTGTTGTTTTGGTGGCAGAGAACACTCATCAAATTTAGAAAAATCTGTAACATAATCATATGGATATACACCCTTCCGCCTAATTAATTTCAGATCCTGATTTGGAAACAAGGCACATGTGATTTTGAATTGATCATCAGATAATTGAGTGGCCAGTGTAGCCAGGCTAGCAGATAAAATTCTGTAAGAATCAAGAAATCTTAAGTGGATAGGAACACCATTAACTTTAATTATTTTGCTAATGGCAATATATTTCTCATCATTTTCAGCTAAAATATTTAAATTCTGCTTGTCAAACCCCTCATATCTGATCAGATAATGGAAATCATAATTGGATGCTCCATGGCAAAATATGGGGACAAATTTTGGTCTCTTGATCTTAATATTACAGCTATTACACAGGGCCATTTTGAATTTACCATCTGTATGAGAATGGTGTTTCACCTTGATATTTGTATCTGAAAATTCAGAATCACATACCGGGCATTTTTTCATTGTTGAAATCTTCAATCTGTTTCTCTGTTAAAGGCAACATGGGTTTTGATTTTAATAAGAAATTAGATGCTATGTCACAGCACTCATTTTCTATTCTATGTGCAAATTTTTTGATGGCATCTGGCCCCATGTGTAAATATTCTTCACTAACAACACCATCCTGTACAACAACATAATAAAAACTAGAAGGTTGATGTAGCTGGTATGATGTACTTGAAGATTCATCAGGATCTGGATTGCAGAATTCAAGAGGTTTGAGATTTGATTCAAAATCACAGACAATATATGCTGGGTGTTCCAACAAGGCTTCAAACTTTTTGAATTTGCAATTTTCACTTGGATTAGGCATCACCATATGAACAGGTTTATGGTTCCCACAGTATTTCAGATGCTCAATTAATTTGTTTTTGGCAATTTCTGCATTCACTTTACAAACCCCTTTTATTATTTTTTTACCATCAAATACACTTAAACATCTTCTGCACAACTTGAATATTGTATTGGATTTGTCTAGTTGTGTTCTCACTAAAGCTTCAAGATTATGTATCAGAGTGTAATGATATGTGCCATCCCCTTCAATTAAGAGCAGATCAATCGGAACAGCAGAATCATCATCAAATGTACTGATTCTGAGAGGTTCTATGGAGCAATTGCCACGGCCAGTGGAACAAATAAATATATTAATAGATAATTGTTTGCCATTGATATCCCGGGCCCTTTTTTCAAATTTATCAATATTCTGAACAGACATTGGATATTCTAAACCCTCCATTGCATCGTCAAAATTGTGTTCATATTGTTTGTAATAAGTTATTCTCTCAGGATGCCTTGAAACTGGATACAAAGCAGCTAATATACACCACAAAAAGCATTTATCATCATTATTTTCTATATTAACCACGGCTCTTCTGTTTTTAATATTGGCAGGTAATGGCAGATATGTAGATCCTTGTAATGGGCAGAATTCAGAAATATTAACATATAATTTGTGTGGAGAGCCGCATAGGCTCCATCCAGACTCTTTTCCAGCAAATTCAGAGTGTTTGATGTTTAATTGTTCTATCATCCTGCTTATTATTGTATCTGAATTTGCATTTCAATATACAGGTACAGTTTCTGTTCTGTGGGGCTGTGTAAATTTTGTGCCGTTTGGTTTCTTATATTGTGTATACAATTTGAGGGACAGCTTATAAGAGCCATTTTGTGCATTAAGAATTGCCTGCAGATCAGGATTTATACTGTTCAAAAAATTCTTAATATCACACCTTGGCTCTGATACAAACCGATAATCTCTTAATTGGCTATTAAAACTGCTATGGATGGGTTCATAGCGTGGCTGCTTTGCAGGTCCAGCATTAACAGGTGTTTCATGCTTCCTTTTCAGACCAGATGTAGATGCTTGTGGGGGCAATGTTGATGACTGTGCAGAACAAGTATCTTTATGTGTATATGTGAAGTATTGCATGCTGTATTTTCTATTGCATTTGGGGCAAATTTTTGTGGGAGTTCTGTATTTGTCTGGGTTACAAATCTTTTGGTGTCTGGCCCAATTAGAGCTAAATATATTTTTATTGCACTGATTGCAATATTTTTGATTTGGCATTTTTGCTGTTGTTTATTATATACAATTTCCTGGGTTTCAATTCAAAACTTTATACTGAATAAAAAATATCAGTTGGGTTCAGCACTGTGCTTTGTGTGTGTGTGTATGTGTGTATGTGTGTATGTGTGTCAATATTTTTGGCTTTGGTATTTATATAAAATTTCCTGGGTTTTAAATCTAATCTCTATGCTTATCTTATGACAGGTTGTAAAGCCAATAGCCCACAAGTGGAAAATTCATTCACACTGACCTTCCGCAAATACCTGCACGAACATGCATGTCTAGAATAGCAATAACCTTGTTATGTATTGATTTTTGTATAACAGGCTGGGACAAATATAAGCTTGACTCTAAATATGAGTGGATTACAACAAATATCAGATTTTATATTGTTCAATATGAATATTTAAACCAAACAGGCCTGTAAGTATGAGAAGCACTGTAAAAACACATCTGTTCTCCTCAACCACTCTCACAATACTGGCTGATGCAATATTGCATCAGAGCTTCAATGCTCGGGAATTTCTGTAAGTACTGGCGCTGAGGAGAAACATGGAAAGCAAAAAATCAATACTACCGTCTCGGGAATTGTACACACTAACACAGAGGGGAAACATGCAAACAGAAATAAGAGAGTCACGGAGCAATTCTAGAAGAATTGCATTGTTTTAATATTAGATAAGCAAATTGAACCTGGTTTCCAATTAAACTTAAACCAGAAGTAAATATGTGCGAGTAGGTATGGGTTTTTGCTTAATTTCAGGTGTAGCCAAAAAAATATCAATTTTTGACAAGTTTATGGACAAAAATTTGGCTGATGCAACTTTTGTAAGTATGGGCAAATCAATCTGAGGGGGCTCTTCCTTTCACAAAAAATTCCCGAGGGCATTTTTACAAAAATCTTGGATTAGGCAGGGTTCCACACTAGAGCAAAAAGCTCATATGCTCATGTTGAGCTTGTTTTAAGTATAGCCAAACCTGCTTGGGGGGGGCTCTTCCTTTCCTGGGTTTATCCTATATACTTTACTACTACTTACACTAAGAGAGCTCACTATAAAATTGTTAGATTTTGGGAGGGTAGCCGCTCGACCCCCGTTTACTTATATGGTCATTAAAGCAAAAAACTTTTCTTAATAACGTTTTTCTGCTTTACATTTTGTTCGACGCTGCGAAGCATTTTATCCTGAATTGATGAAACCGGGCAGCACAGTCTCGCAATTGTCACTAATGGATTAACATTTCAATTACAATAAACAAATTAAACTACTTATTTGAAATATGAACAAGATATGCGCTTGATATGTCTGAATAAGAGACACTAATTTAAATTTATTTTAAGTACATGTTTCAAATGTGATACCAAAGTTTCGAACGAGATCGTTTTGATTTTGCAGAGATTTATTTCAGTCTCGTCTCCAAATTTAGGACTTTACTTGTTTCTTACCACCATCTCTATTTTCAAAAAATCTCTTAATATATAGGTTTAAGTACAGCTTTCCGAACACCCTCTGACAAAGTTATAAAAATAATCGGTGAGATACATTGTACCCCCCAAAATTGGTCACTCGTGTCGCGTCTCGAAAACAAGAGGAGGTAGGAATTGTGGAAGTACGTGTATTTCGTTTCGGAAAATTCCATTTTAAAAATTCAAAATGAAAGAAGGTCAGTTATGTACTCTTCTGATGCAGATTTATATCTTCGAATCGACACGATCACTTACTGATGCAGTTTATATCTTCGAATCGACGCGATAACTTGTTTACAAAACATGTACCTCCCTTACCCGAAGGGGCATTCGTCTGTAGCGTGATTTTCTTAAAGTAAACTTAAGCTCATTCCATCGTTCCACACACATTTTAAATAATTTTTATCTCCTTAAAAAGATTTTCAAACACACAGATCAATGAACTAACTAGTAGCAAGCACAATGTAGTACATCTAGAATAAATTTACAACGATTTGAATTCCTGTGGTAACGAAAATAATGCTTACAATGTACACTTTTTGTATTGAGTGATTAGAAAATACTAGATTCTTTTAACAGTAGCATATTGTATCTGAGGGGGGCTACAAAGGGTACAACTAGAATATTCGGTACAATGTACCCCTGTACCCCCCGTTCCTGCGCCTGATATGGATATCCGAATTGTCCAGATTATCAGAATAAATTGTCCGGATTATCCGGATATCCGAAATGCCAGGATTACCAGGATAAATTGTCCGGATTATTAGAATGATTTGTCCGGATTATCCGGATATCCGAATTGTCCAGATTTTCAGGATGATTTGTTCTTATTCGGATATCCGAATTGTGCTGACTATCCGGATATCCGAATTGCCCAGATTATCAGGATAAATTGTCCGAATATCCGAATTGCCGGATTATCAGAATGATTTGTCCGGATTATTAGGATATCCGAATTGTCCGGATTATTTGGATATCCGAAATTTCCGCATTATTTGGATATCCGTATTGTCCGGATATCCGAATTTGTGCTTTATAGGGATAATTTTATCATTTATTCGTTATACGGGCTATCCACATTTTCTTTCATTCGTCAATTTCGTATTTCACTGCACGGATTTTCTACAAATTCTTCAGCAATTCTGTTCTATCAGGATATCAGAATTATCTTGATATTATCCGTTGTATCCGAAACGGATATCTGATAATTTGAAATCTGGATTCCGTTATCCGTGTTTTGCGGCCATCTCCAGTGACTTGAATCACTCAATTGTGTTCACAAAGACCAAAGCTCGAACCCAAAACTTTCGGTGACAAGACTACTCAAAGCGCTTGCCCTACTTAAGGAGGACTTTGAACTTCTACGTGCATCGAACCGAGGTTCCTTTGGTATCGAGGCGACAGCTGAAAGTTGTGAGAATCACTATTTTGCGAGAAATAAATTGAATTTCTAGTGACGCAATCTACTTTTCGCTGTCGTTAACAACTGAAGGTCTACTTACAAATAAAGTTATGTGTAAGCATGCGGAGTGATAAGACCTGGATATTGGAAGAAAGAAAGGGTTTTAGACTGCAGGAAAAGAAGGATAAAATATTGAAATGAGCACGAGAATAAAAGACTAGAGCTCAAGACTGTATTTCCAGTCGACGCACCGCACAGAAAGCAGGAAAAGCTCTCGGTATTTGAGAAAGTCTCTTCTTATATGCATACGCTCTTCATTCGACAGAACTTGAAGTTTCAACCGAAGCTTTTTACTCCGAATGCCAGGCAGAGAATAGAAGTGCTCAACCGAGATCGCATCCTAGAGATGCGAAATGAAGAATTTGGGGGACGGCACAAAAACCCAAACGACTGCAATACTTTCTCATTCGATGATGCTCAACTGTTTTACATTCAGGAGACGGGGCCGTGAATCCATGTATTGTCAAAGTTCCGTTCCTAGGCGGTACTTGGGGAGTCGATATTAGGCCCAGGGATTCTGATGTTTCATATTACTTGAGAGGATTTCGTGTGGAATTGTGTCATCGAGCGGATCAAAAAAAAGATGGGGAAGTGATGATTTTTCCCCAAGTCTTGAAGTTCCTATATATATTTTGCCTCTTACAAATGCTATTCCGTCGATGAATTGATTTGGATTATTTTACTTTGCCACATTTGGCTAATCGCGAAGATGAGGATGAGTGGTGACATGACGAAATTGGTGAAGGGACACCCAGAAAGAACGCTAAAGCCCAGGCAGGGATTCAAACCCGGGACCCTTGGTGTTGTAGCGCGGTGTGATATCCACCCTCCCACGGAGGTTTGCATAAATGTCATTCGAAACGTAAATACAGAGTAATAGTAACAAGTTAATATTGGGTTGTTATTCAATGTACAGTGCACTCAGAACCACCATGCAATGTGCCTCCACTAGGATTCGAATCAGGGATATTTCGATTACTAGGTAACAGAGTTCCCACTGCGCCACCAGGGAAGACTGAAATCCGTATCTGTCTATGTGAATTTAGCTGCACTGTTATCGATTATTCACTGTATTAAATTGTAATTTTCATATTTTGAGTATTTGATTTGATTTGTTGTTGATTTGGTGTCTTAAGTCCACTTTATCCACAGTAAGGCTAATCGGGATTGGACCTACAGTTTAAAGTGGGATCCGAACCATTTGTGCCACCACCGGGTATCGAACCCGGGACCCCTTAATTACAAGGCGACGACGCTACCACTGCGCCATCGAAGAGGCCATATTTTGAGTATTTCTCACGCAGGGTAAAGCCCCTTCGTCCCCGAGGTGACAGCTGCTTTTCTCAAAGTTCCTTTCTGGAAGAAATGTAAAGGTGGGGGAGTGAGCTTCAGGAATTTCTTTTTCCATGTTTTAGACCTAGAAATAAAATACAATTACGTGTTGCATTGTATTCCTTACGTTCAAATGCAACCATTATTTTAAAAATGCCTTTTCTATTACAATATGCCTCATTTGCACCAATTATGGGTACATCATCATCATCAGTATTCTAACATCAAGGGATGTTTTGTAGAAGTTAAATTATTTCGTCCGTATATATATGAAAATATAATCCAACGTTAATAAAAAAGTGTTCTCCTCGTAATGTTTCAGGATACCCTGTGAACATTTTCGGACTGCAAAAAGTCGTCGTGAGATTTTCCAAAAAGAGGGGCAGAAATAACTAAAAAATGGAAATACAAACAACCTCTTTTGTTGACCTTGCATAATCGTTATTATTATCATCTACTGCCTATCTTACGCGTTTCAAACTTTTTGTTTATTTTCTTCGCAGTTTCATTTGTTTTTCTTTTCATAACCTGCCCAGCCAGGAGGTTTCTTGGGAAATTGAGATAGGTTGACAGAACGTACCTACATTAAAGAAGTTTCGGTGAGAAACTCATAACTCAACTTTTCCCAGGATGGGGTCGTGTTATTCAATATAGCCCAAAGCAATATGTTCCCTTGACTTTTCGAGATGAAATGTGCCCTGTGAGTGTTTAGCAGAGCTAATTAGCTATAAATTTATTGTTCCCAATTTTTGTTAAAATTACAATTTAATCACAGTATCTCTGTTGTTTTGAGTAAGTTTTCTTTGACCTCATTCTTATCATGCTGCTCTTGAAATTACTTTTGTTCGTGTTTTTGTTTGGGGGGGGGGGGACACAAATGCGAAATTTAGTTTCAAACACCGCCGAAACTAATTTCTGCTCTGCGGACGTCCCAGATGGCGTAGTGGTAACTTCGTCGCCTTGTATTCAAGGGGTCCTGGGTTGGATACCCAGAGACAGACCGGTAGCTGGGGGGGGGAAGCAGGGCGATCGCCCCGAGGGCTGATGAAAGGGGGCGCCGAACGGCAAGAAAAAAACATTGAAAATTGCTTGTAATAAAGGATGCATGCGATCCCCTCGAAAGTTTTGGCTCCCTATTAAAACAATATCATTGACAGTTTGCAAAGATATTGATTTGATTTTTTTTGCTCACTGCGCTCGCATTATAAGTTCTTCTTTTAAACAAATAGAACAAAATAAATAAATATCCACTTTATATATATACAGGGTGAACATAAAGTCCCAGCCCATTTTGCAGAAATAATTAATACATGGTTTTTATATTTCAGGTGAATGATACTCCGAGGAGATGCTAACAACAGAAGAACGAATTGTGATTGTAACGGCACGTTTGCGTGGTCAGATATTCGAGGACGTCAGGGAGACGTTTCGTAGAAAATGTGGACGAGAGGCTCCAACACGAGGTAATATCAGAAAACTGGTGAACAAATTTATGCGCACCGGATTTGTACTCGATGAGCAACGTACAGGTCGACCATCGATGTCGGGTGATACAGTAGCACGTATCCGTGAAGCTATTGATCGTAGTCCCACTGCATCAACTCGTCGCCTCAGTCGAGAACTGGTGATACCTCAATCATCGGTGTGGAAAGTGTTGCACTACACCTTAAAAAAGAAAGCGTACCACGTCCACGTTGTCCACAAACTGGAACCGGAGGATTACGCTGTACGGAAAGACGTGTGCTACGAACTCTCCGCGGCTGCAGCACAGGATGGATTAATGGAGAACATCCTTTTCAGTGAAGAGGCGACATTCCACACCTGTGGAACAGTGAACCGTCATAACTGTCGTGTCTGGTCTTCTGAACACCCGAATGCTACTATCGAATGGGAACGGAATACACCCAAGGTGAACGTATGGCTTGGTTTCACGAAACAAAAACTCTATGGGCCATTCATGTTTGCAGAAAACACCATCACAGCAGACACCTATCTCGAAATGTTGCAACTGTTCCTCCAGCCACAGCTACAGGATGATGGGATTCTTGATTCCGTGATCTTCCAACAAGACGGCGCACCACCGCACTTCGCCTTGACTGTGCGGGAATACCTCAACAACATGTTTCCAGACAGATGAATAGGAAGAGGATTCACACGTGTTTGGCCATCGCGGTCCCCCGACCTTACACCATTGGATTTTTTTGCATGGGGTTTTATCAAGGAACAGGTCTACAAGAGTAAGGTTGCAAATGTGGCAGTCCTCGAACAACGCATAAGGCACGCATGCGAACTCATCACCGGGGCGATGTTGGACACAGTGTTTCGAGCAACACTGACCCGTTGGGAAACGTGTTTTGAAATTGATGGACATCACGTTGAACAGCACTGATATGCTGTATACTAATGTTGTAATATCACATTCATGAATACATTATTTCTGCAAAATGGGCTGGGACTTTATGTTCACCCTATATATATATATATATATATATATATATATAATTTGTTTGTTATTGAGTATGTGTTTTTGTAAAAATACTATTGGCGTAAACTGCAGTCGTAACAACTGTACTAAATTTTCCTAATATCTCTTCAAAAAAGTTATTTGATTTAAAAGAATACGTCGTGATGGTTTTTGGCTCTTTCAATGATCTTTCCAGGCAGCTTTTAAATAGCTAAAAGGTGTACAGGACGAGAGTAGAGTGCCACACACGTAAATTTGCCGTTGCGTAGAAACGTATTTTCGTTTCGTCTCCCTCTCTCTTAGCATCACGTGTTCTACCCTGCTCGAAAACCTTCGCTATTGTTGCCATATTGTCATTCCATTCCTGGACACACTCGCGCAAACTTCATTGAAAACAATTGAACAGCGCTCCAGCTCGCGGTTCCCACCGGTCAGCAGGGACGGCAATGTGGCAATATAGCACGGCGTAGTCGTTGCTTCTTTTATGCAGTGCATGTTCATTGGCTAGCTAGTAACTAGTGTTGCCAACTGTAATAATGAAGCACTATTTCTGTCACGGAAGGGGAAAGCAGGTAAAGTGGCGGTGAGTTTTGTTGGATTGGAAGCACCATATTTTTATTTTATACTAAGTATTTGACCGGTTTGACGTTGTGTGCGTGTATTGCGTGTGTTTATGTAAAAGTGTGTGTTTGCTAATGAACGTTAAATTCCATAATGCCTCCAGTTCTGTCGAAGTTGAAATGAAAAACCTTGCATAGCCAAGCTCGGGAAATTCTAAGCAACGTGCACGAGTTCATGAAGGAGGAAGCCAGTCATGGTGTTAGCATCCCAATAAAGCATTTTGGCAAGAGAGCAGCGAACAGCAGCAACAAATTGTTCATATTTCATAATTTTGGAATTATTCAAAATAAATAAATTATGTGGCTCCAACATCATTTCAACTCTGGCTCCGGCACGTGTTCTTGTAGAAATTGCATAGAGGAGGCTGTCATTTTTGCTGCTTAATGCGATACATATTGTTTTCTGTGTTAAAATTGCCATGCTTTGATGGGTGACCAAGTTCATAGTAGGGATGGCCAGATCCGGATCCTGGCGGATTCGAAATCCGGATCCGGTTGGTTCCGGATCCTAAGGATCCGGATCCTAAAATTTTTCGGATCCGGATCCGGTATTTTTAGATCCGGATCCAGAACTTTCGGATCCGGATCCAGAACTTTCGGATCCGGATCCAGAATTTTCGGATCCGGATCCGTTTTGCCATCCCACATGCGCTTCTTTGGAAAGTAAGAATGTGCTTATAACATATTGTTATCCGCTAATATATATATATATATATATATATATATATATATATATATATATATATATATATATAGTGTGTGTGTGTGCGCGCGCGCGTGCGCGATTTGTAATTAATTAATACACTTACAAGGGAGGTCTAAGTCTCCCCCTCCGATTTGCATGAAACTTGGCAGGTGTATAGAGGTCCCCCCTCAAATGTCAAGATGAGGAGAAATTGAAATGGGGATCTGACCCCGAAACCACCCTAAATATGGCATAGGAAGAAACAGGGGGCATATTGCCTCTCTATACACCTGTCAAATTTCATGGAAATCGGATGGGGACACAGGGGTCAGATGATCCCCACGTCAATTTTTCCTCATCTTGACATTTGAGACGGGTTTGCCCCCTAAAACAGTTTTTTAGCCGAAACAAAAAAACACGTATTTCTTCCTTTGGGCCCCTCTATACACCTGCGAAGTTTCATGAAAATCGGAGGGGGACACAGGGGTCAGATCCCCACTTCAATTTGTCCTCATCTTGACAATTGAGTGGGTTTTGCCCTGTAAAACAGTTTTTTTTAGCTGAAACAAAAAAACACGTATTTCTTCCTTTGGGCCCCACTATACACCTGCCAAGTTTCATGGAAATCGGAGGGGGACACATAGGTCAAATGCCCACTTAAATTTGTCCTCATATTGACATTTGGGGGGGGGGGGTTGCCCCCTAAAACAGTTTTTTAGCCGAAACAAAACAAACACGTATTTCTTCATTTGGGCCCGTTTATACACACACCTGCCAAGTATAATGGAAATTGGAGGGGGACACAGGGGTCAGATCCTCACTTCAATTTATCCTCATCTTGACATTTGAGGGGGTTTTGCCCTGTAAACCCGTTTTTTAGCTGAAACAAAAAAAACACGTATTTCTTCCATTGGGCCCCACTATACACCTGCCAAGTTTCATGGAAATCGGAGGGACACAGGGGTCAGATCCTCACTTCAATTTGTCCTCATCTTGACATTTGAGGGGGTTTTGCCCCCTACAACCGTTTTTTAGGTGAAACAAAAAAAAAACACGTATTTCTTTCTTTGGGCCCGTTTATACACACGCCTGCCAAGTATAATGGAAATTGGAGGGGGACACAGGAGTCAGATCCTCACTTCAATTTATCCTCATCTTGACATTTGAGGGGGTTTTGCCCTGTAAACCCGTTTTTTAGCTGAAACAAAAAAACACGTATTTCTTCCATTGGGCCCCACTATACACCTGCCAAGTTTCATGGAAATCGGAGGGACACAGGAGTCAGATCCTCACTTCAATTTGTCCTCATCTTGACATTTGAGGGGGTTTTGCCCCCTAAAACCGTTTTTAGCTGAAACGAAAAGACACGTGTTTCTTCCGTTGGGCCCCACTATACACCTGCGAAGTTTCATGGAAATCGGAGGGACACAGGGGCCAGATCCTCACTTCAATTTGTTTTCATCTTGACATTTGAGGGGGTCTTGCCCCCTAAAAACGTTTTTTTAGCTGAAACAAAAAAAACACGTATTTCTTCATTTGGGCCCCACTATACGCCTGCCAAGTTTCATGGAAATTAGAGGGGGACACTTAGATAACCTCGCTTATTAGTCTTACACTTTGTAATTATATAACACTGCATATATTATAATGTTCTATTTTAATTTGTAAAACTGTAACTGTAGAACAATTGTATAATTTTTGTATAACATTTCTATCTTGTTATATGTGTTAAAGGTTTCATCCTGGAATGGAATGTCTCACATTTATGTGTGTTTTCATTTCCAATACATTGGAATGAATACATATTCGTTTCAATGGCGTTTACAAAATCACCTCTGACATTTTATGTTAAACAAGTAAGATTTTTTTTTGTGCACGAGTGTGTTAGCCTATGCGTAGCAAAGTATTTTAGGAACAACACTTGAAAAAAATTCTTGTAGGACTAACTAATGAAAAATTTCTTTGTAATCGAAGATCATAATACCTTTTAAGGTGTGGTAATATTATAATGGGATTGAGATATGAAACTCTCGGATCCGGATCCAGATCCGAAACTTTCAGACCCGGATCCGGATCCAGATCCGTAACTTTTGGATCCGGATCCGTTTGGCCATCCCTAGTTCATAGCAGGGCCGGCGGAAGGGGAGGGCGAACCGTCCCATCGCCCAGAGCGGCAAAATTTGAAGAGAAGAAAAAAATAAGCCTATTGAAAACTGTGATCGAGCGAGATATTCTTTTGCGCTGAATAGTATTGAAATAGCATAAGAAGTCTCATTATTTATTTTATATTTTGATGTTTTAGTTAGGAATATATTGATTTTCAATTTTCCGTTGCTGCGTAATGACCGGGGGGGCGGGGGTCGAAATAGAGCGGCATCTGCCGCCACCTCCCAGGGAGGCAAAATGACTAGCGCCGGCCCTGGTTCATAACAAAAGAAAAAGCCGCGCAGCTTATCGTCTAGTGGCAGTATATGTACTTGTTATTGTTGTGGAAGCCGGCATCCTTTGTAAATGTACAACAAAGGCAACCGACTGTCGCCGATCTCAGAGAGGAAATAATAATACTGCTTCAGGAGGAGTGTTATGGTGCAATTGTAGCGGTTTAACACGTTGGCATGTTATTATCTGCCGTTGCAGTTCCATACCAGTGTATACGGGTTTTGGGAGTGAAAAGTTAGAACGCCACCAGTGCATTAATGCAATGAAAAATAATATATATATTTTTTTATTTTGTTTGAAATCACTCAAATAAGGAATCGTATGAAGAAGTCTTCTTTGCAGCATTTTTGGTAATTTTACTTATGTGTTAGTTCATATTTTGCGAATTTTTAGTCCATATGTATGTAGCTACATACATAGTCACTTGTTAGTACATATTAATCCTAGTCCTGGTATAATGCATGACGTTTAAAACTCAACGTTAGATAGACCTGAATTCTCTAATTTTATTGTTGTACGTAACAGCTGTGCATCGGCGCACCGCAGCGATTTTTCTATCTGCTCCATTAGCAACACTGCTTCTTTAGTTCTGTCGCGCATTGCACGGCAGAATTATCTGCGCTGGACTCTACACGTCACTTAGAACAACAAAAATAAAAGTCTATGCCGCTTGGCATCCAGACACAATACGCGGACGTCTTTGATCTTTGTCAGTAGTGGCTGCGTTCTCATATGCGACAATGAGCCATTCAGAGCGTTGTGATAAACAAAATTTGCGAAAAAAAAGGGTGCGGCCGGGCAAAAGGGAATCAGAGTTAACGCTCTCATTACTTTACAAAAGCACTCATGCTATTCTAGTTTAGATGTAGCTACTACGAACTATACACTCACTTTGCGAGGACTATTGAAAAGTCAACGTGCTTTTGATATATTATTATATTGTTGCCAAGGTCTGCGTAGTCTCGATAAAAACCTACGACAAGAAATCAGTAATTTAATTAAGGTAAAGAGCAAATTTCTTAAATTCCCCTTTTCTATAACAAATTTAAAGGAACCCAAAACGGTTGATCATTTAAGAGCATATTCAGGTAGTGAGTCTTACGTAATTTAAATTCACTAAAATTATGTTACGTGGTAATTACTAGTTATTCCACCTAAAATGGAAATTTGAAATGCATGGTTGTCGACTCATGCTTGCATGGAAATATATGTTCAAGGAATTTGACGAGAAAGTTAAATTCAGCGAGTGGTTATGTGTGTACACCCAACGGCGAAAGAAACAGTAAGTGAATTGTCCATCACCATTTTCATTCGGTCTGTGTTACACAATGTGATGACAATGAATTGAATTATTTACGTGAATAAGCAAAGAATAATGCCTGTACTTCGAACTAACATACTTTCATTCCTTAAAACAACAGAGGATGTAGAATAGAAAAGTAATGAAAATAGCGATGGACAATTTGCCTACTATTATCTTTGCCGTTGACTGTACATAGCATATTTACAATTTTTCAACCACATTTGTTATAGTGAACACTGTTACGAGATTGTTGTTTATTGTTCAGATTGTTGAAGTTCTTCATTAAATATTGAGATAATGAATTACAAAATAAAAGTAGGTCTATTTTGAAGTTACATTTTAACTAGATTTCATTTACCCCGAAGAGAACTTACCGTTAAAAGGGTAGAAATGAGTAAGAATTCACATTCATATGGTGTGCATTATATGTAGTTAGTGGGTGTTGTAGAATAGAACGTTATTGGATATTAAACTTAAAAATAACTATTGATGCAAGTGGACACATTACGATATGTAATTGTCTTATACTTCAACAAATGTGTTTATTGGATGTTTTAAGTTCAGAGAGTGCGCTAGGAGTGGTTCTTAACAAAGAACTGAATACTTCTAAACATAAAATTTGTATCGCTTGTTATGTGCATTTGTTAATTCCACGGACACAAATAGTACGCGCGTTCAAATATTTGATAAGATCCACATAACACGTTACAACTGTAGGTTCAGTATAAAGCAGAAAACAAACTACAACCTTATTGTTGAGCGTGTCAAAAATGAAGAAGTACCAAAAAACATGGCTTTCTATTAAATTACAACGAAGTTCAAAATTATGCTGTGTTCTTTTGTTAGTCCTGTAGGTTAATGCTATTTATGTGCTCTCAAAGCAAGGGATATGGCAGAGTTAGTGAAAAAGTCTTCCACTTTAACAAAGCAAGCTGTTGTTATCCATTGTGCGTAAAGCAGGGTGGATAAAAATCATGATTTTTATACAAAAAAAAATCTGATGATTTTTATATAATCTGATTTTTTTTTGTTTATTTGTTGAGTGTGTTAATGAAACTATAATAATTTCAGTAACTTTTCTTCCAGTGAAAACAAAACATTCTGCATGTGCTCTATAATTGTAACTTACAATGTTTTTTAAAGTATGTGCAGCTGAATTTTGGAAATTGTTTTAATGATAGTTTGCAAAATATCAGCTGTCATGTTTATTTACAGTTTTAAATGCGTTTACAGTTTACATATTACATTTCCTTTCGTATGAGCTTCACCCCATCAGTACATATATTTTGTTTCCTTTCTTTTCCTTACTTAGAGGGTAATAAACACACTTAAATGTTTACGAGATTAATGTACTTTCACCAAAAGTGATTTTAAATCCTTAGGTACATTATCCTATCAATTATCTTTTTTCAAGTGATTTAAATCTGTGATTTTTTTTAAAAAAAATCCCATTATTTAAATCAACCTGATTTAGAGAAATCCACCGAGACGTAAAGTAAATTCAATTTCTTGCATCCAGGAACGAGCTAGTCTTGTTATCGTTCGCGTCACGTTTCTGCATGCTCTATTGCACCTCTTGCATAATTGCAATCGCCTACAATAACAGATACATTTCGGTTGAAAGCGCGTTAAACGTGTTTGTTTTTGCTTCTCCTGGATATTGCATTCTGTCCCTGCCTCTCGTTTCATGTCAGTTCTACTAAACGAGTGGTCTGGAGGATGGTTTGAGATGCACGAGGATGTTGAATATTCTGACTTCAGTGCTATGCAAATCGAACGATGTTGTAGGACATTTCTGGTTTGAGAGGCAGACTGAATTGACCCGTATATACTCACTCTCTCTCCTATAACTCTCCATTATGATATCCATTCTCCATTTTTGTTTTTCCTTGCTCTCTCACTCTCTTTCTCTTCTTATTTCTGTCTCTCCTTTCTTTGTCCTTTGCTTTCACTTATCTCTCTCTTTTTCTTCCTTATCCGATGTTTCCTTTCCCTATACATCTTGATCTTTCTTACTTTTCTCCTTGAGCCTCCCCGATGGCGTAGTGGTACCGTAGTCGTCTTGTAATCGATACCCGGCGGTGGAGGTACATAGTGGTTCGGATCCCACTTTAAACTGTAGATCCAGTTCCGATTAGCTTTACTATGCACAAAGTGGACTTAAAACAGCAACTCAAATTATACTTTTATCTTCTGCTCTTTCCGTTATCTCTCTTTCTCTTCTTACGTGCTCTCTCTTTTCTCTATCTTATTTTTGTTCTCATGTTCCCTTTCTAGATTCCTCTCATTTCTTCCTCTTTCTTTTATCTTCTTCTCTTCCTCCCTCTAATCTATTTTTTTCTCACGCTTCATCTTTTGCCTCTCTGTCTTTTTTTCTCCATTATCTTATGTTCCCTTTCTACATACCTCTTTCTTTCTCTTTCTCTCTTTTTCCGTTCTCAAGCTTTCTCTTCTCTCTGTCTTCCTCTTGCTCTCTTATCTAATGTTCTCTTTCGACGACCCCCATGACGGAGTGGTTAGCACATCGCGCTACGAAGCCAGGGGTTCCGAGTTCGAATCTCGACCTGGGCGTGAATGTTTGTGAGTGTCAATTCATCAATTTCATCAATCATCACTCATCCCCATCTTCGCAAATTAGCCAAAAAAGTGGCACAAAAAGCGAAGTAAAATAAAGCAAATCAATCAATCAATCATGTTCCCTTTCCTCATGCCTCTTTCTTTTTATCTCTCTCTATCTTCATTTTTCTGTCATCTCAAATAATTTACTTAACATCTTTACTTTCATGTTTATACTATTGATTCATTGATTCGCTTTATTTTACTTCGCTTTTTGTGCCACTTTTTTGGCTAATTTGCGAATATGGGGATGAATGATGATATGATGACATCGATGAATGGACACTCACAAACATCCATGCCCAAGCCGGAAATCGAACCTGAACCCCTGGCGTCGTAGCGCGATATGCTAACCATTCCGCCACGGGGGCCGGCTGTTAATACTATTCTTCTCTTTTCTATCATCTGAAAATAGTTTTTTTTAAAAAAAAAAAAAAATGAAACACTGTACCAACATAAATTCAAAAGAAAATGTTTGTTTCTTCTATTCCCCCACTTTAAACTACGGAGAAATTGTTAAAACATTTTTTTTGTTGTTGTAGACAACATGGTATGTCTATCGTATTGACCCTCCGTTCCCATGGCAACTGTGCTACCATCTGCTATTGAAAAAAATACCACAAATTTGTCTCTAGTATGCAGCCTTAAAAAGTTTTAAATATGGGTCACTTTAGCTACATTTTCAAGGCATTGAAAGCCGTTTATTTAAGCTTGCTAATTTTAACATTTCTTTAACAAAAACGCAGAAATGGATGACGTAATTTGAGCCCTTTACGCTGTATTTAAAATAATACAGTTGCTGTTGTTGAGGCCCCCTTCTCTCTACATATTCTTTAATTGTAAACACTGAATGAAGCATACTTTATAGTTGTGGAACATTAAACAGGCATACAATTTAAATCGTATGACATTCGAAAACGGCATAAGGAAAATTCCCAAACCCCATTCGATATAGAATCTGAAACGTTGCTTTCTTTCCGATTCGATTTCGTTCCTTGGCTTTGAGTTTCCTTCCTCCTTCCATTTCGCGTAGCTGCTCATGTTTATTAGTTTTGCATCCATAAAACGAGATTACTTAAAAATTGGATGGTTACATATTCTACCTCTACATTCTCCTTATCCACCACCCCCTAGAGGGGTTCCGATTGAAATCCTCTCCCGCCTCAGGATTCTTCCCATTTCCTATCGTAGCAGGATACTCCCAAGAACCATATTGCATCCAGGACTTTCTAGTATGGAAAGGGAAAGCTGTTATTCTTACTCCAGCGTGGCTTGGAAATTTACATGGGTTGTTATTGCTTTCGGTGCCTGCATCTGCCCACCGTGAAATTCTGTTAGCACATCTTCTGCCCACCCAATTAGCCTGTACGAGGAATTTTCAGATTCATAATTATTAGAATGATTAAATCAAGAAGACTTGGGCGGGCAGGCCATGTGGCACGAATGGGAGAGGAAAGAGGAGTTTACTGGATTCTTGTTGGGAAGCCTGATAGTAAGAGACCAGTAGGAAGGCCAAGACGAAGATGGAGAGATATCGTTGAGATGGACCTACAGGAAATCGGTAGGGATGGAAAAGAGAGGATAGATCTTGCTCAAGATAGGGACAAATGGATGGCCTGTGTTCCTGCAGCGATAAACCTTCGGGTTTTAGAAGGCTAGAGAGTTAGTTAGTTAGATATATACGAGTGTCCCAAAATAGTGTTTACACTCTTTGAATGTTAATAACAGAGAAACTAATAAAGATAACTTCACTCTACTTTTTGTATTTGAATCTTCAGTATCTACATTGAGTGTGTGTGCGTCAGCGTGTGTAGAAATTCTTTGTTCTTAGTTCCATTATTTTTTATATTTATTTGAAAAGTTCTGAATACAGAAAAATCCATTTTACATCAGGATATCAACCGGAAAAGAAATAAACAAAATAATAAGATGGACACATACACACACATATACATCTATAACAAGAATAATAACAACTAGGGCAAAAATAATATTATTCACACTTCAGCTGCTTTATGCACGCCGTTCTGTAAGTCTGCTTTGATAAATGGAAGCCCGGAGCGTCTTTCAATTAGTTGTAAATGGTTTGTAGCCTGTAGAGAAGTGATCTTTGGTCTAAAGATAGCCTTGAAGATTTAATGTAAAAGAAGTTGTTGCATTTACTGTTGGGACGTGGGATTCTGATATTAAGAAGAGACAAGAGTTCGCTGGTGAAAAGTTGTCCATTAATGATTCGGAAGATTAGTGTTAAATCTGAGAGTTGACGGCGAAGAGAAAGGTCATGAATTTGTAGAGTGGATAGAATTTCTTGTTTGGAGAAGTTTGCAAGGGTTGGGCATCTGTGTATCACTATTCTGACGAAGAAACTTACTACTTTGTTTGTTTTCTTTAAATTGCTTTCACATGCCATTGACCAAATACATGAGCCATATTCAAGAATAGGAACAACACACATTGTAAAGTAGGTTTTGAGGGCAGAAACGTGTGTTATGTCTGTAAATCTGTAAATTAGTAGTGTTTTCATCGCTTTCGAAGTTATGTAGTCTATGTGATGGTTGAAAGTAAGTTTGCTATAAAAAATGACACCAAGATCCTTGTGCTGTCGTACGAACGGTAAAAAATTAAGAAAGCATCTTCTGGAGGCAACTTGTCAGTACTGAAAACAAGGAAAGAAAATAGAATGAAACCTTTCTTGATCTAAATTTGCAGGCCAAACACCGACCGACTTTTCTGTATTTTAAGTATTTTTGTTATGTGTGTGTTCATGCTGTACGTGCATTTTTTACGTTTCTTACAGCATATATGTGTATTTTTGTGTTTTTCTTTTTTGTGTTTTTTTCTTTTTTGTGTTTTTTCTTTTTTGTGTTTTTTTCTTTTTTGTGTTTTTCTTCTTTCTTTTTGTGTTTTTCTTTTTTTGTGTTTTTTATTTTCTTTGGTATTTTGATATTTTATATTTCATAAACTGTTAGATATTTCAACTAAATTTGTAAAATGTGAAGTAGAGATAGTTAAGTGTAAGAAAAGGCTTGTGCCTTAACTTCGCCATCCAAAAGAAGAAGTAAATAAATAAATAACTTGTAGGATGGCACTGTGCTATTAGATTTTAGGGTAAACCTCATGACAACAGATTTATCCGGATTTAATTTGAGATTCCAGTCTTGACACCAGCGTTCAATGTGTTTGAGATTGTCTTGGATATAGCATGTGTTCTGAAGTGAGGTAATGTTTCGGAATAATTTGCAGTCATCAGCATACAATAATACTGAACATTCGGAAGAATTATATTCGTGAATGTCATCCATGAAGAGAGAGAAACACAGGGGCCCCAGGGAACTTCCTTGGGGACACCGGAAACTACAGGAAGCCACGACGAAGAGCAACCAGATATGATAACCTTTTGCTTTCTATTGTGCAAGTAAGATGAAAGTAGTTTGAGAAGAGCTCCGTGAATATTGAATCTATTTGATAATTTGTGAATGAGTTGCGTGTGAGAGATAGAGTCAAAGGCTTTGGAAAAGTCTAAGTATACGACATCCATGTCTTGCTTGGCATTCAGGCAGTTAACTGCTTTGGTAAGCAACCAAGCAAGGTTTGTGTCACAGGAAGCATGAGGGAGAAAACCGTGTTGAGTGGGAGAGAGAAACGGAGAAACATGTGCAAGGATACGATTAGAAATGATTTTTTCAGCTAGCAGTGCAAGTGCAGGAAGTAAGGAAATCGGCCGATAGGAAGTGACATGAGTTTTGTTTCCGTGTTTGAGGATAGGGACTATATTTGCTTGCTTCCACCGCCCACCAGGCGTTAGGCATTTGTGTACCCCAAGTGGCAGAGGTGAGCATTTTTTCTTTTGTGCAATGTAAGAAGTATCTTCCAATTTAACACAGTTAAATTTCAACCTATGGGAAACTGAAGAACAACTTGGACCCCACAAATCCATGGTCACTGGATGACATGAAACATGTGATTGACACTATAGTGAAACCCAGAGGCGTGGCGTGCATGTAACCGCTGTTACCGCAGGTAACAACAAAATATAAAGAATTAAAGAACCTGTCTTAAAATATTATTACATACATAAACTGGTAATATTGTCGTAAAGTAAATATTGCAAACTGACATTTTTTCTGGCACCGGCAAAAGCGAAGAGGAGGACTGATCCGGTACCCTTCTCAGGCAACATGAGGAAAGGGACCTGAGCCCACTCAAGGAAGACTTTCCGTCGCGGCAAAGACTGTTACGGCGGGAGGAAGAGGCGGGTCTGTTTAGCCGCCACAGTTGCCGGTGATCCTTACCGGATACAGATCAGTGTTGCCATATTCAATTGACAGAAAAGAGCTAAGTCGCCTAATCAGGTCTATCTTACTCTGAAGGTGTCCACTCACACTGGGGTAAAGCAAACTACCAAGTGATATTTTGTATTTACACTAAATATCAACGACTACGAAAGTCCTCTTTGTCCTTCTTCGACATCATGGGCGAGAAGGAGAGGAGTAGTATGGGTATGGTCAAGGGGTCCGCTGTCCTAATAATGTCAACCTGAAATTCTATATTTCACACATATAATATTATTTCGGTTACAGGAATTTGTGATAATTGTTGAAAGTCCGATTCAGATTGACATACGTTGTCGCGGGAATGCGATAATTTGGGATTGAAGCAATATTTTTGAGGTAGCAGCACTGTTTTTGGGTGAAAACATTACTTAGAAGCATAATTTCCCGATTGTTATCTTAGCATGCTCTGAAGTGTCAGGTGTCGCAAGTTCGAATCCTCAGCAAGAAAAGGTTATTTAAATGTTTGTTGTTATTCTTCTACTAATTATATAATATACGAAATAATAGTGGTGTCAGAAATGACATTTCTGTGGATTTAGCGAAACATGGGAGTGGGAGTAGTTAGGAAATAGATGAAGACTTCATCTACTCTACATACGTCTTATTTGAAACGACAAGTTTCGCGATTTGGGCAAATCTGGTTTCAAAAGAACTAAGATGGCAACAGTAGTAGAACTGGACTTCTTGTAGTGTAAGGTTCCGAACTCCGAAGGAAATATTGGCTATTGGGGAAGTGCCGATGCTGAGAGGGGAGGGGGGAAGGAGGGTGTTTCACGTGTTACAAAAGTAAACAACGGTTGGCGGGAGGGACGGTGCAGTGCGAGTTTTGTGAGTGGTGTCTTACGTCTTTGTGTTGTTTTCGGGCATTGTCAATTAATTAACAAGCGGTGTTAATTACTTCGATGTTTCTGTAAGTATCAAATTACGTATTTCTTATTAGGCTAATGTTTATTGTGTCAACAACCAATGTTTGCGATATCACTTCAGAGCTTATGCCAACATTTTTTTTCCTGATTAATAACTTTACCAAAATCTAGTATTGAATTGCAGTCGTACCAGAATAATATTATACGAACTACTTGGAAGACATGGGGGGGGGGGGGGGTAGGAGCCCAAGTCTTACGGCTCCATCCTTAAATGTCCTACTGATAACCGGTAACACATTTAAAAATCCCACGCCACGCCACTGGTGGAACCACAAGGAAAGAAACCTGCACAGAACCTCATCGCGCTGGCGGGTGGGGAAAAGGACAGGGGGAAGGAGCCTTCAGCACGGCCAACGTCAGTATTACCAGATCTATTGATTTCTCGGGAGAATTCCTTAATAAACTCTTGCTATGGCACCTCCAACGGCCTGCTCAAAAACACGTTTCCTGCTCATCTTTCTTGAACATGGAGGGGAGAGATAGAGTGGAACTACACTCAGTCATGAAAAGTGCTGTTTGAACTGTGAAATTGTGCCAAACGATACTCAATTGTGCTAGGACATTATTATTATTTTATTACTTTTACTACATTACTATTTTTAGATGGCTGTATTTTATCCCACCGCAAAATCTATTTCTATTTTAGTTATTTTACGTCGCTTTTGTGTCTCTACGGGTAAGTACGACAATATGGATGAATGAAAAACTAATGAAATGGATGAAGTGACACAAACACAGTGAACCGTCCTTGCCTTACTAGGTAGAAACACTGACTTCGTAGCGTAGGCAAATTATTTTATACATGTATGTGTGTGTGTGTGTGTGTGTGTGTGTGTGTGTGGGTGTGTGTGTGTGTGTGTGTGTGTGTGTGGGTGTGTGTGTGTGTGTGTGTGTGTGTGTGTGTGTGTGTGTGTATTTATATATATATATTGAACGCAGCAACATAGAGGCAGCATAACTGACGAACAAAGCATGTGAGTGTTAATAACAAGAAATTTGCTAGACAAACTTTCATCGGCTTGAAAATACTTAATTTTCTATTCTTAATAAATAGAGCCCGGAAGTTTGGCAAAATGCCTCTTTTTATCTACTGCATAAAATTTTTCCGGATATACGTTTCTCATGTTGTTTCGAATGTTTTAGAAGCCTTTTCAGTTTGCCTATTTTGCCTATTTGGGACCCCACTGCCTATTTTTAATTATAATGCTTTTTTTTGCCTTTTTCAATTAAATTTGACCATTTTCTTTAAAAAAATGTGTATATAAATTATTTATCTCCCAAAAAACGTTGTTGGCATTTATTTTTCTTTCGTTTATTATGTGAATAATTTTCGCCTTATTTAAGTAATATTGAACTCATGCATGTTTCAACATTGCTGAAGGAGAAAAGTGTGAGAAAAATGTATTTCATGCTCAGTTAGGATATTGCCTTTCGGTTAACATTTCCTTGTGTATGATTGACTGCTGAAGTGGACAGGTTGATTTCGAACACAAAGAAGATATTTCTGAAATCTCCCTCTCGAACCCGAAATAAGGAAGTTGCGATTGAGCTTAGTTTACCTCAGCAACCAGTCTTGACGAGATAGGGAACCTGGATATCAGCAGCTATATATTATGCTAACAACCTTGAAAAAATCAGTGAGGTGATCGATGCTCTTCCAGAAAATGAAGCGGCTTCAATTCGTGAAGTGAAAATACTCCTGTGCTATTCAAGTTTATTTTTGCACATTATGGTGCATTCCCAGAGACAATTACAATTACAGAACTTAAAAAAACACCTTGTAGCATCCATGAAAATGTACGAGGAATCTATGCAGCAGATGATGGAAGTGCCAGGAGAAAAGGGGTCAGCTGTTGCGGAAAAGTGCAAGCGGGTAGTGAGTGCAAATGAGGACTTGAAACAATTGAAAACAATTTGTGATATTCTAAAAGGTGAAAGTGCTGTTACCGAAATGCGTCCAGCTACATTAGCTTGTTTTATGTATGCTCCAATAACTTCTGTCGAAGTGGAAATATCATTTTCTATTATGAAAAACATTCTCTCTAACAGACTACTATCAATGAATGTTGAGTAATTAAAAAAACACCTTGTAATTATGTGCAATCAGGACGGAGAAAATTGATATGCTCTTCCCAATGTAGATTTTAACATGTTGCCAGAAATTATAGATAAAAGTAAGCGACTTCCAAATGTGCCTTTTTTCGGTTTATTTTGCCTTTTTTTTCATTTTTAGTGCCTATTTTCCACATTATAAATGCCTTTTTGCCTGCCTATTTTAACGAAAATAAATGCCTGAACTTCCGGGCTTTATTAATAAACTATTCTATACTTAAATCATAGGCGTGCCAGGAGCACCTAAAGGGTGACACAGAGGGGCAATTGACCCCTCGATATCAAATTTTATATAAATAAAAATACATTTTGTAAAATTATCTGCTTTTCTTACAGTCTTGTCAAGTTCAAGTCCGTAGCTAGGAGGCGGCGGGAGTTGGCCCTGGGCGCCGAACGATCTAAATGAAAAAAAGGAATGCAAAGGAGAGTGCCATGGCTCCCCATGAAATTTGTAGTGCCATATTAAGTCAATATTGTTTTCAGTTTGCAAAAATTTGGATCTAAAAATTTCTTTCTCGCTTCGCTCGCGATTTTGTTGTTTTCTGTAATGCATTATAAATTACCAGATACAGAAATTACACTGATCAACATGAAATTTGTTACAAGGAATGTGAATGGTGTTCTAAGGTAAGTCGATGATGCTGAATTGAAAAATGAAATCAGTTTTTTTCTTATCGGGCTCAGTTTTATTGTTACACACTAACCTGTACCTAATGCAATTCATGAAAATTCTGCCTATTTGGCTGTGGTTTAACCTATATTTACTCTACTGATATTGTTGAATAACAGTCATTATATGACCATAGAATGACCAACACGTTCTTAAGGCCAGGGACCTTCCTCGAATTGAAACAAACCAAATCGTAAATAAGAGAGAGGCATGGCAAAACTGTCGATGAGTCATGTCCGAACACGTAGAATCGCAGTATTGTTTGTTGTCACGTGCATCTCAGCATTGTGAGTTCTGACGGAGTGGGAAGTGACTGCCTTTGATTAGGTTGTGATTCGAAGTTTCAGAAGTAGTGTGTAGTGTTCGTGCATAAGAAAATGCCTCGTACCTGCGTAAATAGCCCCAGTTAGTTTTATTATATATGTGGAGAGCTGACATTTAAGACACAAAAGCGACGAATTACCCCTCTTATAAAGAAGTGCTACGAACTTTATTTTGGGTGTAAAGTTTGGGACCAAGACAACATGGGTCCCCCATATATGCTGTTTGACCTGTGTTACACTTCTGACAAGCTGGTTAAAAAGGATCACGACGCATGTCGTTTGCTGTTCCCATGGTTTGGAGGAAACCATCAGATCACACAACAGACAAAACAAGGAACACTGTGCAGTACCCAAATTTACTATCAGCCATGAGACCTGTATGTCACAATGAAGAATTGCCGGTACCATAGCCTCCTGAGAATGTGACTGTGAGTGAAGAAGAATGTCGTGACCAACACGGGGAAGAAAGTGCAAGAACTGAAGAAATTGCCGACCCAACATTTAAAGTGTCCGGTTCATCAATGGAGACACACTAATTGTCACAAGAGATCTGAACGATCTTACGTGGGATATAAATTTGTCTAAGCAACAGTCTGAACTTTTAGCATGGCGACTTAAAGGTTGGAATCTCCTCGCTTGCGATATGAAAGTGTGTTTTTTTCGTGACCGCCATATAATTTTCTCAGAATATTTCTCCCACGAAGGAGACATGGTTTTTTGTAATGACATCTCATCCGTTATGGATTGTCTTGGCCATGAATAGAGTTCACACGATTGGTGACTTTTCATCGATTCCAGCAAAGTTAGTATGAAAGCTGCACTTCTTCATAATGGAAACAAATTCCCATCAGTACCAATTGCTCATGCTGTTAACATGAAGGAGACGTATTAGAACTTGAAACAGCTTCTGACAAATATCCAATATGAGAAATACAAATGGAATATATGCTGAGATGTGAAGGTAATTGCAATTCTGCTTGGCATGCAGCTTGGGTACACAAAGCATTGCTGCTTGTTATGCGAGTGGGACAGCAGACAGAAAAAATCACTATTGTGGGAAAAAATGGCATCTTCGCAGTGAATTAGTGCCTGGACAGAAGAATTTGGCGAACACTCCTCTTGTTGACCCTAAAATGTGTATCTCCCTCCTCTGCACATAAAATTGGGACTAATTAAAAACTTTGTGAAAGCCATGGACAGAACTTCACAAGGATTCATGTACTTGCAACAGAAATTCCCAGAATAAGCGATGCCAAAATTGAAGAAGGAATATTTGTAGGGCCTCAAATAAGGGAATTGATGAATGACGAGAATTTCATTCAACATTTAACAGATGTTGAAAAAATAGCATGGTTGTCTTTTACAAGTGTATGTAAGAACTTTTTAGGCAACCATAAAGCAGAGAAGTATCGCGATATAGTACATGGACTAATTAGATCATACTAACGTATGGGATGCAACTTGTCTCTAAAATTACATTTCTTGAATAATCACCTGGACTTCTTCCTAAGTAACCTTGCTGCCGTTAGTGTCGAACACGGTGAACGGTTTCACTAATGGAAAAGCGGTATCAAGGCAAATGGAGGTGCCGCAAAGCTGTCCGACTACTGCTGGACATTACGAAGAGATGTTCCTGAGGCAAAGTTTCCTTTGTATAGTGACACAGATTTATTACCTTTTACGTTTGTAGAACTTTTGTGAAAGCGAGTCCTTTCGACCAATACATATAGAACATAGGCTGAGGTAGGAAAATACAAAAAAAAAAAACATTTTTACAGGAAATCTGAGCCCAATGGAGAAATTCTGAAATTAGATCTGCATTCAGGGGCTCAGCAACTTCTAGAAACAGCTTGTTTTGTTTTTGTAACATTCACAAATATTTTTTTTTTTTTGTAGACCAGTGTTATTACTACTAACTTCAGACTGTTGCTGCTAAACAGTTTGTCTTAAATGCATGAACACAATTGTTTTGAGGAAAAGAAGCGCGCCACATTTCAGAGAAAATTTATTTATTCGTTATGGTGCACCTGTGTTGCTGAATTATAATTATATACTACACCCATTGATGCAATGAATCTAAAAACTGTGAGATAAAGTGAGTTTTTCTTCCACCGACTGAACTTTTATCAATGCTTTTGCCTCCCTTAATCAGAAGGTTTTCGCACGCCTATAACTTAAATAATACTTAATTTTCTACAAAATTATATAGCGGCATGGCCGTCGAGAAGGAAGTGCAAGGATGGTCCTCCCCCCCCCCCCTTTCTGTAAAATGAATGTTGACATAAAAGTACCTATTATTTCAGATGAATAAGTTGATTTCAGTCACAGTAATTTACATCCATTATTATAATAGGGATGTAGGAACGTGATAATTTCAAACTTAAGTAGCCTTTCCTGAGAGGGCAACATTATTACGGGGTAATATGTCTCGTTTACCCGCCTGATAGAAATACATTGTTTCCCCCTCGCAGGAAAAAATCTGCGGAGGTCCCCTTGACCCCCCAGTACGCACGCCCTATGCCGCGCCCCGAGAACGTCGTTCATCCGCTACTATTAGATCATCGGATTTTGTAGCAGATCTTCTGGTTTCCCAAGAAACGATCTCCCGATTTTTTCAAGTCTGACCTGGCAACACTTCCCCGAGCACCGATAACGGCAGGGAAGATGCGCGAACGCTTTTGACGGAAGGTTTTTTTCCTTATGGTCGAACAATACCTCTGCTAACCTCCTGTGGAAACAATATCTGCTGTTTGTTGATTTGTGGATCTGTTCGATAACATCGCAGACAAAGTATTGCTGCCAATTAACATCTATAACTTTAAGGTATGTGACACGCACAAAAGTTCATACTTGCTGTTATTAGTGTTTCCATTATTAACGTTCAAAGAGTGTAAACACGATTTTGGGACACTCTGTACTACACCACGATTCAAATACACACATATAGGGATAAAATGAAAGAGGAGATATTGATAGAAGGAGGAAGTGATGGATAACGAGAAACAGAGCAATTTTAACGTTTAAGAAAGTTTTCTGTCAGTCAGTTGTTTACATATCACTTCTACTCCATCTGTCGGCAAAATCGAGAACATTAGGATTTAAATATTAATACATACAATAATGACAGCTAGTGGGTTGATTTCTCTCTCGGAAGGCTTTTGAGTGTATTAAAGGCCTTTCTTTAGCCGAAATGAAAGAACTAAAGAAGAAAAAGATATGTTGAAATAAGAAAGAGAGAGAGATAAAAAGGATGCAGATAAAGATAAAAGAGATAGAGACAGAAAGTAAGAAGGAGGGAGATAAACAAAGAGTGAGAGACAAGGAGAAAGAAAGGAGGGATATAAAGATACAAAGAAATGAAGATAAATAAGAAGCGGAGAAAGAGAAAAAGAAGGAAGGAGACAAAGGTAGGAAGAAAAAGAGAGAGATTTTGAAGAAGGATGGAGATTAAAGATAAAAAGATATAGAGACGGAAAGAAAGAAGGAGGGAGATAAGTAGAGAGAATGTGATAGAAACAAAAAAAATAGAATGGGGGATATAAAGAAAGTAAGACATGAAGATAAGAGGGAAACGGAAAGAAAGATGGAAAGAAACAAAGGTAGGAAGAAAGAGAGATAAACATATATAAGGAACTGGATGAAGATAGAAGGAATGAGAAATATAAAGTGCCTCCTGACATATGTCCTTTCTCCTAGAGCCCTGCCGAAATAAATTCTATTGCGGCACCTTTGGTTTATAGCTTTTAAACAGGTTCCCAAGTCTCTTTTTGAACCTAGCTTTGCCACAGTTTTTGACAGCGTTTTTCATTAAGTTTCGTTTCATTTGGTTAAATTTTATGGCCTCGAAATAGGTTTTGTATCGTGTGTCACTGCTACTGCTTTACTGTGTCTTTTTGTACATTTTATGCACAGCTTATATATTTTTTTCATTTTTCGTATTTTTGCAATTTATGTATGTTACGCTACATTCCTAATCTTTCTATGCTACTCACGACGATGATACATGATAAATACAGTAATGGATCAGAAAACAATAGTAAAGTATCGATACGTGTCCATACCTAGGTATACTATTGCTTCCGTGTTTCTAGAGCATAATATCTTTAAAAAAGCAGGGTGTTCAGTGTGTCTACCAGTCAAGAAAAAGTCAATAAATTGTGCTCGTGGTCAAGATTTTTCTATTTTTTTGCAGTATAGTGAATATACATTATTAATTGTTATATAGCTGTACTAGGATTTGATAAGATTGAATATTTGGAAATCTAAAATTGTATTGAGTTGTGGTTCAGATTTTTTCACTTTGTTTCTTAAGATTTATATTCTTATGTGCGTGAAGTTTTGTAAAAATATTAAAGTGATGTGGCCATTCCCCATCCAGGATGAAGTCTGAAGCATTATTTTTTACATGCATTAATAATAATTAAAGCAAGTCTAAATCTCTTATTAAAGTACAGTTTCAGTTTTCATCTTAACCGGCTTTGTGGTAGGTTTTTCATTGAATAAAAGTACCAACTTTCTTAAGTTCCAACTATACCTAAGTAAGGGGCGATTAAATACATGTTAAGGAAAAGGGAAAAAAGATCAAGAAAAGGTCATGAAAATGTCAAGAAATTTTGGAATTGTTATTTTGGAAGACACCCTCTTATTGTTTTTAGCAATTTTAATTTTCCTGCAATGTTTTTTTTTACATCTGCTTTACAATCATAAATTTTGAATTTCTCTGCTAACTTGCAGAAACGTGTTGCTACAAGGAAAAGGCGAAGGAATCTTCATCATTGTATGATGAAATTGGTCTGTTTAAAGTACCTGTCCTTTCAGAACAAAATTGCATAACAGCGACAAGAGTGAATACAGAGACTTTTCTGAACCGATGTTTTCGACTTGATTGCTTTACCTGAAAATGGCACTGTTACTTAGACACACGAGCCTTCTCTTGCAAAGTAATATCGCGAAACGACATTCCAAGCAATTGGAGCCTTGGGATATTTATTTCCCCTTTGCTGAAACGTCTTCTCTCCAAATGTGATTGGCTCTCTTAAGTAAATGAACGAGTTGTGTGAAGGTTTGTAATGGTTGTCACGTAAGAATTGTTGGAGGAACATATTTCGTTTTGAGGTTTCAGAAAGACTGTTCAAGGCAAACGTAGAAGTTTCAACAATGCTTGATAGCAGACCGGTCACAATATTTTAACGCTTATACGTATCTTATTCCTATCTAGCTAGCGACCCGCAGAATGTGTTTCGTTGTTGCCGTCTTGACACTTGACAGGAAGATTGGGATGCGGTAAAGGGGAATAAGCCTCACGCTATTAAGCCCACCATAGGTGCATGGCGTTTCTAGTCCCGTCCCTCCCGTCGAGAAGTTTTTCTTACTCGACTGCGTATTGGGCACAGCCGTCTGACGCATGGTCACTTCCTGCAAGCGCTGGGCCCTTAAATGTGTCTTGTTTGTAATGTTTCAAGTATTTGGAATATTCTTGTTGAATATGCAGATTTTGCCTTCCTCAGGCAGACTTTTCATCTTCCGAAATGTTTGTCATCCCTGTTGGGAGATGACGACAGTGTTTTATCAAATGTCTTTAGCTTTTTGCGAATAGTTGGACTCTTCCAGTGACTGTGGGGAAGCTTTTCGTCAATTCTTACTTTCCAGTGTCTTGTGTTTGTCTTGTGCAGATCCTTTAACAACCTTACACTTTTAAATTTTTCCAAAGGTGCTTTTTATACCCCTGGTTCAAATCTTTCAGTAAGAATTTTCGACAAGGGGATATTATCCGGACATTGAAGGGTGCAAAATGGCCTAATGTGCCGATGCACCCAACTATTTTAATTTAATGATGTATCTTGGTATTCAGTTCTGAAAGTGAACATTGCATTCTTTTGTTTGATGACTGATTTAAAATTTTTGGGGTACGTCATCACGAATGGCCATTTTGCACCCTTCAATATTTGCGTGGAAATAACCCGTTATCTAAAATTCTTACCTAAGAGTTAAGAAAGATTCACTTTTCAGCACTAAAAAAAAGTTTGGTAATCCATTTTATATTTGAATTTTGCATTACAAGGGCTCGGGTGTAAAACATGGTAAGTGACATTTTGTTGATTTCTGAGTTCATTAAGAATAAAGGTTATTAGAAACTGTACAGTAGAAAATTTGTTTTCTTGTTGTGTTTACCAATTCATAAGGCTTCACTGAGTCCAAAGCAAATTGTATGACATGGCAATTTCACTCGAAAATTGAAGGATGGTACATTTTGCTTTGCAACTCAAATATGACCAAAATGTCACTTGTCATGTTTTACACCCGAGACCTTCAATTAATGTCATGTAAGCCTAATCCATTTCACTTAGCTAGCTGACCCGCTTCTATAATGAAAATTGTTCCTTTTCACAAGTCCATATTAAATTAAATATTTTGATTGAAATAACTAAATATATATTTACGTATATAGTACTTTATTGGCACATATAAATCAGTTCTCTGAATATAACGACATATCTCTGCGTCACAAGGAAAAGTCACTCGTAAAACGGGAAACGTAAACATTTGATTCATCTTAGCACCCTTAAACTGTTCATTTAACAGCCTTCTGTTGCTGTGCAAAGATAAAGAATAATCGAATTGCTGAAATATCTTTCGGAATAGGCCGATACAAATATTAGTTTTTAGCAAACGGAAAGCAGCTGGTCCACACTGATAACATTTTATGTGAGTAATATCATTTACAATTTCGTGTAATAAAAAATTATTGGTCCCATTGGCATCAACACGTGCCTTGAATGTGCTGGCTTTATATTACCCAATATAAGTAGAAATGCACCTGTGGTATTGATTTGTACATTGAGTGCCCTATTGCAAGATCATGCATCCCCGAATGTAAGATCGTTTTACTTTTACACGTCAATGTTAGTTGACAGTTGCGTCCAGTGGAAGAACCTTCACGCCATTCATCTTCAAATGTACGAGATTTATAGAATTGAGTGATTTGTTTTATTTTACTTCACTTTTCTGCCAGTTCTGGCTAGTCGCGAAGATGAGGATGAAAGGTGACAAGATGACAATATGGAGTCTAGGGTGTATCTACTATGTGGAAGAGAGGCTGACATCTTGGTATCTTCAGAAAGCATCACCATCCCTTGTACCTCGAGATTTGATAGGAATTTCATTCTGTGTCACTATTTATACCACTGGCGTACGCAGAGGGGGCTTAAGGGGCTACAGCCATGCGCCGTGCCCCCTGATATTTCTGGAAAGAGTTAATGTAATTCGAATGGTGAAATTGTAGAGATACTTTATAACAAAAAAAAAAATATTGTTTTCTATGACATACAAACCATAAGTTACAGCAACTATTATTATTATTATTATTTGAAGTAGGGTTACATATAAGCTTACAGTCTATTTTACACTGATCATATAACTATAAAAACAGTTTTTTGTATACATTTGTGCATATTGTATGTAGTGTGTAGCTATATACAGAATATGTAAATTACAAATGTATGTAATTACTAAAACAAGTAGTAGTAATAGTAGTTATATTAATGAAATAATAATTATAACAAAAATAAAAAATAATAGCAGTAATAATAATAATAATAATAATAATAATAATAATAATAATAGTTTATTGAAAGTAGTCAGAACAGTTAAAAAAACCTGTGTCACAAAGAGTAATATCAAAGGATTAAATCATAATGGTTTTTACAACAAATCACATCCTATACCTAAATATAATATTTTAAGGGAAGTCATAATTAAAATCATCAATTAATATTTTTATAAATTCACCACCATTTTTCAATTTTACTGATAATGAATTATTTCTTGTTTTATATTGTGGAACGTTACATATTATTCTAATTTATAAAGTATTCACTATCAATCCAATTTGACAAAATGTTTTGTATCAATACATTAATTTTATCTTTCCTTCTTGAGCTCAAGGTTGTTAAAACCACTCCCTATAATTTAATGGTATATAACTTTTCTTCATTTTCATACACAGTAACCTAATAAATAATTTCTGAATTGATTCAATTTTCTCGGTGTGACTATTTGCTACTACATTCCATAGTTCACTTCCATATTCCACTAATGGGCGAGCCAAAACTATAAATAGATATCTAAAAGTTTCCATTCTATTAAGGGAAGTCCAATTAAAAAAAACATAAAACCTAAAACCTTTTTAGATTTTTACAAACTTCAATCGATAATATAGCAAAAATAATTATAATAGCAATAATAATAATAATAATAATAAAAGTTTATGTGACTCTGCCCCCCTGAGAAAAAATCCTGCGGGCGCCCTTGGCTACGGCCCCTCCGAAATTTTGATAAAATCAAAATTTTCAAATAAAAGCAGAGAACAACTAGGGAAAAACCAGAATGGTAAATACAAACTCGCCTTAAAATGACTCCCGATTTCCACTCTCAAAAATGCCATTTTTGAAAGTGGAATGTTTTAAATATACGAAATATCTTATTGTGTATGCCAGAATGCAGCTATGTACAAATCGCCTTTATAATTTCAGCCCCTTCCGAAAAAAAAGTAACAAGTTACAAGCACATACATATAAAATGAAAACATTTACCAAAGGCAATCTTTTCTGACGGTAGTGTTGAGAAGAAATAAATATAAAGATAGACTGTGTTGGTATAGATTGTGCTTTATCATTCAACTTGTATTTGAGGTTGTAACATGATGTTACAATGATAAGTTAACATATGGAATTAATGCAGATTTTTGAGACTTTTAATCATTTTGAATGTGCTGAAATAAATAATGTAGATATTACCGTTTTGTCTGAATAACCATTGCTACATTTTCTATGAATGTTTCAACAAAGTTCTGCCTTTCAATTGTATGACTAGATTTCAGAACACAATACCCATTTGTTAACGTTTTTTTAAAAATTTATCGTCATAGTTGTGATTTACTTGAAGAGAAAAAACCGACAAAAAGAGACGAATCTATAATTCTCGTGTGATTTTTTGATGTGCTAAACAAATGGGGCAGAGAATTTTTACCTTTTTTTCCATTTTTTTTTCTGAACGAGGAATACAACTGCTGGAATGTGTCAAAAGAATTATGAAATTAATATTCCCAAACCGCTTTATTTATTACGGCCCAAGCCAGAACAATGATTTTTGCTTCCTTTGTTTAATTGTATCATTCTTCTTCATGACATCATTTTTTTAGCTCGTATGTTAACGCATGACTGCATTTTGTACATTGTTTTGCACATGTATACTATTATCTGTTATAGCATCGTAACTAAGAATATGCTTTTCCAACATTTTTTGACAAATTCAATGTAGTTAATTAAGTTTGAAATATGAGATGACTGACAACAATATTCTACCATTGTGTAATGCTGCATGACTTTGATACAGTGTTTCAAGAAAAACAATGGAATATGACTATACCAAATTCAATTCTAATACGCCACTATACTTGGTGCCGAGTTGGTAACAGTCGCGTTGCAAGACATCAGACACTAAAAGGATTGTAAGTTACACCAAAATCGGTGGATGTTAGAAATTTGATCAGGATAAGTCATCGTTTTAGAACCATTCATACCAAATTATCTCATTGCCATATAAAGTAGCGATATATTGTAATAAAATTAAATATTCGTAACATAGTGTTTAAATCCATTGTTGTACAATGTAGTGTTATTCTATAATGAATTTAAATTCATTACATCAACCCGTTGTTGTATAAGACAGTGCGCTATTTTGTAATAAAATTAAATTCATAACACAAACCTGTTGTTGTATAGAATAGTGTTATTCTGTTATAAACTTTTATTCATAACGTAAATCTTTGATGTATAAAATGAACTTTTTGGGGGATGTGCACTACATTTGCCAGTATTTTTTCTTTTGTTTAAACCATGCATATTCAGGATAAAAGAGAATTAATTTATCAATTCTTTCGTTTTCTGGTAGGTGGTTGGTTAGGGGGCGAACAGATTGACCCAAGTGTCTCTCCAGCCAACCCCTCCCCCAACCTTTTCTTTCCGGACCATTTCTCTGGTGAGTCTACGAACTCAGTTTTTGATTGCCCTTTCGTCAGCTGATCTTTCGCACGCAAGAAATTGTAAACATTCGCGCTCTGCCTCGTATAAAGTTCAGAGGAATGAGCGCCTCGCTACGTGTTGTATTTTAGGTTGAATGTTTCATAACCAGAGAGCAAAGAAACAATTCTGCGGCCTTAACCTCCGCTACAGCGAGGCAAGTGGAGCCTCAGAACGTAATGAATCTTCAAAATAAGACAAGGAAAGCTTTTGCTAGTTGGCCACATTGTTTATTTAAGCGTCCACGACTTCCACACCACGGACCTTGATGAACTCATATCGTGCGCACACTACCATTCCCAGTGTCTGTTTGCCTGCGTGTAATTTGCAGACTAAAGGATGGTAAACAGAAGAACCTATCTTGTTTCACCTCTAAAACTTAGTTCCCCAGGTAGGATGCCACCAGTTGCGGTGTCGGTAAACAACTCTTGGACGAGACCTTAACTTGTGTTATTAGCCCATGTTTATACGAGGGTCATACCAAAAGTAATGAGCATTTATTTGTTGCGGGCAAATCTGTACCAGCAGGAGTATGAGCACTGACGCTATCTGTTGTGTATCCACGAGTGTCGTAAGACAACAGTAACTGATATCAGTAGTGACCAGTATTACTCATAAAGAAAATGGCGGACCACCATATTTCGTGCTGTTATTGACGAAATCTCCGCTGCAGAAGTTCACCAGAGACTTTAGCGTGTATATGGAAATGTGTACATGGGTGCTAGCCGTGTTAGAAGGGGAATGGAACATTTTAAAGATAGGAACACAAGCACCCAAGATCAACTTCTTACCGGTCGCCCTCGAACAGCATCAACTAAATGCAACAAGGAGAGGGATGGAAAGATTTTCTTGAACCTGGGCAAACCATTAATGCTGCTCAATATGTCCAGACACTGTACAAGCTCCGTCGACCATTGCACGAGAAACGTCGTGAAAGAAAGATCATACTCCATCACGACAACGATAGGCCCCACTCAGTTCTCCTTCACAGCTGAAGAAATTCACAAAATGGGGCCGGACGTTCTTCCACGCCCCTCTTACACCCTTGATCTGGCACCATCAATTTACCATCTGTTTGGATTTGTAAGAATCAGATGCAAGGCCATGATACCTCAGAGGCCATTCAGAAATCAGAGTCATTGTCTTTGGCAGGCTGCAACGGAGTTCTACCGCAGGGGTATGTTAAAACTTCTAGTAAGGTGGAGAAAATATGTGCAAAGAAGCTGAGATTATGTGGAAAAGTAAACAAAAGACTGTAGATTTAGGTTATGTACTTGATTTTATACAATATTATCGTTTAGGGTGTGACCATCGTAATATAGCCTGATTTCACAGCACTTTGGTGAATATTGATGACAGTCAGTCTCTGTTTCAAGAACCTGCCTTGAAATAATTCACATGCGAATTAAGTTAATTTGAATACATATATGCATAACACATGATTTGATGTAACGTTTCGCGAGAGTACGTACAAACTTCCTTCATCGAACAGTTATTTTTAGTGTGATCATTGTTACAGTTTATAACAATTGATTATATTTAACAAAAATATAAAGAAGTAGATCTACTTTAATAAATTTATACAATGGATCTTGTCGATAAGTTACATTGTTGGAATATAACAATTCAACTGTGAGACAAGCAAACTGTTATTTGTTTATTTATTTATTTATTTAACTGAAGATCTTACCACAAATGTCATCAGGTAATCCAAAATCTTAATTTTTACAAAGTTTATTGGAGGGATTAAATTTCAAAGGTGAAATTGTGAAACGAGAACACTTGTGAAACGAGAACACTACAGTTAGTCTAATGAAGTGTTTTAAGTGCTTGTAAAAACCATAAACTACAGGAGTTTGCAGTTCAGTTGTTCAGGGAAGAAGATAATGACGATGATTACTGTCATTTTTGTGTGAAGTGCGATAATTTTTCTGGGAGGCAACGTTGGGTTTTGGAAGCAATTAATTCATATCAACTGACAGTCGATACGCAATGCAGGGAATCCTATACGACTGCAGGAACCAGAGATCTCGAGGAGCCATTGCATTGTCAAGGGAATTAATTTTCCACGAACCTAATACAATCAAATATATCTGCACGCGGAATTAGGATAATTACATCGTATTCAGCATTGTACGTTATCGGTACGTGCATGCTCCTAACTGCAGTGCCAATTGCTTCGCAGAAAGATATGTGTGCATCGTAATGTAACCTATCTCCTGTTAATAATCAATTTGAGCAATCATAAAATGTAATACTCATTGCGTTATGTCAAACGGGCACGGTATTTGCTTGCAAACGTTTTCGATGTGGTCTTGTGTGGTGAGCATTATACATTATATGGAATTTTGGAAATGACTCATTAGAATTCAAAATGTGATTTATTTCGAAAATATTTATTTATTTATTATTAACCAGTCGCTTATGACAGGGCGAATGCTCCAATTACAATAGGCATTACAATTTGATATATACAAATATCATTTACATAAATACAAATACATAAATACAAACATATAGTGATTATTACACGAAACCTTAGATAGATACGAATACAAAAAGTTATACAAATACAAAAGTTACACAAATACAAAACAATACATGTATATATATATATATATTACAAATTTTAGACAGCGGAGAAAACTAAAGAACAGAAGAAACAAAAAAAATGGAAAAGTAACAAGCTATAAAAGCTTGAGAATAATATGGAAATTAAGAAAATTATACAAATACCACTATTTAAATCAGAAACGGCAATAATCAATACAAAGCAAGGTTCAAATTTGAATTCATTTATATGTATACAATTTTGATTATAAATATATGAGATAAAAGCTTCAAATTATATTTGAGACTATAAATATATCACTATAAACTTGGATCTGTTTTATTTGTATATTATATCTAAAATGTTATCTAAACTATGTAGAAAGTTTTTAATATTAAAAGCAAAATCCAAATCAATTCCATTCGAGACAACATTATTGTGTTTACTTAATAATCTAACGATTGGAGAATTTTGATAGAATTATGTGTTTGATTTATTGCAGTAAAATGGTTGTCTTACTCTTAATACCTTATAATTGACATTAAAGTTTATCAACTGTAAGAGATATGGACAATTTAATCCCTCATTGTCGTTACTGAGTGAGTGTTATGTCCAATTTATGCATCGATAGGCTTAATCGGGTTTGAAACATTCACACAGAGGAGTAAATGCATTCGCTGAAACACAAAAATGCTTAAAGTCTGTAGTTCAGACAAAATGTTTAAGTGCATCATCCAGAAAGATGAAGAAAGGTACTTAGAACGTATTACTCCTCATTTTCATCACATGATGCACCTTTGCGTTTAGCTTTTCAAATGATATGCAAAAATGTATCTAACTGTAAACCTTATTCTAGTCAAATGCCAAGAAATACACTTTAGAGCATAAATTGATGCATTTCTGTTGCAGCAAATACATTCGATGTATTTTTATTTCTGTGTGTGCTGTTTAGCTCCACCGGGTATTGAATCGGGACCCCCTGATTACTAGGCGACGACGTCACCGCTTCCTCAAAAGGAAGGCCCCATATCTAACTGCTTGTGTTAATCGCGAAAGTGATTGGATGCATTGGGAAAGAACATCAATTACGCAAGCTGCTGAAATCCAAAACTAGAACATTTTGAAGGGACATCGTGAATGGAGGATGCTATGTTATTGTCGAGGATGGATTTAATGTCTGATGTGCAGGGAACGCATTTATATGTAGTAAAAATATGGTAAATATGTAAATACATATTTAGCTATTTTCACCAAACTGTGGACTTAAAACTGTATAAAATTAACATTTTAAAAATGTAAGACACTACACGAGCTACATTAAATACAGTTCGCTTACATTGACATTAATTGTAAAACAACACAAAATGTGTTTTTAATTTCATGTTTCCAAAACAATGAATAACAACATTTTGTACTAAGTGTTCGAACATGAATGTCGAAAAATTCAATATGCTGACCAGGGCAGAATTTATTTTATTTAAAAAATAAACTAAACGTTACGTTTCAAATTTCTAGCAAGGTCTTCTTCAGACTCTGTACCAAATACAAATGAAATAAGGTACAAAACAGGAAGATATATACACAAATATCACTCCCGTCCAGACACAATAATATTAATAAAAAATAATCCTGTGCGTAACAGCCCATAAAGTGCCTTGGCTTACCTACCGACTGCCGGTCTCCCTCCCACGCTTTCCTTCGTCACCTCTAAGCGTGGAGATCTTCAACCAGTACTGGAATAGTCGGGGGATCAGCCCGACGTATCCCCAGCCGTTATAGTAGGTCTCCGCGACCGGATTACGCTTACTCATTCGAAGCTCCCCAATTTCCTCACGATGGTGGGTTGCCACAGACCCTATACACAGGCCGAAAATTCTAGGAGACTGAACCCGGGATCGAACCCATGCCGTCCCGCAGCCACACGGCCACGGAGGAGGAAACACCTGAAATATTCCTTCCCAGGTGTTCCTCTCCTGTCAACTGTTGTTTCACCTGACAGGCGATTTAGATAAACATTTCCTTTCATCTGGAACGTGGTTGGACTCATGTCACACTCTTTTTCCTTATCCTTTCTTTCTTCATTCCTCTTCCTTCTTTTCGCTCTTGTCCTTTTCACTCTTTCTAAAACCTTCTTCCATTCTTTGTTAATCTTCAGTTCCCCATTCCAGTTCATTGTGTCTTCATCCCCTTTCTTCCCTATTTCCTTGGCCTCCTTCCATTTTCTCACTAGTATTCTCTTCTCCCTTCCTATCTGCTTAACCTTATCCCCAGGGCTCGATAAATCCCGGTCGCCAGGTCGCCAAGGCGACTAACAATTTTGGCCTGGCGTCTGTGATCTTATGCTGTAATATATACGAAATTTTGATGATTCTAAGTTCAAATTGTAGTACAGCGTAAGTTTGCAACGTTATGAACGTTATGAACATTCCAGAGAGTCAGTAATAATTTCTTACTCTTTGTCCACCAACACCCCATTTCCTGTTCTTTCGAACGATTTAGCGATGTTTTGAATACAGTGATGCTCAGCTTCTTATACAGAGTGTTTCAAAGGTTGCACATCCCAAACTTTGAAAATGTATATCATGAAAACCGTAAGAGATATTTACACCGGGTTTTCTGCATTATATAGTCTCATCTATTGAGATATTTTTCAATGCTTAAAATTATCAGTTTTCTCCATACAGAAAATTTAGATAAATTAATAACTGGCGGAAGGCAGCGTTAAAAATTTTCCAGAAATGCACTTTTCAATGAGAAAAGTACGTAAGAAATTATGGAAGGGCCATAATTAGATAACTGATGCCATGTCAATCTGTCATTTGCGACCAATATTGGTCATGTGCAACATTTGATGGATTTTTTATTGGCGATTTTATGGGCTGTGAAAAAGTGCCATTTTCGGGACACATATGGCTATTCTAGCAGGTCGAAATATTTAATTGATTTCATTTGATTGATTTAATTTATTTTACTTCGCGTTTTGTGGCTCTTGGCTAATTTGAGAAGATGGGGATGAGTGATGAAATTATGAAATTGATGAATGGTTATTCACAAACAAGCATGCCCGAGCGGGATTCGAACCCGTGACCCCTGGCGTCGCAGCGCGATGTGCTAACCACTCAGCCACAGGATCCGGCAGGTCGAAATATTGTCAACAAACGCACGTCACATGTGCCTAAGTATTGGCTATACATTTACGTGAAAAATCATAAACCAAGATTTTGTGCCGAAATTGGACTCTCTGAGAGAATCCTAGTCTGCGTCTGGTTACACTGAATTCTCTTCACTCACTTTCGACGCTACTATGCCTGTTCTTTTAATTGATTCAGCATGGCGTATTCTTTGGAGCAGCGCATGTGCATTGCTGAAGAGTATTTTAATACTCATTCTTATACTCATGTGCAAGAGGTTTTCCAAGAAAAATCCCTTGCTTCTGTTGTACACTTCGCAACATCTTATTTGACCGCCCCGAAAGAATTCTAAGTCCCGAAATCGTAAACTTAGCAACATTGCACTTCAGCTCCAGGTGAGAGTAGCCAACTTTGAGTAGGTCCTTCCACTAAACGAAAAACGCTGCGGTGATAGGTTTTCAATTTAACACTTTCCATGAACTTAGAAACTATAAACAGCTATTATAATACACAATCAAACAGAAATAATAAATTGGAAAAAGAACCTTGAAGGATATTTACGATTCTGCTTGCTCGACTTGAAATTTTGGGGGTTTGAAACACTGAATAGAGTTTTTCTCCACCTGGAGGAAATTGCCATCAAGTTTGTGCAGAAAGAAGCAAATTTGTGAGGAGTTTATGCGACATTTTATTTACAATACCTTGCATAATATCGAACAGTTCTCAAAAAACATATATTTTACACGACTTGTCGAGAAAATGTGCTTGAAACACAGGAAGGTAGGAGTTTTCATAAACGTCAACATGTTTTTAAGGGTATAACGTCATTAAGTTAACGTAGACCTGTTGGTTAGGCGCTGCTATCCTTATTTTTCATCAAGCGTGAAAAGTCGCGGGTTCAAATCCCACCCTCTCCTCTTTCTTATTTTTCTTTTTTCTTGTTTGCTGAACAGATACCGTTGATATTAGAATATTTAAAAAATTAATCCGATGCACACTTGAGGGACGTCCCTTCTGAGCATATTTCCCCTTAGAAGTTGCAGATTTCCAGGATTTAAAGTTAAAACTTTTAGTTTTAGTTATTGTTCATATGTTGTGTTAACACACACATCATGATTAATTCACAAATCACATATATGTATTCAGGATGCAAAATGTAATGTTATTTAAATTATGTATTGTTTGTTCTTCACTGACACCTAAAATATTGATTATTTGATTTCGATATACTAAAAAAAGATATACAGTTATGTTAAGTAGTGATGTAGTGCAGTACTGTAACGAAGGAGAGCGTTTAATGAGTTCAAATTGCTAAGATTGGTAATTTTATGTCCGTTCCTTCGTAATGACTGTTGCCAATCCCCTCAACACCATATTACCATGAGTCTAAAACTAATACTAAATCGCTAATTAACATAAATAAATTGTTATTGCGACGAAGGCCGATTCGATAAGAAACTACTAATAAGTATTTATATAGTGAGTGACAAACAAAAAATTCAAAACCTCATAATGATCGTCAATTCCTCACGGCTTTGTATCTAAAATGTTTGTCTTCTTTGAACAGAAAGTACGAGAATCAGATATAACAAACTTTCCCCACTAACTTTGCAATATTCGAAACCACCATTACAGACTTAGATCCATGTCACTTGATTCTGCGCATTCCACGTGGCATGTGACTTCCTCCTATCATCGAAATAACTTTCTCTTACTATTTCCTTTCCTCTCGTGAAATACAGAGACCAATGTTAACTTCTTAGCACGGTGGATGAACTTTACACCCAACGATATACTCCTGAAAAAAATCCTTCCTAGGTGAAGAAACGAACCTACGACCACCCTCGTAAGAATCAAGCACGCTACCTCTTCTCCATGTAGCTCATGTTAAAATTTACTACCAGTTTGAAGAATCCAATTCACACATAATGTCATATCTATAATTTCCTCATGGCAATTTTCATGAGGAAACGAATTTAGATAAAATCGAGAAACGCTGAAAGGGAAAAATGATGAATATGTCTATTGGCGTTTTGTCATATTTTGTATAAATTGTGTAAAAATTCCGTCTTTTGAGCAAGCAGTAGTTTAGTTACGAAGTATTTTGTTGTTTGTTTAAAGTAGGAACAGGAGAGCGAAAAGGAGTCATTTGAACCAGACCCCGTTTGACAAGACACTTCAGCTTTTTTCCAAAGACTGTATGAATAGAGAGAGGAACGTATGAAATATAAAATATGTGTGAAATTAAAACAATGGAAACCTTGAAAGATAATACTAACGAACTTCAAACTATGAAAAACATATTTTCGTGGTGGAAAACTTCAAGTCATTTTCGAAATATGAACTTGATGTTTTTCTTTATTATGAAGTGGAGATATGGGACGATACGATCCCTCAGCAAGAAAATTTTAAGTAAGCTACCTCCAACTTCTTCAATGGTCATAATTACTAATTAGGGTCCGGAAGTTGATGAAAAATCAACTTTTTTTCTGACCCTTAAAAACAATGCTAAACCTGATATCATGTCAGTTTCCCTTCAGTTAGAGCCGGAAAACACTTTCTATTTTAATTTTTTTTTCATTTTTCGACCTTTTTTGGCTTTTAGTTTATTTATCAGTATTTTTAACAGTTTTTATTGCATTTTTACTTATTTTTTAGGTTTATTTTCCTCCTTCCTTGTTGTTTCGTGCATTTTAAATGCATTTACTAGTAAAACTTACATATTTAGATTTCTTGACATGGTCCTTTTAGCAAATTCACCATGAATCGAAAATACGGTCAATGGAAAAGCATAATATTATTCTTAACTGAAATGTTTGGCAATGGATTAAAATACTTTGTGTGAAGATCTACTTTGAAGTTCTTTTTCTGGACACTATTATCGCTTTAATCTGTAGTTTTAAAGTAAAATTAGTCACAATATTAAATGCAATTACACTCTGGTATACGCGAAGCGGAACTGTATTTTCGGATGCTGGCCGACTACAGTATCACAGAAGGCCCACTCTGAAAGGAGATGAATTGGTTGATTTGGTGTTTTAAGTCAACTTTATGCATAGTAAGGCTAATCGGTACTTGACCTACAGTTTAAAGTGGGATCCGAACAGAGTGCATAAAATAACGTGAACCGTGTGGTGTAGGATAATCGTTTGCTTATGGAATGCAAGGTCATGGGTTCAAACTTACTTCTTTGCAAAATCATTTTCGGGAAGTAAACGGCTTTGGACGAGAATGCTTATCTACGTTTCTTGGATATTTCCGTTGATATTTATGCGATTTATGTCCAGCATTTCCGGATGCAGAAAGTTGACATTAAGTTCTTAATATGTGTTAACTTATAACAGCTGAATGAAAGGAAAAGTATTTCCTAAAATCCTGCCAATCACTGAAAGATTAAAAACATTAGTAGAAGCATTACTTGAGGCATGCACAGTGGCGACGATTATGGAGTGTGGAGGGGTAGATGACCCAGCACTATGATAAACATTATCTACCAAGGAAAAGAAACTGTCCTTGCCCCCTCCTCCACCTTGCCCCCTCAGTTTTGAAACCCAATCGCCTCCACTGAGCATGCATCGCATAAATATTTACGGTAATATCATATAATCTTATAATACGTTATTAGAACACTTCGTACTCGGTAAATAAAAAGGAAAAAATAATAAGGAAAGGGTGGGATTTGAACCTACGATGTTTCGATCTTGACGAAAACAGTAAAAAAACGAAAGTGCTGTTATCTAACCAACTACTCCAGGAGATTGCTAACATAAAGTTCAGCAAAGCACGTTAATCTCAGTTGAAGCAACATTGTGCCGGAGTTTCGAACCATTTTTCGCCAAGAACCAAGGAAAAGACACACTTTGCAGAATCGTTTGGTGTTGTGCAAGGTATCTTTACTAAACATTTCGCATAAAATCATCATAAATTTGCCTTCTTGCATTCAAATGTGACCGCAATTCTTTCCAAGTGGATGAGAACCTGTTCAGTGTTTCACAATGCACATACATTTTCCTATTTTCAAATTCAGAACGAAGAATCTTGAAATATTTTCAACATTCGTATTTCTACTTAACATTTTTTTGTCTACTCATATATTTTATTACTGCTTTAGGGTATCTTTACTTTATGGAATGTGAAAGAATGAAAAAAAAATCACAAGAGCGTTTTCATTCAGGAAGAAGAAATGTTGCAAAGTTGGCTACTCTTAGTTGGCTCTGAAGCGCTGTGCTGCCAAATTTACGAATTCCGGACTTTTCAGGGCGGTCAAATAAGATGTTGCGAAGTGTACCTCACAAAGCAACTGTTTTACGACTAGTCAAATACCAACAAATGATCCAACAAATTGTTAAGAGTTGGTATTATTATTGAAGATTAGGCACACACAGAAGATGTACTACGTAGAAATTTTCAGCGAAAAGTGCAGGCTCGACCAGGAATCGAACCTGAGTCTCTGGCATACCGTACTATTTCTCTAACCACTGAGCCGGTCTGGCGTCGCCTGATTCCTCGCTGTCGCTGTTTTATCTGTGTGGAATCGTCTCTGCCAGTGCTACCGCAACGGGATCTGTTGCCTTTCAAACACAGTAGACTTCTACATTACCTGGTTCCTCCCAGCGTAGAGATATTAATGCATTTCTCGCTGAAAATTTCTACGTAGTACATTTCCTGTGTGCCTGATCTTCAATAATTAATATCTCTACGCTTGGAGGAACCAGGCAACGTCGAAGCCTACTATATTTCAAAGGCAACAGCCGGACTCTGTGGCCGAGTGGTTAGCACATCGCGCTGCGACGCCAAGGGTCCCGGGTTCGAATTCCGCTCGTGCTTGGTTGTTTGTGAATGTCCATTCATCAATTCCATCATTTTATCACTCATCCTCATCTTCGAAAATTAGCCAAGAGAAACAAAACGCGATGTAAAATAAACTAAATCAATCAAAGGCAACAGATCCCGTTGCGGTAGCACTGGAAGAGAAGATTCCACGCAGGTGATAGCGTACATGATTAGTTTAGTACAGAAAACCTGGTGTAAATACCTCTTACGATTTTCATGATATACATTTTCAAAGTTTGGGTTGTGCGACTTTTGAAACGCTCTGTAGTATGCACAATTGCTAGTAGGTAGTTTCCTGGCGCCTAGCTTTGAAGAAACTTTTTCGAGCACTGCTCATTCCACTCTATGCCATGTCCTGTTTCTCTCGTGTGCTTAAATATCGCATTTCTCTCTCTCTTTTAAGTCGTACATCATCCCTATGTTCTTTCAACCTGTCTTTCAGCCTCATTTTTGTTTCTCCTATGTACACACTCTGACATTCTTCACACTTTACTTCGTAGATAATCCCTTCCTCTTCCTCTTCTCTGTTTTTCTTTTCCTTGTTTGCGTTCTTCGCTATTCTTAAGATGCTTCGTCCTCCCTTCCTGTAAGTTTTAATGACCGCTGATGAGTATTTATGTACAATCACCGGTAATAGAAATTGGACACCCCGATCATGAAATACTGGTTCGTAATGTGTTTTGTGTGTTGCCTAATATTTTGGCGGTAGCAGAACTTGCTATTAAAAAGTTGCTAATGACTTTGGCTCATCGCCGTAGAGTTATGCAACACACGTTACGCATTGCAGGGAAGTCAGTATTTCAGGATCTAGGTGTCCCATTTGTATTGCCCGTGACTGTACATTTACCGTATTGGCCCGAATATAAGCCGCACATTTTATCCAAATTTCAGTTGTGAAAAATTGGGATGCGTCTTATATCCGCGACCTTCAAAAAATTAAGACATTTATCTCGCACAGGTGTTTTTCCTGCATCACAAGATAGTTTTTAACACAATCTGGTAGTTATCTGGTTACTGGTGTAATTGAGTGGACGTTGTTGAGACCATGTCTACATAGATCAGGAGCGAGCAGATATGCACTATAAGTATGGTTTAGCGGATGGTAACGCGGTAGACGCTCATGGTTTGTACTAGGAAAGGTTGGCACACCGAAGATGTGAATGAAGGAAAGCATTTGTGAGTATCCATCTCCGCCTATAGGAATTTTGCACCTCGTGCTGCCGAGAGATGTAAACCACGATCTACGACTTCTGCGCACGAGAAGGAGATTATGGATATTGTGAATGCGACGTTTTTAGTGAAGAGGTAGACATCTCCTTTAGGATACTGTGAAGCACTCGGTGTTATATCACCTGTGGGTTTTAATGATTGATTTATGTGATTGATTTCATTGTTTAAATATGAGGAACACGTTCCTGAAGTTACGCCACTTATGTTTGGAACACCCTGTTTAGCGTTCATGAAGATAAAACAAACGGAATCAATCTGTCAGTCAAAACGTGCAGTGTCACTATACTCCATTCCGGGAATCTCTGGAGCAGGGTCGGGCAGCAAGATAGGAAGGAGATGGGCAGAGCGAAGCAGAACACGCTGATACAAACAGCTGGGAGACTTAGTCGCTTTCTCCCTCAAAGCAATCCTGTTCCCTCCCACGTGTTCATTGGTCGGGTCCTCTAAGAGTCACTTCTTGCGCAGAGACTTGCTTTCGTTCACTCGCTCCAGAGATTCCCGGGACAGGGTATAGAGTCTATAACAAGCTTGCTCGCTTGCGTTTGTCGAGATCAGTCGCTCCGACCTATTGAAATGCACCAAAGTTATGGTAAATAATAAAAACAAGGATTTCTCTTTGACTGTCCCTCGTATATATTACATGCCATTTTGAAGCATGCAATAAAGGTTCTGCAAGTTTCTGTTCCTGCCAGTCTTGTTAATGAAGATCTCGTCCATACGCACGTGGCAATGTTTGGACAATTAAAGTACTTAGGGTCACAAGGAAATTGTGTCGCGAGCTTGTTTACACTTCCAGTTGAGTTGAGACACCCCTCCCCCTCACCTTTATGCCGAACAGAGGGCTCTCACTTCACGTACAAGCAATAGGTCACGCTTCCACACAAAGGGAGGCCATCACAGCTCTTGACAAAGTTAATCTTGAACGGTGACATAGGAAAGTGAGTCGTGTTACTGGAAGTCTTTGAAACCTGAACGGTATCTTGCATCCACTCCACAATATTTCTCTTGGTTCGACTGGGAGCAAAAGTACAAAATTGATCCAGTGGTGAAATAAATAAATTCACTGTTTCCTGCAGAAACTATTCACTTAATATTGCATTATTCGGACATTGAGCTCTACTGTTGAGCTCTACCGTCCCATCTTACCCAAGTGCGCATACGACTCCAGTGGCAAGCAATTCAGTACTCCGAGAAGGAAGAGAGGTGTAAATAAATTATACAGCCCATTACCCCCAGTTTTTCTAGGAAAGAAAGGGCATTTCAAATAATAATAATAATAATAATGTCAGAGGTGAAGGGCTGTGCAAAAGAGGAGAAAGTTCTCCCTTCTCTCTCTCTCTCTCTCTCTCTCTCTCTCTCTCTCTCTCTCTCTGAGGAAAGAGAAGAAAATGAAAAGAAAGGGAACGGATGGAGAGAAGCTGAGGTAGAAGGGAAAGAAAGGAAGGAGAGAGAGAGAGAGAGGCGGGGGGAGGGAGAGAGAAAGCAATGGTAAGAGAGAAAGATGATTTGATTGGATTTGCTTTATTTTACTTCGCTTTTTGTGCCACTTTTGGCTAATTTGCGAAGATGGGGATGATTGATGACATGATGAAATTGATGAACGGACACTCAAAACATCCATGCCCAGGCCAGGATTCGAACCCGAGACCCCTGGCATCGCAGCGCGATGTGCTAACCACTCCGCCACGGGGGCCGTGTTCATCTGCTAGAAATAGAGTTTACGAATGCTGAAGCATAAGAGAGAAGGTAGTTCGAATTTCGGCCTGGGCATTATTTTTATTATTACTATTATTATTATTATTATTATTACATATCCTTTAACTCCTCTCTCAAAGACCATACTTCTTATCTTAAAATTCTTGGTAACGTTATTGACATAATAAAATACTAGTTATTACTTACAGCTTCCCGTTTAGAATTTGAAATACCCATGTTTGTTTTGGACGAAATAGAACACTCACTTCAGCCATGCGTTCTTCCCAAGCAAATGGAAGATTTTCCGAAAAACTCCGAAAGTAACAGGAAAATGATACCAACCCCGTTGTAAAAAAATACTGTTCAAATGAGAGTAAAATAACTGACTTGAAGCTTAAAATTAAACTTAGCTTTGGAATTTGATAGTATTTACGACTTTACGTTTTTGCTAATTGCAAGATTCGGAAGAGAGTTTCATTGCTTTCTCCAGATCCAAGTTTTGTCCAAAAACCATTAGTTTATGGAATTTGTTTGTACGGAAACTCACGATAAATATCTTGTAAATTATTTGATAGTTGTCAACACTGACGTTGTAATTTGAGATGAGTGAGACGGAGCACAGCCAGCTGTTCTGCAAATTCCAATGCTCCCCAATGCCGCGGCCACAGTGTTTGTCTTAACCGTTGAATGTCAATATTATTGACACGTTTTGCAAATCGTGAAACTTAAAGGAATGCTTTAAAGTTTGTAAACATGAGATTTGGAACAGTTATAATAATTTATTTCAATAATTCTGTGTTTATAGTAAAGCACATATGCATTTCGAGTTCCTGTTAACATTTCTATTCTTTCTGCTAGCAGTGTCTGCTTTCTGCTTGGCTCTGCTATTTTCGGGAAGCCGAAAAGCAGAGTCTTACTTGGCGGGTTGGCAAACGTACGTACCTTCACCAGGATTTCACCCTTCGCCATATAACTCTCCGGGGAACGTTGGTTTACCGTGTGGCGTGGCCACAAGCAGAGAATGTGGTGATTGCCGATGGGCTGCTGAGGAAGTTTGCGGCCGCAAAATTTCGCAAAATCGAACGCGGTAGAAACTAAATAAGGCAAACAACATTAAATACATTAAATTATATTTTAATTGTGAAAGCACTGCTTGCATTGCTTGTACTATATCTTCGCCACTGGTGACTCGACGAGTCCAGTGGCCAAATAGGGGTGGAGCGCAGAAGAGAAACAGATTCCGTACTCCTGCTGATACAATATTGAAACTTCACACGTACCCACACAGAAACGGCGCTGGCAGTGTTTAGAAGTAATAGTTACTTTTTTCAGAAAATCTAACTCTAACTACCTACGTTTAAAAGTAAGTAACTGTAACAGAGTTACTTGTTTGCAATAGAATAGCGTTGTCAACAGTTACTTTACGACAGTTAAACTGTTAACTTGACAATTTGTAACGTAGGAGAGAGCTAAATTTGGCACCTCTGTTTCCAACTATGCGTCTTCTGTGGATGCGAAGGTGAAAGGACATTCGTGAAATCGTCTAAGGCAAGGACGCTGGGCGTCGTTGCAGGCAGAATTTGGAACATCCACGCTTTATTACAATTCGTCAGTGTTTTGGGTGTACTGCTGCATTAATTTAGAACGTGGTATATCTTAATGACCAAAATGTCATTAAGAAAAGTTGTTAGCAACTATGCGCTATGAAAGTTGTGTATGCTTGTACAGCAACATCCTGTATATGGACACAAAAACATTGAATTTAGTAGCAGCTGCAAACGGATTGCAACTATTCTTCGTAAGAATCCAATAGAGTGAGATGGATGGAGTGTGAGATGAAGATTTTCGAAAGAATATAAGGAACGCACGATCATTGCTTCATCTGTAAGCCAAGTGCCGTTTTCCTCTATTGTTATTTATCGCATGTTGCCGCTGAGATGGCAATTTCGAGTACGGAAACATCTCCCGATGTGTGCGGTGTGGAGAACATCCGACGGTGAAAGGTTCCACGCGTGATCCGGAGTACAAATTCCCCCTGAGAAGATATTTGTATGCATTTGCTTCTGTCGTAACGGAACGAATGGTGGGAAAAGGATCTGTTGAGGCGAACAAAGCGATATCCGTGTCGTAAGGGTGACTGTCCAGGGACCACATAGGTGAGTGACCACCTTCCAATCAACTCTGTAACCTCTCAATTGTCATCGATAGCCAAGCAAGTTAATCGAAGCCTCCTATTTTATTCCGAGCTATGCTCCTCGTGACTCCGACCCCTTTAATACCCGAGTCACGTCTCAATATATATATATATATAAAGAAAATGCCGCATTGCAAAAGAAGCATGGATTCATTAAAAAAATCAATCTACTCGAAATGCTGCTGGTTTGTCGGCAAATCGGAGGCTATGAATTTATAAGCATGATTTCCGTTGGATGGATCACATACGGAGACGTAGTTGTAGGTCTGGTTTACAAAGCTTGCTTTAAGTCCAGTTTTTGCACAGATAAGTTAATCGGGACCTGGACGTGCAAATTATTTTTTATTATTATTATTAGAGTTCACTTTATGCACAGAAAGGCTAATCGGGACTGGAACTACAGTTTAAGGTGGGATCCGAACCCCCGTGTCATGTGTGTCCACCGGGTATCGAACCCGGGACCCCTTCATTACAAGGCGACGTCGTTACCACTACGCCTTCGAGGAGGTTTACCCTGTTTTGATACACGTCAGGAAGTGGGGGACTAGCAGGTAACGTTAGGAACACATTCTTTTCATATTATACGCGACCAAGAAGAGATGCCCCGTTGGCCGAGTGGATTCGCCACGGTTCCAGGTTCGAGTCCTGACGTGAAAATATTTGTGAGTCTCCTTTCATCATTCATCTTCATCGTCCTGTTAGCCAAAAGAGGGAGGAAGGTGACGTAAAGCAAGAAAATAAATACGAAATGCAGCTAAATTTTATTTAGTAACACAAATTCTACTTCTCAGCAGAGCTGTGGGCAAACACCGAACCGATCATTGTGGAAGAGTGGTTGTAGTACCGCCTTGCTAACCTGTGTTTTCTCACTTGTGCGTCCCCCCCATTATAAACCATCTAATTCAGACGTGGTAACTCGCTATAATTGTGGAAGAGCTCTCTTCTATGAACGTGTTGCCTGCAGAGAGAGCATAGATACTGGAACGTTGTAAGAAGAGCGGAAAGGAGGGAGTGATCGAAGCAGAAGGCTTCGACTGTCGCGTTTCTGCAGTGCGTGGGACACAGGAACTCTCGTTGTGGTCTCCACAAGTGCAAGAAAGTTGCTCAAGTCTGGCCTAATCATTGGAGCTCATTCGTTCGGGCAGAGGACTCTTGGACTCTTATATCGCCAAGCGAAGATGTTATAAACAGAAATCGACTTCCGGAATTATGGTAAGACTTGTCCGCTACATTTATTCTCGGCACTCTTTGTGTAACAATATCCATCCTCGCTGAAAAATGACGTTGCAATGTCTTTTGATCTGGTCTTTCATCTGAAGCACACGCAGCCCTCAATCTTCGGAAACGACGTGTCCAATAGCTGTCCTACTTCAGTATTATCGGGTTTACGCAGCCGACGCATGATGAAAAAGAGCCACAGTAGCTTCGCACGAAAAAGGGATCTCTTCTGACGCATGGATATAAGCCAGATTATTCACGGTAACATAATATCCTACGAAAGGATGCGTTCGATGACTTATTTTGTGACGGAGGAAGAAGGTACTTACCGTACTGTGACATTGGATCTGCCTTCGGCGGAACTTTCACATTGACGTGCTCGGCCATTCTGGACTTAACAACGTCCTAGTGCTGTGGTGGTTACATTGCATCAGGAATATCGTCAGCGTACTGGTAGTTTGAACTATCTTCTCTCTTCTCTCCCTTGTACCGAAATAGCCAACAGATTGTTACATTTGAAACACACGGCTCGAAATGAACCGGAGTAGACCGGAACGGCTTTCAGGTTCGTGAAAATCTGGAACCTTCCTGTTTCGTCTCGTCAAGAAATAGCAACGGACGTTCCGGTTCGTTTATTATTATTATTAGACATTTTCCTTGACCAAACTGTAAATTCACTTTAATAGTGCATATTTTAGCATTCACATAAGCTTCCCCTGTATGTGGAGGCGTTGAACTTAGCAAAATATGATGGCATCTATATTGCTTTCATATTTTTGTTCATTGTGGATCTCGTTGTTATATTTTTATTTGTTAATTATTATTATTTGTCGTGTAATTATATGTGTATTATGCAGTACGTAATTTTACTAGTAGGTGATCTCGTCGTTCTAATAATCATACAAAAAGAGACAACACCATGTTAACGAAAGTAAAGCATTTTATGAAAAATTCTATTTAGAGCCCTGTTGAAAAGAGTATTGGAGGGAGAGATTTGTATTTTTTATGCATATTTTTAATGAAGAAAAATTGCAGTTAGTGTTTTGCGATTCCCCTGTCTCCCGACTGTGATATCCTTGATTGATATGTCTCTAATGGTAAGCCAAGTCAACAAACATTTTAATGTCCACTGTTGTCACCCAAACAATGCAAGAGGTCAAGTGTCAAGAGGGAATGGCAGATATATTTCTGTCGAATTCGGCCGAAAGAAATGATTTGGTTCCGTTCAATGAGAAGCTGTACGTCAGAGTATATCGGCTCCAATGCGTCCGCCGATATGTATTTCAATTGTGTCGTTTGTTCTGCCGTGTGTGCCAGTGTAAAAGTTGGGCCTAAACCGAATCCACTGATTGATTGGAACTCATTGATTTACAAAGGAGAGTCAATTAATTTGTTATTGTTTCTTACCTAGTAAATTTCTGTATGTATGGTTACATATTTTTTTTCTGCATTTTAACACAGATCTATTACTTATCTGCATATATTTCAACTTTCAGTTATAACTTGACAAGTTTAAAAACAAGACGCTGCAAATAGCTGTTGCGCATTTCACACCACATTTCCCCACTCCATTTTGGAGCGACGTTGGTTCGCAGTGTTGCAACCTGGAGGGAGCAAATGGTCTAAGGATTTTCAACGAAATTTGTATTCGCTTTTTCCTGGGCTGTTTTCTACCTGTCGGAGTGCAGAAATTCAGCTCACCTTTCGCCAACGACTCTTTTCCATCTTTTAAAACTTGGCCTCCCCGATGGCGCACTGGTAGCGTCGTCGCCTTGTAATCAAGGGGTCCCGGGTTCAATTCCCGGTGGAGGAACATAGTAATTCGAATCCCACTTTAAACTGTAGGTCCAGTCCCGATTAGCCTTACTATGCATAAAGCGGACTTAAAACAACATATCAATCCAATCCAATTATTTTAAAACTTGAGAAACCATCCATTTAAATACTCCCGTGGACTCGACAACATTATACTTAAGTTTATGTAACTCCTTCTGATTTCGCAAATATGTTGCAACGTTGTAAACAATTTATCTGGCCTGTCCTCTAAGGGGCTTTCCAGAGCAGATTGTGGATTTCGTTGGACCCGGCATGATTTGAATTTTTGCATTTCAGAAATATGCAGCCAAGAGTAAAGAGCAAGAACATTTCAATGCTTGAAAAAAGAACACATGCAAGCATGTTATCAGATTGCCTTCTCGTAGCGATTGTTGTACGATAAACAAATAAACCCCCACCCCACTCGGCTTTTTTTTTTAAAAAAAAAAACAGGCCACTGCCCGATGTCGTATTCAGAAAATGAAATCATTCGCTCAGTAGTTTCTCTTCGTTATAAACCTTAACGCGCGTGTGTAATACTACAGTTTATGATCCGCGCACCGCACGCATTTTCAAAGACCGGATTAAATCAAATGAACCACTGATAAACTGATATGAGCCGGCACCGACAATCTACACAGTAAAAATAGTTTGTCATATTTGTTTTAGCTTAATTTTGCTGAGTTGGCACCACTCGTACTCTCAAGGCCAGACTAGTACGTAGAAGAGTGGTGGGGAGGATGACGTAATAGGAAGTGCTCCGCAGCGATCTGCGCATATCGGGATTTAACTTGTCAGGCTATAGTACCCGTATACCTTAAGAAGAGTAAGTCACTTATGAGCCACCGGGAAGGCCTTTCCACCCATCTGCCTGCAAACTGAGACCATTGTCGAACTTTCTCCTGCATTAGTAAACTTGCTGGTGTAGTTACCATACACAGAGATATTGAATTTCATTTGCCATAAGTTTCTGTAAGTTTTAAGCTGACAGAGGGCAAGGAACCACTCATCTTCACTGATGAAAGTGTGTAGAGGAGTCGCCATCTTAAAAATAACAAAAATGTCGTTTTGAAGCTCACCTGATGCGCAGCCTTGAGGTCGTTATGTAAATGACAGTTGATACCTCATCTAAATTTAAGCTTTAGACAGTTCGCCCTACAATTTTTATTGGAGGGGTCCCGGGCTCGAATCCCGGCCTGGGCGTGGCTGTTTGTGAGTGTCCATTCATCAATTTCATCATGTCATCACTCATCTCCATCTTCGCAAATTAGCCAAAAGTGGCACAAAAAGCGAAGTAAAATAAAGCAAATCAAAATCAATTGGTATTGGACTTTTAAGGTTTTCATTTGACTTTTGCAATAGTTTATTTTATGTCACTTTTGGTTAAACGCGACGAATGAATTGTGCTACGGTGAGAATTACAGAATCTGGCAGCCATTAATATAAGAAAAAAACGTATAAATTTACTTTTAAAGTTGTCACGGTAATTATTTTGCGAAAACTGGATAAGTGCGAAAATTGGCTGTTTTGGACGGTCATTTCTGCAGGCTAAACATAGCGGTTGTTCTCCTTTAAATGTAAAACCCTGAATTCAAGGAACAGTCTTGAAGACCCATATTTACTTGCATGGATTCAGCCCAGCAGTTCTAATTATTTAAATCATGAGTTTAAGGTTTCCGCCCCATTCAGTAAGGACATTAAAGCTGTCTTCGTACTCCTTTTTCTTTCCTTCCCCCCCACCCCCCTCTCTCCCCCTCTATATTTCTATCTCTGAATGTATATTTTTCTCTCCACTTCGCTCGCTCTACTGGTTTCTCTCTGGATATTCAGTAAGCCTTAAGGTCCTCGCTAAAACAAGCAAAAACGTATCCACTCGATCTCCATTTGATAAATGTCCCGCAGCTGATCTTTTTCCTGGCAAGCTTCAGAATCCTACAGTTTGGAATATTGACTAATTTTACTTCTATAACCATTTATGCAAGGCTACCAGACGTTCAGATTTAGACGGGACAGTTCAATATTTTTAATCCATGTCCGAACTTTTAGCGAACTGCAGTCGTGACGTGAAAATGCCCCCCCCCCCCCCCTCTGCCCACATTTTGGTTAAAATATTTTTTGTAATATATTATTTTCTAAACATAGAATTATCATAGCTGTGATGTTGGCTTAAGAAAATTAAAAGAAATTTGAAAACATTGTTAATTTGTGGAACACAGTATTCGACTACTTCTTCTTTGAGCCTCCCCGATGGCGCAGTGGTAGCGTCGTCGCCTTCTAATCAAGGGGTCCCGGGTTCGGAGCGATTTTACAATACCGGGAATTTCTCCATTTTGTTTGAAATTCGGCATACTCACTAAATTAGGGCTCCTAACCACGAACCTGAAGTTAAAATTTGGCGCTCACGTGTCAAACTTGCAAAATAAGAGGGTCAGTCATCGCAACCGACAATGCACAATTGCTCATTATTTATCGCAAGATTTTCCGTTTCGAATACTTAAAGAACGAAATATATATATTCCTGATATTACTACGACCCTAAAATTTAACTATGTTTCCTAACCTAACGTAGCCTAACCTAACTACGCGCCAATGGTTCGTGGGGCTAGCGCCAATGGTCCGTGGGGCTAGCCATAATTCTGGAATTTCTATACGTGAGCGCCAAATTTTAAGTGCAGATTCGTGATTAGGAGACCCAAATTAGTAAGTATCCGAAATTTCAAACAAATTGGAGAAATTCCCTGTATTGTTAAATTATACCCCGGGTTCGATACCCGGTGGAGGCACAAGTGGTTCGGATCCCACTTTTAAACTGTAGATCCAGTCCCGATTAGCCTTACTGTGCATAAAGTGGACTTAAAACAACAAATCAATCAATCAATCGACTCCTTCTCAGAATTGAATTTAAAAAAAGCACCAAATTGCGCGCCATGTGAGATGACAGCCTGTAAGCGACTGTTTTCTGATTGTTGGGTCGGGGGGGGGGGGGGGGGGTTGTTTGTGTATGTGTGCGTGTGGAGGGGAGAGGTTATTGTAAGTTGAATTTTTTCCGTTACTTTGGAGCAAAATATTGCAACTCAACAATTGTACGTTTAGCACTAGTTGAAATACTACCATACCATTGGTGGTCACATCTAATACTCCAACATAATTTCGCAAATTGGTGGAGTAAGTAGCACATGCCATGAGGTCCCGGTTTCAAATCCCGGCTTGGACATGGGTGTTCTTGGTGAGTGTTTTAATCAGTTACATCATATCATCAATAATTGTCGCAATTAGCCAAAAGTGGCGGAAAAGCGATGTAAAATAACCTAATTCAATCAAATCAACAGCATTTCAGATTTTCTCTTTATTCCCCCTCAAAAAAATCCTGCATACAGGCCTGTACAGTGTGTATCAAACAGACTTTCAAACTTGCTGCTTTTCACATACATACTGCATAACTATGTGATTTCACAGGGTGTTTCACTCTCTCTCGGCCCCTGATTTTCGCTTATAAAAATCAAACTGTTGGTCATAATGTATTGACATTTGTTACGGACATACTTTGGCGTATGAAAAGCATGGTGACGTCTTTGTAAATGGCGCAATAGTGTATCTCGTCCTTGCGTGAGCATGCGTGTGAGTCTGTGCGATTCTGCCGTTAAATGCCAATCGTACGGACGTATGTTATCAGTCTGAGTTCTTGGCCAGTTGAGTGACGAGGAACTCCGTAATGGCTATTGTCAGCAGAACGGTCCCACTTGCCACACTTCCAACGCAAGAAAGTGTGCCCTTCTTTGAAGATCGTGTCAAAGGAGCACCCAGATCACCTGACCTTACCCCATTGGATTTCTTCCTGTGGGGCATGCTGAATGGAAGGGCCTATCGCAACAAGCCAAGGACTATAATTGAACTGCACAACAGCATTCGACGGGAAATTGACGCTGTGACTTCTAATGTGTTGGTGGCTACCTTCTGTAACATGGAGAGGCATGTGCAGACATTCATTGGTGCTTATGGCGACCACTTCGAACACTCGCTGTGATGTCACCATGCTTTCTAATACACCAAGGTATGTCCGTAGCAAATTTCATTACATTATGACCAATAGTTTGATTTTTATAAGCAAATGCAATGAACTCTAACACGTTTCATTTTTTCTCCAGGCACAAGTGGACATCAACTTTTCTCTTCACAACAGCTCCCGGGTATGTGGAACCATCGCCTAGGGAAATCCACAGAAAGTGACACTACTCCATGTAAGTAACAAAATGAATCAATATGAAAGTTTTTATTGTATTAAAATGTATTAAGGCTTAAATCTTCACCAGCGAAAACCATCGTATGAACCAGAGGAACGTAACTCCAAAAATGCGATTTTCAGTTTTGTCTAAATAAACTCTTCTATTTGGATTCAGATCGACGTATCTCCGCTTCTAATTCTTAGCAGTAATGTGAAGTCACGTATCTCCAATGTACTAACTCTTTTTGAGACAGACATATTCCTAACAATACATGGTTTCCTCTCCTCCCACACGACGAACCTATAATGTTAGCATATGTAGTCTGTGCTTCATAGACATATGAAGACCAATTTTGCTAATTTTTGAAGTGCCACACTCTTAACACTTTTTTACTAGTTTTTCGTGCACCCAATTAAGCCATCATCTTCAAGTTGTTTTTTTTAATCCAGACCCTGTGGCCGAGTGTTAAGCATATCGCGCTGTGACGCCAAGGGTCCCGGGTTCGAATCCCGCTCGGACTTCGTTGTTTGTGAATGTCCATTCATCAATTTCATCACTCATCCCCATCTTCGCAAATTAGCCAAGAGGCACAAAACGCGAAGTAAAATAAACTAAATCAATCAATCAATTTTGTTTTTTCATTTTTTGGTAGACACCACTAAGTACTTCGTAATTGTATGAAATCGGTGCATTATGAATATTTTAATATGATTCCATGTCTAGAACCTTACATTTTATGTGTGACGATGGAATGCCTACACAGTTAAATGGAGGACCACTTCCTAATTGCCTCCATATGACTTACAGAACAGAAAACACAACACTTCGCAAACTTCACTACACAAAACTCTTTCTGTTGCAGCAATGTCATGACACTGTCAAGTGATGGAACAATTGTAGCACTTTTGTAAATAAACTTACGCCATGTGCCGTTTTGTTTCATGTGTGATACCTGTGAGTGAACTTGAAGTGAATCATTCTCATATTATTCGCATCAATCATAATAGCAAAAAACAACACTGCGATAATGTTTTAATTAAAATTCACTCCAGTTCACTCGCTAGACACACAAAGACTCAAAACTGTTCAGTGATCTCTGTTTCATCTCATCACGTTGCTGACAACTCTGCTTTTTCGAGCATTTTCGTTAGGCAGACATATACAGGCGGCTCATACTTTTGATCCAACGAGTTAGAATGTGACGTCGCCGATGACGCATTTTTAAATCAGGAGTCAACATGGCTGCCAATCCTGTTTCATGTTGTCTGTGATACAATGGATATGTAAAGGAGTAAAAAACTCTAAGTTAACGTAACATAACAAGAATATAGTACCGGGTGTCCGAGAAGTCTTTGTATGAAAACAAAAATTAACTGTATCCGTTATATGCAACATAGACATGAAAAAATTGTACCAAAATGTTCGGAAACTATTCAAGTTTTATTGGCAATAGGAAAGAAATCAATAAATCTCCACGTGAGCACCCTTGGTAGAACGGAGTACATCTAGTCGAAATTCAACTTCTCGCCATGCATTAGCCAACATCACAGGAGGGATTGATATGATGACTTGGGTTATCCGTTGTCGCAGAGTTGCAAGATCGGATACAGGAGTTCTGTAGACATTGTCTTTCACATAACCCCATAGAAAAAAATCTAAAGGGGTTATGTCTGGAGATCGTGCAGGAGTAGTACAGGTGGCCCGGTTCTAAATCCTCATTTGGGGCTCGAATCATCATGTGGGGCTCGCAGTGGTGCCAACTCACCCCCCGAAAATTTCACCAACTGATATTTTGAAGCCTTTCACGGTGTATGTTAACCTCACAAGCAGTGTTGCTAACTCGGCGTAGCCTTTTATGGTGTATGTTAACCTCACCAGCAGTATTTCCAACTCGGCGTAGCCTTTCACGGTGTATAATTTTTTTAGCTTTTTTTTTGTGTGTGAGTGTACATGTGTTTGGGCGAGGCGTAGCCTTTTATGGTGTATGTTAACCTCACCAGCAGTATTTCCAACTCGGCGTAGCCTTTTATGGTGTATGTTAACCTCACAAGCAGTGTTGCCAACTCGGCGTAGCCTTTTATGGTGTATGTTAACCTCACAAGCAGTGTTTCCAACTCGGCGTAGCCTTTCACGGTGTATGTTAACCTCACCAGCAGTGTTGCCAACTCGGCGTAGCCTTTCACGGTGTATGTTAACCTCACCAGCAGTATTTCCAACTCGGCGTAGCCTTCTTTGAGGCTTGGGTTTTTTTGCCAATTTATTTAAAGAAAATTCTACTATATAATTTTTTACTGGCTAAGCTAACCTACAAATAGGAATTGGCAGCACTGACGAGGCTCGAATTATTATTTGACGCTTGAAACAAATCGCTAAATATAAAATAAAATAACAATGCCTATGAACCTGTTTGGCTTCAGGAAGCAGGCTATGGAGGCATTCGCCCAAAGTGCACCGTCGCCACCTGCGAGCTTGGACCTGTTACCCTCCCTATTATCTAAACTCAACGGTTTGTTGATTATACACTTGAATAGCATCCTGACCCAGTACGACGAGGATGTGGGCAAAACTTTCTACATATTCAACAACAACTTGAATTATTACCAATTCCCCATCTCCGGCAAACTGCAGTTTGACATGAATCCCGAGAATAAAGGAGAGGCCAAAATTTCCTCCGGCAAGAACATCTATCGCATCAAACACGATAGGATGAACAGTACCACCACGTACGATGTATCTGCTGGCGATCGCCTGTACATAGAGCTCTTGGACGACTACGACAAACTCATCCCTTTTTTCATAGAAATGAAAATTAGCTATCCTATAATAAATAACAATAATGCCTAACGATATTTTTGGCCATACGAAACGCGACGACCATGGCGACGAGCTTCTCATGCTCGACGTCAGGGTCAAGAAGTTGCGAAGCGATCTGCAGGCCCTCCAGTCCACGCTCAACTCCAGCCTCCAGTCCGAGATAGCTAGCTTGCAGTCTCAGTGCTTGGACCCTGTACTCAAGATTGATGCAGAGCTAAAATCGCTGCTGCAAAAATACACCGACCTTGCGTCGATAGACAATCTCGACAAGCTGGCACTGAGTGTGGGCAATCTGCAGAACGAACTTCTGAAGCTGCAACAAACGCAAACCTCAGACGTTGAACAGCTGAAACAACGCTTGCAGGACCAAACAAGCAACATCCAGACCGAACTGCAAACTATCATCCAGAGCATTAAAACACAAGACGACTACGATCGCGTGAACGCTAGTATTGCTAAATTGCGCGAACAGTTTCAATCTTTCAAAATCCCTACGTTGGAAAGCATCAAGGCTGAGCTACAAACGGACGCTTTGCATGCGGCCATCAACGAAGTAAAAACTAAACTCCAAACACTGGAGGATTTTATCAACAATCTACCGTCGTCTAGCGAACTGAACGCCATTGCCCGTAGCGTGGCCAACATCAAAGTCCAACTTGAGACCTACGAGGATTTCGGGAAGCTGCAAGGCACCATAACCCATATTGAGGATGCACTTGCTGTCATTAGAAATGATCTGGCGAACGTTCACGATGAGCTGGAAACCAAACTGCCGGGCATCAGGGATACACTGGCCAACGTTCAACAGCAAATCGCCAAACTGGAAAATCTGAATGCAGAATCCGAGTTGTCTCATTTCCATCACTTGATCGACGACATACAGACTAAGTTGGAAACCCTGCAACAATCTACTCCCACCCAGGATGACATAACACAACTGCAAGAAGGCATACGTGCTGCTGCCGATGCCTCCGAGTTGGACGCGGTGAAAAAAGCTTTGGAATCGCTCCAAAACACGGTGGCCACCCTGCCTACCTCTCAGGAATTGAAAAGCGTGAAGAGAACTCTCAACCGAATACTCAAATCCGACGACATCAAAAACATCCAATCCGAAATTGAATCGATACGGGGGTCTGTCGCGACTTTACCTACCAACCAGAACATCACCGAGCTGCATGAATTGTTTGCGGAAATTAGAACCCAGGTCCACGACCTTGTAATACAGAGCTCCAAGTTGACGCTTGTAGAAAGCCTGCAGCAGATTATTGCCAGCGTGAAAGAGCAAATTGGGAGTATCGAGGCAAGTCAGGAATCGACTATAGCTAATTTCAGCACCCAACTACATGACTTAAATGAAAAATTCAAGAGCCTTATTGTCGATGTAAAGATCAAACCAAACTACGACACTGTTGTTCACGCTATCGAGGAACACCTGGAATCGGTGAATGGCAGATTGGAGGATATAGAGACCGAGGTTCGAACCAACGTAAACACTTTAAATGCCAGCATCGACAATCTCAAGTCTACGATTGTCATCGAACTGTACAGCATACCAAACAGAGAGTTCTCCTCCCCTTTCAATCCAGGTTACAAACTCTACATGTTGACTCCTGCAAAAGCTTATCATCAATTTTTCCTCGCTGGCACACTTCAGTTCGTCAAGGTTTCCTACTGGTCTTTGCCTCACGCAACCCACTACCCAATCATGACCGTGACGAACATTGGCGATGAGCCTAAAATAAGAGGAGTTGAGCTGGTCGATTTCACACACCCCGAAAGTCGCGAGACTGCCTATGCCGAAGATGCCACTCAAATTATCGACATAGAAATAGGTGACAAGCTGTATATAGAAAACCCAGCATTGTCTGCAGCCAGAAATCCCATCCAGGCTATATTCTTATTTTCGCGCCATGTCTAGGCAGGGTATCGTGAACGAGCTGCATAAACCTGCACGACGAAACTACAAACGACTGGCGGTGGTGACCAAAGGCGTGGATGACCTTTGGCAGGCTGACCTTGTGGAAATGAGTAGCGGCAACCTGAAAAATTTACATAAAATCAACAAAGGATACAAGTATCTTCTTACTGTTATAGATACATTTTCAAAATTTGCGTGGGCTTTGCCCCTCAAGGCTAAAACAGGTGTGTGCGTAATGGAAGCATTCAAAACTATTTTCAATGAAAGTGGCAGGCGACCTCGATTTCTTCAAACGGATAACGGAAAGGAATTTTACAACTCGATATTTCAACAGTTTGTTCAGAAACAAAATATTCAACATTACTCGACTTTCAGTCACATCAAAGCCAGCGTAGTGGAACGTTTTAACCGTACTCTCAAAACACGCATGTGGAAACGATTCACGCTTCAAGGTAACCACAAGTGGGTCAATGTGCTTCCGGAACTCGTAAACGACTATAATCACAGTTTGCATAGCACGATACGCATGAAGCCTGCCGATGTCAGCAAGTCTGATGAGGCACGACTGATCTCTACTGTTTATTGCCCCAAGTACCGGCCCACTAACAAAAAACCGAAATTCAAAATTGGAGACCAAGTAAGAATTAGTAAATTTAAGCGCATGTTTGAAAAAGGCTTTACCAAAAACTGGAGTACGGAACTTTTCACTGTTGCTCGATTGTTACCCGGTAACCGTCACACGTATATAATAAAAGATAATCGCGACGAAATTTTGAAAGGGCGATTCTACGAGGAGGAACTCTCTAAAACAAAATACCCCAATACGTATCTTATCGAAAAAGTATTACGTAGAAAAGGTGACAAACTGTTGGTGAAATGGCTGGGACTCGAGGAAAAAAGTTGGATCGATGCAAACGAGGTGATTGTGTAACGGGTGCTTGGGATGTGGTGAGGCGACTACCAGATTTTCCCCCGGAGCGTCAGGCTAGGAAAAACGGCGAACTGTTGCCGGACAACATTCGCTGCCTTATTGTCGGACCTTCAGGGTGTGGGAAAACAACTTTACTTATTGATAATTTTCTTCTTGCTCCCGACTGGTTAGATTGGAAGAACAGGCACTTGTATGTTTTTTCCAAAAGTTTGGAGCAAGCAAAATATCAACAGCTGACAAAACTGTACGAAGGGCTGAGCATAGCTACTTTTGCCTCCGAAGTAATGCCACTAGACTGCTGCCATGAAAATTCGGTGGTGGTCTTCGACGATGTCATCCTGGAGAACCATAACGAAATTCGCAATTTTTTTACACAGGGGCGGCACAGAGGCATGGACTGCTTCTACCTTGCTCAGACTTTTTCTAAAATTCCCAAGCAGCTTCTCCGAGACAACGCTAATTTTATTTGCTTGTTTCGTCAAGACCACACCAATTTAAAACATGCTTACGATGATTATGTAGGCGGGGACATGAACTACAATCAGTTTTCCAAATTTTGCTCTTCATGCTGGAATCAAGATGATTTCGGATTCGCCACGATAGACATGACGAGGAAACCCAATGACGGAAAATACAGAAACAAAATAAACAACTTTCTAAACGTTGCGACGTTACAAGAAACGTCTTGACGTATTATAAATAACAAATGATGAAACGCAAACTCGCAGACGACAACTTGAAGCTGCGCGACTACCTGGCCAAACGCTTCAGGGGTTGGAAATCAGAGAATCGCGGAATTTACGAAGAGAAAAAGCGACAGGACCAACCTATTATTGATGCTATAAGTGGACTAGGTAAAGACATCAAAGATGTTACCGAGCAAAATAAAGATTTAATCAACGAGCTCGTGCCACTTGCTGCTCGAAATTATGCTGTGCCTACACCGATATCCAGTATTCACACTACCCCGTTCGAACTTGGAGCTGCACCTCTGAGACGTCAGGTTCTAGGCAGTACCTCTTCGGACAAGGTAGTTGAATTAGGTCCGTTGGCGAGAGATTACCTGAGCACTGGGAAATTTGAAAAGGACGAGGTGTTTGGATTGTACCCCTCTGTGGAACTTAACGAGGGTGTGGTTTGGAAAATTGGAAAGTCAAAAGTTACGTTCGAAGGTGACGACGTGAAAATTAATTTGGGCGAGAAGAACAGCTGGACTAGGTATCCTGGCACTGTGGGCCTGTGGGAACTTATCACCAAAAAGCAACCTAAAGATTACACAGACGAGGATTACCAAAGTTACACAGAAATTTTAATCATGACGGATGCCCTGTACCAAAACAACGATGCAACACAGAATCGCGTAAAATCAAGCAGTGGAGAAAAATACAGGAACCTCATCAAGCCAATATGGAACCAGCTCAAGACTGGCAGCGGTGTCAAACTCTACAATACCCTACCTAAAGAGTTTGTTTGGGTAGACGACGTAAGGAAGCTTGTAGATCGATTGCTGGTTATCGCAGGCGAGGAAAATGCAGGCAATCGCAACTTCCACAACGAGAAAGTGGGCATCATGGACATGATTAGCACCAAGCTTAGCAACTTTATTGTCAACGACAACAAAGGTATAGGTTACCTTATCAAAATCATCAACACCCTGCCTCCCAAATTCTGGAATGTGGCCGAGGGTCGAGGTCTCGTGAACGACATCATCAACAAGCTACCCTTCGAGATGCACCTACCAGGTTACCAATACTGCGGACCGGGTACTAAACTGGAACGGCGACTGGAGAGAGGTGACAAGGGGGTAAATCTGCTGGATGCTGCATGCAAGGATCACGACATTGCTTACAACACATATACGAATTTAGATGCGCGTCACGATGCTGATAAAAAATTGGAGCATGCCGCGTTCGGGAGACTCGTCAGCAGAGACGCCTCGCTGGGTGAACGGGTTGCAGCATTGGGCACGACCATTGCCATGAATACAAAACGAAAATTGGGGTGGGGGCTGTAATTAAATAACATACAGTAAAAAATGTCTACGCATATAACAGACTTACCAACAGAAGTGTTATACAAAATATTTACATTTACTTTCGACGATAGTCACGAGGATGTTAAAAAGCTTATTGATTTAGTTAAAATAACACCACAATTTCGCTTGCCCTGTGAAATGCTACTTCTGGATCATCTGAGAAAAATAAGCGATGTAAAATCTTCTTCTTCTCCCTATGCTCTTTTTCGGGCTGCTGATGAAAAATTGGCTGATAAGATGGACGAACTTCACGAGTGGAGACAGGGGAGGACATGATATACAGACGACTGGTATGCTTCAAATGCTGAAACCAGTAGGATCATCGATCACCTCATCGCATTAGGCAATGCCAAAACTTTTTTCTATAAATAACACACTGTAAAAAATCTACGAGACCAAAAAAATATTTCTTCGATATGGGTGAAAAAATTAGTGACGTCCAGGCATTAAAACAAATGCTAAATTTGTCAGTCGAGTATGTAAAAATTCAGGAATTGGAAGTGGACAAACCTTACGCAATAACTTCCGGTTCAATTGTTGCAACCCAGTATGGTCCCAAAGTACGTCTGTTGCTCAACGGACAATACAGTCTATTTTTACCAGATCGATACGCTAGCATGTTATCCGACGAGAAGCTATCTATTTTAATCGAGAGTACAACTCGAATCGTGTACAAGGGGACAAAAGAACTTCTTGGTAAGAAAACAAAGCACATAATAGAATTTGTTTAATAGCTGCAAAGTATATATAAATAACATACCGTAAAAAAAATTACACGGGAGGGAAAACAAAAAATCTCTGAACATATATAAAATAACATACCGTAAAAAAAAAATTACATCATGAAGGCCAAGGGCGTCGTGTACCAGATACCATATTCGAATCTGAAAACGCTGGGTGCCCTCGATGGGTTACTCACCAAGAAACAACGCGAGAAGAAACGTTCATGCTTGTCTAAAGGACACGGAATGAAATTGCTGCTCAGCACTCCACAATTGAAAAAGTTGCAACATTCGCGGAAGCAGCAGAAGATTGGAGGTTTCATATTCAGCATTCCGGCCATCTTGGCAGCTTTGGGTGCAGTGGGCAGCTTGGCAGGAGGCAGTGCTGCCATTGCCAAAACCGTCATCGATGCAAAAAAGAACAAGGCCGAGCTGGAAGAACAGAAACGTCACAACCTGGCTATGGAAAAGAAGGGGAAAGGTGTGACCAAAAAGCGAAAAAGCAACCTCGATGCTTTGAAGAAATATAAAAAAAAGAAGAAGCCCTGTCCAACTTCGATATTGAATCTCTGATCGAACTGTTGGGAATAAGGAACTTCAGGGGTGTTTTCATGTCCGATTCTCTACCCTCTGCTGTGAAGAAAAAGGAGTATGGCGTGGTCAACCTGGACAGTTACAAAAATCCTGGTACACATTGGATATGCTACCTCAAAATTGACGATAACAATGCATTTGTTTTCGATTCGTTCGGTGGCACACCGCCTGCCAGGTTGGTGAAGTATCTCAGTGTTGCCAACCTCTACTACAATGACAAACGCATCCAGGGTTTCACCGATGTTAACTGCGGCCACCTATGCCTTTCCGTTCTCGCATACATGTCTAAAATAAATAACCCCTCAGTGGAGCATTTTCAGAAAGCATTGTGGTACCTAAAACACCATGGGAGTGTTCCATCTCACCAGCGAGACTTCGGTCTTGAAACTCGCGTTGCATGACGACATCATTTATCCTAAATCTATTGCTCTTCGTGCATTCTACAGCATGTACCTGATACCCAATGTCACGGAGCACAATAACAAAATTACTGTTGGAAATGAAAAAATAGTTATCACGCCAGGACAGTACAATCTGTCTACCTTGCAAGCCCAATTGCCAAGAAATATACTGCTATCTCAAAATTCTGTAACTCACAGAGTTGAAATTGTGTCTGCTACGGAAACAGTAGACCTAGGCACTGTTGGAGACCTTCTGGGATTCGAGAACAACACAAAGCTCGAACCTGGCATCAAGCACATCGGTGCCAACATTCCTAAATTTCTAGCCATCGAAACTCTGAACATACATTGCAACGTGGCAGAAGGCATGATCACCAAATCCTCGGATGGCATCCCAGGCAGCCACAAGCAGACAGGTATCATCGCTACGTTCAAACCAAACTCTGAATTCATGGAACCGATTATATACACACCCTCACCACCGATATACTTCCCTATATCTCGTAATCGCATAGACAACATAGAATTGGCAGTGACAAACGAAAAAGATGAGGTGGTGAATTTTGCCGGAGCTACTACCACCGCCGTCGTGGAGATTAACGTATAATAAATAACAATCATGGAGCAAATCGAAAGTTACGAGTTGCAATCTTTCCCACCCAATCGTCGCACGTTCGCCAATTTGAACGAACCGAACAGGGAGATCGAATACGATGTGGACGTCGGGGATGGGTTCATTCACCCTCACAGAGCTGATTTGTATATCAAGTTTGATGTGGTGAAGAGAGACAACGGGGAAGCATTTAACGCCAATGCAAATTTAAAACTTGTGGACAATTTTGTGCCGCATCTGTTCTCGCAAGTGGAAGTTAGAGAGCATGGCACCGTCATCGATAGGGTTGACTACCCCGGGATTACTTCTACAGCTGTGGGAACACTGAAACTCTCCAAGAGCGATGCGGCATATTACCAGGCAGGGGGATTCGAAGCAGATACAAAAATCAAAACTCGAAGCCACACAGTACTGTTTCCCATGCGCTTGCTTCCAGGCTTCTTCTCCGACTACACGGAGATTATGTGGAAGGGTGGCTTGCGCGTCACTTTTCGCAGAAGCGCCAATGACAACGATGTGCTGATGCGTTACAGCACCTTGGGTGCAGACGGTGCAGCACTTGCCAACACACTACCCGACGCAGCCAAGTGCGTCATCCAGTTCATGGAGCTGCGCATGCCTGTGGTAGAATACGAATCTAACTACGGTCTCAAGTACAAAGCCGATATTTTGAAGAACCCCCAAGTACCCATCCAATTTTACGGCTACCAGTGCGTGCAGAAACCTGCTTCTGGCAGCCATTTTGAATTTGATGTTACTACGCAGTTCAACAGCATCCGGTACGATATGCCAGAGTTTACCGTCGTGCTCTTCCAGACGGGGAAAGATAATAACCAAGAGAAAGATTCTAGCCAGTTCGATAATTGCAAAATTAAGAATGTTTACCTCAAAAATGGAAGGAATGAAGTTTTTCCACGCGAGAATTATAACTTAAACATTACAAACGATGATTACCTGAAACTTTACGAGGCGTACACAGCTTACAAGAGAGTGACCTCCGGCAATGTGGACGTGTACTACAACCCCGACGAGTTCATAGCTCGCAGACCCATGTTTGTCATCAACACATCTAAAAGAAAACAGGTGGTTGTTAACGATCGTACCAACATCAAGATTGTATGCGAGTTCCACGACGCGTTGCCTGCAGATACTCTGTGCAGTGTCATTCTTATTGCAGAGAAAACATTTGTGTATGACGTCAAGAATGAAAGAGTAACTGAACAGTTTTAGATACAAAAAAAAAAATTAAAAAAATAGCACACAATAAGAAATGTGGAATTTTATATACACAAGTACAAACTACAATAAGCAGTTTCCCAGAAGTTTAATTTTGCTGTGCCATGCATGTAATCGAGGAAGTTGAAGTAAATTAAAATTGATTTTTTTTTCATTTTGCATTGCCTATTACTTTTTGTTGCACTCTGGGCAGGCCTTACTAGTTTGCAGGCGATAGTGGCCCCACGGAAGTGTATGGACCCCACATTCAAGAATACACCTCTTGTCGTCGTGTGCATCCAGAGCAACTTTCCTGACAATATTAGTTGTAAGCACATGATCGACGCTTTGGATACGATGCTCTTTTTGTAGAATGGGCGATTTTGTTCTGAGGCACTCGAGGTAATCCTCAAACTTGAGGTGCTCCCGAACCACTTGCCTGCTTACACCCTTTGCCTTTTTTGTTACAGAACCCTCAGCCCGGATCGCATAGGCTTTGGCACGAAGTCCAGCAAAGTCCACAATCACATCCCCGTCTTTCTCGTCCTTGAGTTTGCCGGGTATTTTTTTGTTTCGGGGCAGAATTCCATACCGGTTTGGCTGGGGATAGCCCGATGTGTCGAAGAGCTTGACAAGAGCTGGAACTTTGGCTATATCACCATACGCATCGGCCGTGCGAACATGGTACACCAAGCTGTCTGTGTCTGTGTAGAGGAGTGAGATATTGTGGTTGTAGTGTGCACGTAGTATGTCGTAATATGTCTCGAACATGCACAACTTGCTCAGATCCAAAACTGCAGCTCCCACATAGATGGGCTTGTTGAGTAGCACCTCGCCCCGGTTCATGTGAATCAGAGACATCTGTTCGTTGTAAATTGTTCGAGATCTGAACAGCGAGCTTGCAACAAGTCGACGACACTGTGTTTTCTTCGTCACCAACCTCACATCAACGCGATTTCGCACATTCTCCATGGTCTTCCCAAATACCGCATTGTTCATTAATTTGAAAAAATCGCGATCAAGTTCCGAAGTGGCAGCAGTGCGATGTTCGGTGTTCAGTTCGATGTACGGCTTCAACCATGGAGACTGCCTGAACAAGAGCACGCGGTGAACTGCTTTGACCGAGACCCCTTGCTGCATTAACCACTGGAGGTTCCGGTAGTGTAGCACATAACGCTTTTTGGGCTCCAAGTCCATGACGAGCTTTGGTTGATCTGAGCCAGGTGGACACTTGAATTCCGGAGCAGGCGAAAGGTCACAGAATGTATCCTGCAGCTTCTCGGGGAAGTCAAGGTCCACCTCGGCAAAAAACCCAAACTCGTCGCACTCTTTTTCGATGTCGTGGTATAAAGGATCAACCCACTCAAACTGTCCTGTTGGGAGTGGCTGCATCATGGAGTGCCCGTAAAGATTATTCACATCAGTGTACATGATGTAGCTTGATGGTTGGGAGCGGTCGTAACCAGTGGCCATGTGCTGATTGTTGGCGTGTGCGAAGCGTTGCGACACTTGGACCATGCCGCCCCGGATAGCTCTCTCGATGAAAAGCATGATATCAATATCGGAGATAAGGGAAAGTTTAACTTTAGTCAGCAGGAGCATGGCCGACCATGCCAGTCCAGGAAGGCTGTAAAAATATACAGGGTCCAGGTTGTAAATGTTTATCGCAGTCGCCCGGAACGCCTGGAACACATCGCCAAGAAGCGTCACATCAAGCTTCAGGTATGCATCGTGGTAATCACCAAAAGTTCGGCAACCCAACTTGACCCACATAGACTGAGCATGCTTGTACTCCTCGTCGGTAATACCTGAACCTCTCAGCTGGCTGTAGAATTTATCCTGGGGAGGCAGCAACTCTTCTTCGAACTTAGAAGGGTCGGTGACGTATTCGTAGGGGTAGACCCCTTTACGTCTGATGAGTGCGACATCTAAGTTCGGGAAACTTGATGTGGTAATGGCTAGTTGGTCGTCTCTGAGCTTCCCAGCAAGAGCATCCAGGCTTGCCTGGAGGAACCTCAGAGAGTCGAGGAACCGAAGCTCGATGCTCCTGTTTTTTGAGTCGCCGGGGATCGGCACCCACTTGCTGACGCTAATATAACGCTCCTCGTTTTGTGCCAGGACATTGATTCTTGCATTGTCGTACCCTAGATGTGTGACCAAGTGATGGAAATCATATCCCGAGCCATTGTGAAAAAAGACCGGTATGAAGCGCGGGTCCCTGGCTCTCAAGTTACACCTGCTGCACCACGGGCCAATGTAGCTTCCGGTCCCATAATGGTCATGGTGGTGGACCTTTTTGTTATCGTCAGTGAAGACCGAGTTGCAAACAGGACAATTTAGAGCTATTTCGTGCTGATGCTTGTCTTTGGGAGACAGAGGCAGCATGGGCTTGGGGGCCAACAGCACCTTCCCTATCTTGATGGCTTCCTGTTGCATTCTCTCCAGGAAGTGTTTGACCGGGTCGGGACCGCGATACACATAGGGCTCGGAGGCAATATGTTGGTCTCGCCACACCACAACATAGGAGTAACTCGAGGCCTCGTGGATTTGGAAAGGAATGGTAGAGGATGTTTCGGGGTTGGGCTCGCAGTTAGACAGAGGTTGAAGAAAGGCCTCGAAGTCTGCTACAATATAGGCAGGATGCTTCACCATAGCACTGTGCCTGCGAAAGCACTCTACTGCACCAGGTTCGGGCAGGATAGTTCGTGCAGGCTTGTTGGTACCACAGTAGAGCATGTGGCAAGCTAGCTTCTCAGCAGCAATGTTGGGACCTCTGATGCGCCGGTAATCCTGCTGTTCTCGATTGCGAAATGTAGACAAGCACCTGCGACACACCTCGACGTGGTGACTATCACTGCTCCGTTGGCTCGAAACAAGCCGAGAGAGCGAGCGAATGAGGGTGTAATGGTGATGGGTTTCGTCCTTGATGAGCAGGAGGTTGATTTCTCGTGCCTCGTTGTTGTTGCTCACGTTGCTCACGCGAATGGGGTAGACCTCATGTTTGTTCTCGAGACCGTAAACATTGATGGCTAATTGCAGGCCCAACAAGTCACGAGCACGAACCTCAAACTTGCGAATATGCGAGACTTCTACAGGGTAGGCAATCCCCGCCATTGCATCCTCCAGTTCCAACTCATACTGCTTGTAGTGTGCAACACGGCGTGGACTCTTTTCCCAAGGTATAGGGTGCAATGCTGCCAGCACCGACCAGAGGAAGCATTTGGTGTCTTTGTTCTGAATATTGAGAATAGCTTTTTTTGCTTTAACCTCGGGTGGCAGGGCAATATAGCTAGACCCTGCCAGTGGCAGGAATTTGTTAAGTTTCAAACAAAGTTTGTGGGGGTCGCCACACAGCGAACCGCCCGAGCCTTCAGCCTGATGCTCCTCGTGCTTTGCCACAAGCTCCTCGACAAACTTGTCGTAGATGCTGTCGAGGTCAGTGACATCTGCCTGATGCAGTGTTTTTGCTTTTGTGGCATGGAAGAATTTATATATTTTATCAGACGGTTTCTTATACTTGCAGCATAGCACAGCATAGAATTTAGTGGAGTGTGTGGCCAATGCATCGTTGAGGATGGATATTATCTTAGCTCGCTCGCTCCCCAGAAAACTACGCACATCGCAGAAGCTGTCTGATGTTATGTCAAAGTCTTCTAATAAATGCTCAAACGCAAACCGGTCTGCTTTCTTCGCCAGCTTGACGCGTTTGGCAGGTGGCGATGCATCGAGAGAGGTTACTTCTACCTTTCGCTTGGAAGGTTGCGGTAGAGATGTTCCAGTGCTCTTGCAAGTAAGCTGGTGTCGCTTGAAGTTGGGAATAGAAATATTTTTTCCACACTTAGAGCACAGTTTGGTCGCACATATTTGTTTTCCCGGCACACAAGTACGACAGTGCCTTTGAAAATGTTTACTTGACACAGCAGTTTGGCACGTAGGGCAATTTTTTACAGAACGCATAATGCAGAGATTTTTTGGGGGTATGTTATTTAATATCCAATGCTGTGCAATGCAAAATATAATTGTTAACTTTTTTTTAAAAAAAAATCTTTTTTTGAAATATTCTCTATGACCTTACTTAGGTTTTTTCGCCAAATTATATGCTTCTAGTCTCCTATACTTTGGTGGAGCCCGTTCAGGTTCTATCCCCCGCCATGTGGGTTCCTCTGCCAATCCAGCAAAGGTGAGAAATCAGCGCTGTGCTCCGGCTTTAGACAGCCAATAGAAATTTTGCTTACTTAAACCAATCAGAAAACACCACGTATAAATTATTAGCCAATCAAAATCTCTGTTATTTTAGCTATCATATAAAAAAAATGCAAAATATCCCAGTTTCAATTCGATCCATTTATCTGAATCGAAGAAACCGACAATTCACATATCCCCATATCATTGTATGCTTGCCCTATTAGCACCTCTTTTGCTCAATTAGTTTTCACTAATTGGCGATTTTCTTGAAGAGGTCTAATAGAACAAGATACGGCGGTATGAGAAATATGCAAATTTAAAGATATTTTAGCGAATTACGCCGGCATAAGCTAAGTTCGTATTGCTAGAAGGCCTTCGTCGTTGCAAGTCACCTAACCCATTCACTGGCAAAAAAAATTAAAAATGTTGACGTACTGAAAAAAAATAACTTGTCCCACTCAAGCATTCATCGAGTTCCAACATTTGTACAGAGATGGCTCTGTTGTTGTCGCTTATCAAATATATATATAATTTTGGAATATCTCTTAAACGGTACGAGATAGCCAAAATCTGTTTGCAGATTTGTAATGTACACTTGAAAATAAGTAAAAGTGTGAATACAACCTATGCTCGGAAATCCAAAATGGCGACCGGAAGTAGGTTCATCTCTTAAACGGTACGAGATAGCCAAAATCTGTTTGCAGATTTGTAATGTACACTCGAAGATAAGTAAAAGTGTGAATACAACCTATGCTCGGAAATCCAAAATGGCGACCGGAAGTAGGTTTATCTCTTAAACGGTACGAGATAGCCAAAATCTGTTTGCAGATTTGTAATGTACACTTGAAAATAAGTAAAAGTGTGAATACAACCTATGCTCGGAAATCCAAAATGGCGACCGGAAGTAGGTTTATCTCTTAAACGGTACGAGATAGCCAAAATCTGTTTGCAGATTTGTAATGTACACTCGAAAATAAGTAAAAGTATGAATACAACCTATGCTCGGAAATCCAAAATAGCAACCGGAAGTAGGTTCATCTCTTAAACAGTACGAGTTAGCCACAATCTGTTTGCAGATTTGTAATGTACACTCGAAGATATGTAAAAGTGTGAATACAACATATGTTCGGAAATTTACAGAGTTCATAGGAATTGTTATTTTATAGAACATTGTCAGCCATAAGGTTAATTCACCCTCTTCTCCTCAAATCGCATTACATACATGTGGAAGACAGAGGTAAAAAAAAATTAGGTTAAATTAACCTCTCTCCGAGAACTGACCCCGAGCGCCCATTTTTAGCGAGCGCTATTTCAGCGAGCGCCATTTCAGCGAGTGTTTTTGTAAAGCGAGTTGGCAACACTGCTTGTGAGGTTAACATACACCGTGAAAGGCTACGCCTCGCCCGAACACATGTACACTCACACACAAAAAAAAGCTAAAAAAATTATACACCGTGAAAGGCTACGCCGAGTTGGAAACACTGCTTGTGAGGTTAACATACACCATAAAAGGCTACGCCGAGTTGGCAACACTGCTTGTGAGGTTAACATACACCATAAAAGGCTACGCCGAGTTGGAAATACTGCTGGTGAGGTTAACATACACCATAAAAGGCTACGCCTCGCCCAAACACATGTACACTCACACACAAAAAAAAAGCTAAAAAAATTATACACCGTGAAAGGCTACGCCGAGTTGGAAATACTGCTGGTGAGGTTAACATACACCATAAAAGGCTACGCCGAGTTAGCAACACTGCTTGTGAGGTTAACATACACCGTGAAAGGCTTCAAAATATCAGTTGGTGAAATTTTCGGGGGGTGAGTTGGCACCACTGCGAGCCCCACATGATGATTCGAGCCCCAAATGAGGATTTAGAACCGGGCCACCTGTACTACTTGCAGGCCACCCTGTCGGTCCATCTCGACCAATCCATTTTCCAGGAAATGTCTGATCAAGGTAGGAACGAACGTCCAGACTCCAATGTGGCGGTGCACCGTCTTGTTGAAAGATAACATCTGGGTGATATTCTAGCAATTGAGGAACAGCAAACAATTGCAACATATCGAGATACACTCCAGATGTTACGGTGTCCTCACAGAAAAAGAATGGTCCGATTATTCTGTCATGCAGCAGCGCGCACCAAACATTCACCTTCGGGCTGCCCATGGTCGACTCCCTCACCTCATGAGGGGGCTCTTTACCCCAGATACGCACGTTGTGTCTATTCACTAAACCACTGACATGAAAGACCGCCTCGTCTGAAAAAGCAACATGTTCCAGATAGCCATTATCAGCGTCAATGCGTGATAACATTTTCACCGCAAAGTTATACCGACGTTTGCCGTCATTGGGCAACAAAGCCTGCAGGATTTGCACTTTGTACGCACGAAACAGTAAACGTTTGTGTAACACATCATGAACAGAACCTTTTGGCATCTGTAATTCATGTGAGGCCGTACGCACGGATTTCTTCGGACTGGGCACAAAAGCCACTCTGACATCTTCCACCCTTTCGTCTGAGGTTGATGGTCGGCCACTTCTCGGTGCATTAGCAACAGATCCTGTGGTCTTGAATTTGTCATACCACGACTTAATGCTCCTACCATCGGGCGGCACCTTTCCGTACGATGTTTGAAACTGTCTCTGCACTGTTTTTTGTGACCTGAAACCACAGGACACACTCAGCTTTTTCCTGATTTGTGTACATTTCCGGTTTGCTGGACACTGGCACTGCTACACTACCGCAACGTTACAGAAACCTGAAACAAAATAAACTTAAATAGTTTCCGAACATTTTGGTACCTTTTTTTCATGTCTATGTTGCATATAGCGGATACAGTTAATTTTTGTTTTCATACAAATACTTCTCGGACACCCGGTAAATCATTAGACTGCATTGTAATGCTCAGGACATTTCACCTTTCTCTTCGTTTACTACATGTTTCTGTCTAGCATTTCCACATTTGCTTGGGTTAGCCGCATTGCCTTTAAATCATTGGTGGAATTTAATTATAATATACTGCACTCTTATCAAATTAATGCTTATTGAAGTTGTTGCAGAAATGGAGAACATGTGTACCTGCTATTATACTATACCAAAGGCTCATTCTAAATCGAATAGCTTTTTGATTAGACACCAAGATAACAATGCATGGCCGCAGCTTCATGCATAAAGCATTTTTTAACTAATTTCCCTCCCAAGGATTTAACCGCAGGCACTCCAAAGGAACAAGCGCGGGGACCGGATAATTACCTTCTGAAATGGTGCAATAAGCCAGTCCGTATCCAGAGGAACAGGAGAAAGAAACAAAGGGAATGGGATGTGGATTCCGTATTAAACTGTTTTTCTCTACACAAGCGAAGTGATTCCAGCCACATTTTTCTTTCGGTTGAATATGCGGGAATATCATCGAGCAAGATACGAATCTACCTCACTGTGAAATTTGCAAACCTGCCTCTGTACTTGCGATTAGATTTTTAAATTAACTTAGCAAATCGCTGATTAAAAATATCCTACATTACACTCCCTTCTTGATTAAGGCAGATGTGCTGAACACAATATGTCATCGCGGCTTCTGTGGGGATGTGGTTAGCGTAATATATGGTTTTGGTTCGAATTCTGGACACGGTATCAATGTATCGCTTTGGCTTGTCCCATGTCCTCTAATACTCGTCGTCGGGACTGACCTAGAAGATAAAGAAACAACATGCAAATAATGAGCATTTCTATACGGGCACAGTCAACCTCACTTCCCCGTAGTACAGTCAGAGAAAGAATTACCTGGGCCACGGGACCTATAATTTCGTAACGTCTTAAAGCCTGTTGTTTATGCAACCGAAATAACAAAATATTCGCTTAAGTTTGTCTGGTGGTTCTGTGTTCTCGGGAAGGATTGAACATTGATAGCATGAGTCACATGACTCATGACCCAGCCACAACAAACAGCTCGGTGCTACGAGGCCTGCAGAAGAAAATTTCAGGAACTAGTTTCTTGACAAGAGCTACTCGTAAGGAAATATTCTTTCGGGTGATATTAGAGTCATTATCAAGAAGGTTCACTGAAATGATGTTTCTCATCACAGACCACACGCCACACGTTAATTGTTTAAGTCTAGTTTCTACACTGGACCTACAGATTAAAGTGGGATCCGAACCAAATGTTCCTCTGTCTGGTATTGAATTCGGAAGCCTTTGATTACATGTCGAAGACGTTACCACTACGCCATCGGAGAGGCAGTGGAACGCCTTGAGAAAGAGACGAGTGAAACCATATTTGGCGTAAATTTTAAAAATAAGACAATACTTTGTGGTCACAGTTTCGAACCGTGGGAGAGGCATAGATTTTTTGTCCCATCGTCCATTTCACGAGTTTATAATTCTTCCTCGCCGACGCGATTAACACGAGTGGTAGATGAAAAGCGAAGGAAAATAGCTAACTGAAATAGAAATAAAAGGAAAAAGCAAAACAAATTTTATCCATAATATTCTGCCGTCACTTCAGTCGTATTCACGGTATGCTACCTTTAAAGAGAGCCATGGTCTCTAACTTGTCTTTTCCCCTTCCTTTGTGTTCTCGATTCTCTCTGTCAAGATCTGTCTAAAACTAATTAATGAGGCGTTAATTAAACAATACAAACAATCCAAACAACGAAACAATGCCAATGAACTGCACAAAACAACATTCCAATTGTTTTCGAATCGGAAAACAATTAAGATGCTGTAAAATGAAGCAAGATGCAGTGATAAAGTGGGAATTTGGTACGATATAGAATTAAATCGGTGAAGATGTTCGATTTCATTGGATGTTTATTATTTAGTGTCGCTATTCTTTCACTTTTGGCAAATAGTGACGATGAAGATGAGTAATGAGTGATGATATGATGATATTGATTAAGGAACACTCACCAAGAACACCCATGGCCAAGCCGAGATTCGAACCAGCGATCCATGCTGTCGTAGCGCGCTGTGCTAACAACTCCGCTACTGAGGTCGGTTAGGAGTGGACATTATACCATATTTTGTGTGCGCAATTGGGATTAATCAATGGAATGACTAGGCATATTTTATTATTAATATATTCATATCATAATATCACGTCATATGATTCGACAGGAAGTAACATCAGAGACATTCAATCTTGCATTTTTGCCATTCAACTAATTTTTCCACTTCAGGTTAATCACATCAATAAGATAAATTATGAAACAAATGATAATGAATGTGGGATATTGACAGTTATTACGAATTACCTGACACAAACATCATTAAACAGACTCGGTGGGCGAGCTCATTAAGTGGTCGACATTCGATCTCGTCACCAAAGTTCCCGGGTTTGAGTACCGTCTTTGTCACGGAAGTTTGAGTATTTCATCCTTAATTTCATGTAATGGTCACTCGTCCACGACTGGGAAGAAAAGTGATGTTACGTAACAAAAATTATAAAAATAAACATGATCGAAGAGTACTTATTTCATCTCTCACGAAATCCCCTACAAATCCGGGATATAATGTATCTTCACATACGTTTTCGATTTATATATTTAACTAGTCGAGACCGAGAACGGGAGAGCAATTCTCAATTCGAGAAACCGAGAGACGGAGACACTGTCAAGTCTTGTTTCTTTCTTGACATCTCCCTAATTGAGTTGTTGTTCTGTTTGTTATTGGCTTTGTATTGGCAATTATTGTCATTATTCTTCCCCTGTAGGTAAACCATTACGACGATTTATGATGAATTAGAGCAGATAAAAGGGCAAGAACAAGAAAGTCATGCCTGCCCGGGACTTCAACCCAGAACCTTACGAAACGAGATTTGAAATTATGGAAAAGGCATCCGTGTTTCGCTTGGCTTTCTCTTTCCTCTACTTCTGTTATTTTATCATACACGTATCATGAAATTGGATCTGAGAAATATGTTGCGATCCATAATTGTGTTGGTTAGATGCAACAGATGTGAATTCCAACATGGAATAAATTATTATTTTTTGTTTCGTGTGTGGTTGAACATGAAATTTTCTTACACTGTGACAATTTATGATTTTAGTTTTTGTTTTGTGCGCAGATAAGCTAATCGGGACTGGACTATCAGTTTTAAATGGGATACGAAGCACTACGTGCCTAAACCGTGTATCGAACCCGGGATCCCTTGATTATAAGTTGACGACGTTATCACTACGCCATCGAAGTAGTAGTATCAACCCGGTTCACCAACCGAAAATGGGGCTCGCCTTAATGGTTTGCTCTCGTAAGGCATGAGCCCCATTTTCTCGCAGTGTTGCCAACACCTTACTCGAAAAAATCACCAAGGTTTTTTTTTTGGGTCTAACCTAACCTAAAGCAAGGAGCTGGCAACCTTGCTTGAGGCTTGCCTTGCAGTGTTGCCAACATCTTACTCGAAAAAATCACCAAGGTTTTTATCTTGGTCTAACCTATCCTAAAGTAAGGAGCTGGCAATCTTGCTTGAGGCTTGTCTTGCAGTATTGCCAACATCTTACTCGAAAAGTCACCAAGGTTTTTATTTTGGTCTAACCTAACCTAAAGCAAGGAGCTGGCAACTTTGCTTGAGGCTTGCCTTACAGTGCATAAAGCAATTTGCCAACCTACTGGTACTTTTGCCATAGCCTTTTACAAAAAAAGAGAGAGGAAAGAGAGGGAAGAGTTAAACAACCGACAGTGTTGCCAACACCTACCTACAGCCCTTTTTTCTTACTTGGCAAGGGCTACCTTGCTTGAGGCTTAGCCAATTTATATACTGGCGTAACATACACACACTGGGCAAGGAGAGCCGGCAACAAATATATACTGCCGTAAAAGAGAGAGAGGGATGGATGGATGGCAACACAGTATGTGTGTGCGTGTGTGTGTATAATATGTAGCATTATTAACTAGATTGTGTTGGCAACCCACCTACAACTAAAAAAATAGAGATGCCAATGTTGCTGTAAGATAAAGAGGGAGAGACCTATCGTGACCTTTGTAAACCTCTCTCGGGGGAAACACGATGTGCTATACACACGTGCGCGCGCTGGCGCCTCTTATTATTTTCGTATTGTGAGGCAAACAAACAAATAAATAATTGTTTTTTTTTTTAGGATTCCTGGCCCCTATAACCTCGCCAGGGTGCGTGGTGCCCAACCAAAAAAAGTAAAAGGTTCTAACGGCTGCGGTTGTAGATAACCGCACCTCTGTAGGGTTTCACGTGTTTTTTTGTTTTTTTCCCCAAACTTCCATGAAACCCTACAGAGGACCTCCGTAATGCATGCAACGTGTACTAACGACTCTAGTGTTATTTGATGTTGTAATATTTTGGATATAGAGTTTTATTGTGTGATAGATAAAAATAATTATGTTTATTATAATATTTTTTTGATGAAGATGGAGAATGTATGTGTGTGTTACAAATAAAGTTGCATGCTTATTTTTTTAGTGTGTTTGTATGTGTATGTGTTTTTGATGTTCGACAGCATCTGAAACGATAAAAAAAAGAATTTTATTGTTAATTTTCTCATGTAAAAACAACAACAACAAAATTTTTGTGCAAAAATTTCTGATTGTCTCGTGCTATAGTGCAAAAACTGATGAGAAAAAAGATATTGTAACTGATAACTGATGAAATTGATATTGTAACTGATCTTGAACTAGTGAAATTTTCGTATTGTGCTATTGAAACTGATTGTGCTAGTACAAAAATTTCTTATTGTGCAAGAAAAAATGTTAAAAACTTGTTAAAACTGCTCTGTGACCCTCTCGTTCTTCACGTCGTGGACGAAGGACTTCTCGGCGACCAGGATCACACTGCATACGGTGTCCTCGGGCAACGGACTGTTGAACTCGCAGACGACCTTGATGTTGGTGCGATCGTTGACCACCACCTGCTTCCTCTTCGTGGTATTGATGACGGACATGGGTCTGTGGGTTATGAATTCGCTGGGCGTGTAGTACATGTCCACGTTTCCCTCGGTCACGCGTTTGAAAGAGGTGTAAGCTTCGTAAAGTTTTAGGTAATCGTTTTTGGTCATGTCGAGGTTGTAATTCTCGCGCGGGAACACTTCGTTTCTTCCATTCTTCAGATAAACGTTCTTGATCTTGCAGTCGTCGAATTTGCTGGAATTTTTTTCCTGATTCTTATCGCGCCCGGTCTGAAAGAGCACCACGACGAAATCTGGCATGTCGAACTGTATGTTGTTGAACTGCGTTGTCACGTCGAATTCCATGTGACTTCCCGACGCCACCTTCTGCACGCACTGGTAACCGTGAAAGTGAATCGGCACTTGCGGACTCTTCAAGATCTCCGCTTTGTACTTGAGGGCGTAGTTTGTTTCGTATTCCACGATCGGCATTCTCAACTCCATGCTCCGGATGACGCACTTGGCTGCTTCGGGTAATGTGTTGGCTATCGGCGTGCCGTCGGCGTTCAAGTTGGTGTATCGCATCAGCGCGTCGTTGTCGTTGGCTGCTCTTCGAAAAGTGACGCGCAATCCTCCCTTCCACATGATCTCTTTGTAGTCCGAGAAGAATCCCGGCAGCAGACGCATGGGAAAGAGCACCGTGTGACTTGTCGTCGATATTTTCGTCCCTGCTTCGAATCCTCCTGCTTGATAGTACGCTGCGTCTGTTTTGGATAATTTCAATGTTCCCACTGCCGTCGACGTGATGCCTGGATAATCGATTCTGTCGATGATGGTGTTGTGTTTCCTCACCTCCACCTGCGAGAACAGATGAGGCACGAAGTTGTCCACGAGTATCAAATTTGCATTG